>NC_057348.1:36590395-36943291 GCF_016509475.1 Prionailurus bengalensis | reverse complement strand
TATGAAAAACCCACAGCTAATCTCATCCTGAATGAGAAAAATTGAAAGCTTTTCCTCTAAGGTCAGGAACAAGACAGAAACATCCCCTCTCACCACTGTTACTCCACATAGTACTGGAAGTCCCGGCCATAGCAATCAGACAACAAAAAGAAATAAAAGGAATCCAAATCAGCAAGGAAGAAGTAGAACCTTTGCTATTTGTAAATGACATGATGCTCCATACAAAAAACATGAAAGAATCCCATAAAAATTGCTAGAATTGATATATGAATTCCACAAGTCACAATACACAAAAATCAATGTACAGAAATCTATTGCATTTCTATAAACGAATCACGAATTAACAGAAAGAGAAATTAAGGAATCAATCCCATTGACAGGTGCACCAAATACCACAAGATACAAGGAATAAACCTAAGCAAAGAGATGAAAGGCCTGTACTCTCAAGGCTATGAAACGCTGATGAAAGAAATGGAAGAGGACACAAAGAAATGGAAATACATTTCATGTTCATGGATGGAAAGAACAAATACTGTTAAAATGTCTACTCTCCTCAAAACAATCTATACATGTATTGAAATCCCTATGACATTAACAAAATTTTTTTAATATATGAAATTTATTGTCAAATTGGATTCCATATAACACCCAGTGCTCATCCCAACAGGTGCCCTCCTCAATGCCCATCACCCACCCTCCCCTCCCTCCCACCCCCCATCAACCCACAGTTAATTCTCAGTTTTTTAAGAGTCTCTTATGGTTTGGCTCCCTCCCTCTCTAACTTTTTTTTTCCCTTCCCCCCCCCCCCCATGGTCTTCTGTTAAGTTTCTCAGGATCCTCATAGAGTGAAAACATACGGTATCTGTCTTTCTCTATATGGCTTATTTCACTTAGCATCACACTCTCCAGTTCCATCCACGTTGCTACAAAGGGCCATATTTCATTCTTTCTCATTGCCACGTAGTACTCCATTGTATATGTAAACCACAATTTCTTTATCCATTCAACAGTTGATGGACATTTAGGCTTTTTCCACAATTTGGCTATTGTTGAGAGTACTGCTATAAACATTGGGGTACAAGTGCCCCTATGCATCAGCACTCCTGTATCCCTTGGGTAAATTCCTAGCAGTGCTATTGCTTCGTCATAGGGTAGGTCTATTTTTAACTTTTTGAGGAACTTCCACACTGTTTTCCAGAGTGGCTGCACCAGTTTGCATTCCCACCAACAGTGCAAGAGGGTTTCTGTTTCTCCACATCCTCTCCAGCATCTTATGGTCTCCTGATTTGTTCATTTTGGCTACTCTGACTGGCGTGAGGTGGTATCTGAGTGTGGTTTTGATTGTGTTTCCCTGATGAGGAGCGACGTTGAGCATCTTTTCATGTGCCTGTTGGCCATCTGGATGTCTTCTTTAGAGAAGTGTCTATTCATGTTTTCTGCCCATTTCTTCACTGGATTATTTGTTTTTCGGGTGTGGAGTTTGGTGAGCTCTTTATAGATTTTGTATACTAGCCCTTTGTCTGATGTCATTTGGAAATATCTTTTCCCATTCCGTTGGTTGCCTTTTAGTTTTGTTGGTTGTTTCCTTTGCTGTGCAGAAGCTTTTTATCTTCATAAGGTCCCAATAGTTCATTTTTGCTTTTAATTCCCTTGCCTTTGGGGATGTGTCAAGTAAGAGACTGCTACGGCTGAGGTCAGAGAGGTCTTTTCCTGCTTTCTCCTCTAGGGTTTTGGATGGTTTCCTGTCTCACATTCAGGTCCTTCATCCATTTTGAGTTTATTTTTGTGAATGGTGTGAGAAAGTGGTCTAGTTTCAACCTTCTGCATGTTGCTGTCCAGTTCTCCCAGCACCATTTGTTAAAGAGGCTGTCTTTTTTCCATTGGATGTTCTTTCCTGCTTTGTCAAAGATGAGTTGGCCATACGTTTGTGGGTCTAGTTCTGGGGTTTCTATTCTATTCCATTGGTCTATGTGTCTGTTTTTGTGCCAATACCATGCTGTCTTGATGATTACAGCTTTGTAGTAGAGGCTAAAGTCTGGGATTGTGATGCCTCCTGCTTTGGTCTTCTTCTTCAAGATTACTTTGGCTATTCGGGGCCTTTTGTGGTTCCATATGAATTTTAGGATTGCTTGTTCTGTATTTGAGAAGAATGCTGGTGCAATTTTGATTGGGATTGCATTGAATGTGTAGATAGCTTTGGGTAGTATTGACATTTTAACAATATTCATTCTTCCAACCCATGAGTACTGAATGTTTTCCCATTGCTTTATATCTTCTTCAATTTCCTTCATAAGCTTTCTATAGTTTTCAGCATACAGATCTTGTACATCTTTGGTTAGATTTATTCCTAGGTATTTTATGCTTCTTGGTGCAATTGTGAATGGGATCAGTTTCTTTATTTGTCTTTCTGTTGCTTCATTATTAGTGTATAAGAATGCAATGGATTTCTCTACATTGAATTTATATCCTGCAACTTTGCTGAATTCATGTATCAGTTCTAGCAGACTTTTGGTGGAGTCTATCGGATTTTCCATGTATACTATCATGTCATCTGAAAAAAGTGAAAGCTTGACTTCATCTTTGCCAATTTTGATGCCTTTGATTTCCTTTTGTTGTCTGCTTGCTGATGCTAGAACTTCCAACACTATGTTAAACAACAGCGGTGAGAGTGGACATCCCTGTCATGTTCCTGATCTCAGGAGAAAGCTTTCAGTTTTTCCCCATTGAGGATGATGTTAGCTGTGGGCTTTTCATAAATAGCTTTTATGATGTTTAAGTATGTTCCTTCTATCTTGACTTTCTTGAGGGTTTTTATTAAGAAAGGATGCTGAATTTTGTCAAATGCTTTTTCTGCATCGATTGACAGGATCATATGATTCTTATCTTTTCTTTTATTAATGTGGTGTATCACGTTGATAGATTTGCAAATGTTAACCAGCCCTGCATCCTAGGAATGAATCCCACTTGGTCATGGTGAATAATTCTTTTTATATGCTGTTGAATTCGATTTGCTAGTATCTTATTGAGAATTTTTACATCCATATTCATCAGGGATATTGGCCTGTAGTTCTCTTTTTTTTTTTGCTGGGTCTCTGTCTGGTTTGGGAAACAAAGTAACACTGGCCTCATAGAATGAGTCTGGTAGTTTTCCTTCCCTTTCAATTTTTTGGAACAGCTTGAGAAGGATAGGTATTATCTCTGCTTTAAATGTCTGGTAGAATTCCCCAGGGAAGCCATCTGGTCCTGGACTCTTATTTGTTGGGAGATTTTTGACAACTGATTCAATTTCTTCGCTGGTTATGGGTCTGTTCAAGGTTTCGATTTCCTCCTGTTTGAGTTTTGGAAGTGTGTGGGTGCTTAGGAATTTGTCCCCTTTTTCCAGGTTGTCCAGTTTGTTGGCATATAATTTTTCATAGTATTCCTGATAATTGCTTGTATTTCTGAGGGATTGGTTGTAATAATTCCATTTTCATTCATGATTTTATCTAGTTGGGTCATCTCCCTTTTCTTTTTGAGAAGCCTGGCTAGAGGCTAATCAATTTTGTTTATTTTTTCAAAAAACCAACTCTTGGTTTCGTTGATCTGCTCTACTATTTTTTTAGATTCTATATTGTTTATTTATGTTCTGATCTTTATTATTTCTCTTCTTCTTCTGGGTGTGGGGTGCCTTTGCTGTTCTACTTCTAGTTCCTTTAGGTGTGCTGTTAGATTTTGTATTTGGGATTTTTCTTGTTTCTTGAGATAGGCCTGGATTGCAATGTATTTTCCTCTCAGGACTGCCTTTGCTACATCCCAAAGCGTTTGGATTGTTGCATTTTCATTTTCGTTTGTTTCCATATATTTTTTAATTTCTTCCCTAATTGCCTGTATAATCCATTCATTCTTTAGTAGGGTGTTCTTAACCTCCATGCTTTTGGAGGTTTTCCAGACTTTTTCCTGTGGTTGATTTCAAGCTTCATAGCATTGTCGTCCGAAAGTATGCATGGTATGATCTCACCTCTTTTATACTTATGAAGGGCTGTTTTGTGACCCAGTATGTGATCTATCTTGGAGAATGTTCCATGTGCACTCAAGAAGAAAGTACATTCTGTTGCTTTGGGATGCAGAGTTCTAAATATATCTGTCAAGTCCATTTGATCCAATGTATCATCCCGGGCCCTTGTTTCTTTATTGACCATGTGTCAGATGATCTATCCATTGTTGTAAGTGCGGTATTAAAGTCCCCTGCAATTACCACATTCTTGTCAATAAGGTTGCTTATGTTTGTGAGTAATTGTTTTATATATTTGGGGGCTTGGGTATTCGGCGCATAGACATTTATAATTGTTAGTTCTTCTTGATGGATAGACCCTGTAATTATTATATAATGCCCTTCTTCATCTCTTGTTACAGCCTTTAATTTAAAGTCTAGTTTGTCTTATATAAGTATGGCTACTCCAGCTTTCTTTTGACTTTCAGTAGCATGATAGATAGTTCTCCATCCCCTCACTTTCAATATGAAAGTGTCCTCAGGTCTAAAATGAGTCTCTTGTGGACAGCAAATGGGTCTTGTTTTTTTATCCATTCTGATACTCTATGTCTTTTGGTTGGCGCATTTAGTCCATTTACATTCAGTGTTATAGAAAGATATGGGTTTAGAGTCATTGTGATGTCTGTAGGTTTCATGCTTGTAGCGATATCTCTGGTACTTTGTCTCACAGGATCCCCCTTAGGATCTCTTGTAGGGCTGGTTTAGTGGTGATGAATTCCTTCAGTTTTTGTTTGGGAAGACCTTTATCTCTCCTTCTATTCTAAACGACAGATTTGCTGGATAGAGGATTCTCGGCTGCATATTTTTTCTATTCATCACATTGAAGATTTCCTGCCATTCCTTTCTGGCCTGCCAAGTTTCAGTAGAGAGATCCATCACGAGTCTTATCAGTGTCCCTTTATAAGTTAGAGCACGTTTATCCCTAGCTGCTTTCAGAATTTTCTCTTTATCCTTGTATTTTGCCAGTTTCACTATGATATGTCGTGCAGAAAATCGATTCAAGTTACGTCTGAAGGGAGTTCTCTGTGCCTCTTGGATTTCAATGCCTTTTTCCTTCCCCAGATCAGGGAATTTCTCAGCTATGATTTGTTTAAGTACACCTTCAGCACCTTTCCCTCTCTCTTCCTCCTCTGGGATACCAATTATGCATAGATTATTTCTCTTTAGTGCATCACTTAGTTCTCTTTTTTTTTTTAAACGTTTATTTTTGAGACAGAGAGAGACAGAGCATGAACGGGGGAGGGGCAGAGAGAGAGGGAGACAGAATCGGAAGCAGGCTCCAGGCTCTGAGCCATCAGCCCAGAGCCTGATGCGGGGCTCGAACTCCCGGACCGCGAGATCGTGACCTGGCTGAAGTCGGACGCTTAACCGACTGCGCCACCCAGGCGCCCCGTGCAGCACTTAGTTCTGTAATTTTCCCCTCATACTCCTGGATTTTTTTATCTTTTTCTCAGCTTCTTCTTTTTCCATAATTTTATCTTCTAGTTCACCTATTCTCTCCTCTGCCACTTCAATCCGAGCTGTGGTCGTCTCCATTTTATTTTGCAGCTCATTAATAGCATTTTTTAGCTCCTCCTGGCTGTTCCTTAGTCCCTTGATCTCTGTAGCAACAGATTCTGTGCTGTCCTTTATACTGTTTTCAAGCCCAGCAATTCATTTTATGACTATTATTCTAAATTCACTTTCTGTTATATTGTTTAAATCGTTTTTGATCAGTTCATTAGCTGTCGTTATTTCCTGGAGGTTTTTTTATGGGGAATTCTTCCATTCCGTCATTTTGGATAGTCCCTGGAGTGGTGCGGAACAGCAGGGCACTTCGCCTGTGCTGTCTTGAATAACTTGCATTGGTGGGCGGGGCTGCAGTCAAACCTGATGTCTGCCCCCAGCCCACCGCTGGGGCCACAGTCAGACTGGTGTGTACCTTCTCTTCCCTTCTCCTAGGTGCGGGATTCACTGTGGGGTGGCGTGGCCCGTCTGGGCTACTTGCACACTGCCAGGCTTGTGGTGCTGGGGATCTGGCATATTAGCTGGGGTTGATCGGCAAGGTGCACAGGGGTGGGAGGGGCAGGCTTAGCTCCCTTTTCCTTTGGATATCCGCTTCGGGATGGGCCCTGCGGCACCGGGAGGGAGTCAGACCCGCCAGAGGGATGGATCCGCAGAAGCACAGCGTTGGGTGTTTGCACGGTGCACGCAAGTTCCCTGACAGGAACTGGTTCCCTTTGGGATTTTGGCTGGGGGATGGGCGAGGAAGATGGCGCTGGCTAGCACCTTTGTTCCCCACCAAGCTGCGCTCTGTTGTCCAGGGCTCAACAACTCTCCCTTCCATTGTCCTCCAGCCCTCCAGTTTTCCGAGCAGATCTAACTTATAACCTTCCAGATCTTAAGTCCTGCTTGCTGTCAGAACACACTCTGTCCAGCCCCTCCACTTTTGCAAGGCAGACTCAGGGCTCCTCTTTGCCAGCAGGCTGCCCCTCCACCCCGGCTCCCTCCCGCCAGTCCATGTAGCGTGCACCGCCTCTCCACCCTTCCTACCCTCTTCCATGGACCTCTTGTCTACGCTTGGTTCCGGAGACTCCGTTCTGTGAGTCTTCTGGCAATTTTCTGGGTTATTTAGGCAGGTGTGGGTGGAATCTAAGTGATCCGCAGAACGTGGTGAGCCCAGCGTCCTCCTATGCCACCATCTTCCCAGAAGCCTCCAACAAAATATTTTTCACAGAACTTCAATGAATACTCCTAAAATTTGTATGGAAACACAAACGACCCCAAACAGCCAAAACAAAACTTGTAGAAGACAAGCAAAGCTGGAGGCATCACAATTCCAGACTTTAGGTTTTATTACAAAGCTATAGTGATCAGAATGGCATGGTACTGAGGGAAAACACACACACACACACACACACACACACACACACACACATAGATCAATAGAATGGAAACCCAGAAATGAACTCACAAGTATATGGTCAAAGTGGAAAAGAATATCCAATGGAAAAGATAGTCTTGAGGTACATGGGTGGCTCAGTCACTTAAGCATCTGACTCTTGCATTCAGATCAGGTCATGATGTCAGGGTTCATGAGTTTGGACCCCATGTCAGTGCAGAGCCTGCTTGGGATTCTCTCTCCTTCTCTCTCTGTCCCTCCTCTGTATTCTCTCTCTGTCTCTGTCTCTCTCTCTCAAAAATACAGATGGCCAACAGGCACATGAAAAGATGCTCAACCTCACTCATCATCAGGGAAATACAAATCAAATCACACTGAGATACCACCTTACACCAGAGTGGCTCAAATGGACAAATTAGAAAAACTACAGACGCTGCTGACAAGGATGTGGAGAAACAGGAACCCTCTTGCACTGTTGGTAGGAATGCAAACTGGTGCAGCTCTCTGGAACACAGTGTGGAGGTTTCTCAAAAAATTAAAAGTAGAGGTACCTTATGACCCAGCAATAACACTACCAGGAATTTACCCAAGGGATACAGGAGTGCTGATGCATAGGGGCACTTGTACACCAATGTTTATAGCACCACTTTCAACAAGAGCCAAATTATGGAAAGAGCCTAAATGTCCATCAACTGATGAATGGATAAAGTTAATGTGGCTTATATATTCAATGGAATACTACTTGGCAATGAGAAAGAATGAAATCATGCCATTTGCAGCAACATAAATGGAACTGGAGGGTAGTATACTGAGTGAAATAAGTCAGAGAAGGACAGATATCGTATGTTTTCACTCATATGTGGATTGTGAGAAACTGAACAGAAGACCATGGGGGAAGGGAAGGGGAAAAAAATAGGCACAAACAGAGAGGGAGCGAGGCAAACCACAACACCCTCAAATACAGAGAACAAACTAAGTGTCAATGGAGGGGTGGGGGAGAGGGAAAATGGGTGATGGACATTGAGGAGGGCATTTGTTGGGATGAGCAGTGGGGTTGTATGTAAGCCAATTTGACAATAAATTATATTCACAAAATAAACAAACATAAAAAAAGTCTTTAACATATGGTTTTAGGAAAACTAGACAGCAACATGCAAACAAACACGGAACACTTTCTTACAACATACACAAAAATAAATTCCACATGGATAAAGACCCATGTGTGAAACCTGAAACCACAAAAACCCCAGAGGAAAACACAGGCGGTAACTTATTTGACACTGGCTGTACCAACTTCTTTGTAGATACGTCTCCTGATGTAAGGGAAACACAAGCAAAAATAATGGGACTTGATAAAAATAAAAAGCTTCTATAACAAAGGAAACAATAAACAAAATTAAATGTAACCTACAGAATGGAAGATATTTGCAAACAACAACTGATAAAGGGCTAGTATCCAAAACATATAAGGTTATACAACATCCAAAAAATGAGAAATCCAATTAAAAATGGGCAGAAGACATTAAGAGACATTTTCCCAGAGAAGACACACAGATAGCCAAGAGACTCATGAAAAGATGCTCAACACTGATCATCAGGGAAATACAATCCAAAAGTACAATGAGATACCACCTTACATCTGTCAGAATGACTAAAATCAATGAATGACGAAACCACACGTGTTGCCAAGGATGTGGGGAAAGAGGAACCCTCTTGCATAGCTGGTAGAAATGCAAATTGGTGCAGCCACTCTGGACAACATCATGGAGATTCCTCAAAAAATTGAAAACAGAACTACCTTACAATCCAGCAATTTCACTACAAGGTATTTACACAAAGAATACAAAAATAATACTTCAAAGGGATACATGCACCCTGATGTTTATAGCAGCATTTTCTACAGCAGCCAAATTACAGAAATTGCCCAAGCTTCCATCAACTGATGAATAAACTGAGACGTAGTATATGGAATGGAATATTATTTAGCCATAAAAACATGAAATCTCATCATTTGCCACGAGGTGGATGGAGCGAGAGAATGTTATGGTGGGTGAAATAAGCCTGTCAGAGAAAGACAAATACCAGGTGATTTCACTAACACGTGGAAATGAAAGAAAACAAAGGGGGGAAAAAGGAGACGGTAACGAACAAACAGACTCTTAACTAGGAAACAAACTGAGGGTTTCCACAGTGGGATGGTGGGGGTGGGGGGGGGAAGGAATGGATGAAACAGGTGATGGGGATTAAGACATGCACCTGGGATGAGCACCGGATGACGTGTGGAAGTGTTGCTCTATATTGTACACCTGAAACTAATATTACACTCTACCTTTACCAACTGGAATTTGAACTAAAAAATAACATAAGGTTAATGACACCTACCTACCAGGTTTTCTGTAGTTTTCAATCACTTCCCTATGTGGGAAAAATAACCATGAAATTTTTTAAAAGCATGTATGATGTGGGGGACAGTTTGTGCCCTTACCTCGGTCTTTGGTTCCAGCAGGACTCGGAAAGTGGGTCCCCGCTCATTCTTCTAGACGGTCCTGAGACAAGTATTTCACGTTTTCATGTCTTAACTGAATGCAGCTCCCGGTCTTCTGAATTTCTGTCAGGATTTCTCCCCAGAAACCAGCCTGAATCTGGAACAAACCATCCACAGCATCTATGATGTGATGTCATGAGACCCCTCGATCCACGGGTCCTTTAGTAAAACACATCTTGTTCAAATACTGTCTGGGAAAGTGAGGAATGAAACTCGGGAACAGCCCACAAAATGCAAGGGTCTGTGCTGCTGACCAACTGGCCAGTGCCCAGGGAAGCCACCCAGGGCCCTCTCCTCAACACTCAGTGCAACAAGGCAACTTCTCTCTGGCGACTCAGGAGACACCAAGTTGCTGCAAGGCTCCCAAGGTCTCCCCTGGAGAGGGCGGCAAAACCTGCTGGAAACGCAGCTCTGGTCTCTGTCCTGAGGCAGTGGCAGAGCCCCTGAGCGCTCTGGGAGCAACAGAAGCCCTTCCTGCTCTGAGGTGCCCTGGGTCAGAAAAGCCGATGGGGCGCCCTCTGCCGGCCATCACCGCGCATGGAGAGGAGCCCGCCCCTCCCGGTTTGTGGTGCTCGCACGCCCTCTGCTGGCCACCATGGGAATTCCTGCAATGCTGAGGGCCATGGCCGCTCAGCTGAGGCATTGAAGTTGCTCTGGGCAACTTAGCCTGTTCTCCAGATTGGGATGGATCTTAGTGACAGGGCCTGGGACACAAAGAAATCTTTTCCTTTTCCTTCCTTGCAAGTGAAGAATGAAACCAAATTTATTAATAGAATGACATCATTTGTAATGCTTTAAGCAATGTTCACAGAAAAATAGCCCACCAATTTACACATGCTGAACAAGAGGTAATTGTGCTTACCACCAAAATACTTAGGTTAGATAAAAAATTGACACCTTTGAGAGAGAGATACTGGCTTCCATCTATGGAACGAATAAGTACTAGGGATACAAGGTAGAGCCAACGGAATAGAGTCATTCCTGCAAAAATAGTGTGGCACGCTTTCACGTGATAGCTACACTTGTGGTTACATACAACATATTTACAGACATATGGAATCACGAGGATGTATGCCTAAAATTAGTACAAGAAATGTGTCAACAATATTTCACCCAAAAATGTGCCAATGGGGGGGTGCAGGCGTGCCACCCCTCCATCACTGTCACGCCTGCTCCAGCCCCCAATAGCGATGGAGGAGTCTCATGCTTGCAACCCTTCATTGGCGATGGAGTTGCGATGCCACTATCAAATCTGATGCTTCCTGAATGGCTCTTTTCACTTTCACAGCTGAAGAAGCCAGCATCTGTTAGGGTTGGGGTCAGGGGTTAGGGTTAGGGGTTAAGGTTAGGTCACACTTGCGCCACCCCATCGGTGATGGAGGCGTGTCACGTGTCACGCTTTCATCTGCAACCCATCATTGGCAATGTAGCAGTGATGCCGCTTTTAAATCAGATGCTTTCTGCGGCGCCTGGGTGGTTCAGTGGGTTAAGCGTCCCATTTTGGCTCAGGTCATGCTCTCTTGATATGTGGTTTTGAGCCCTGGGTTGCCCTTGTGCTGGCGGCTCTGAACCTGCAGCCTGCTTCAGATACCGTCTGTCTCGTTCTCTGCCCCTTCCACACTTGTGTTCTGTCTCTCTCTCAAAAAAAAAAAAAATGTACCTAAAAGCATCTTAAATCAGAGGTTTCCCAGATTGCTCTTTTCCCTTTCATTCCTGAAGATGCAGGCATCTGTCTCACCCATTGTTCTTTTGTTATCTTTGGGAGAGGTGACGACATACACCACATTTCCCCAGCCAGCATCGGGGACACGCAACATTTCTTCTACCGGCCGGCCACCTCTCATCCACTGTGACACTGCATTCCTCCAGCTCATTCTACATCCTTCCGGAAACTGGACTCTAACTCTGGACAGCAGCCCCGTCCCATCGTCTTCTGATGGTATTTCAGTAGGCTCTTCATTCACATCTTTGTTTACCTGAGTGTCTTCTGACATCTTCTCTTATTTTTCCACTGGGCCACGGCTAGGACGCCCGACAGGGAACCCGAAGCAGCGAGGGATCCAGAAGCAGCCCAGCTACCGCTTGGCTCTCCCAAAATGGTCGCCTTGGATCTCTTTATAGAAGAGGAGAAACCACCACTGCCAGCATCACCGTTTAATAACCCTGGACTTAATGTGGAGCAAACAACCACCCACCCCCAAAAGGAAACTCTGGCAGAGTACATGTATAGTACCTACGGCATTGATCAAGTATTTTGGATCAATAAGTGAGGTGGTACTTTTGACTGGTAAGTGTAAATCTAAATCCCTCGGAGCAGATTTTATTCTCCGAGGTCACCCCAACCTAAATTGTTGGCCCATGGGGAGATTTGTTGTCCCTACTGGTCGTGTTGGTGTGGGCTCTTTGGGCCAGTGAATTAAAGCTCCATAGGGCTTTCTTGTCTTCTCGTCCTATTCTTGCTTCTTCACGGGAAGGTCAGTTTCACAGGTTGGAAGTAAGAGACAGTAAAACCCTCATGTGGCCATTCTTACTAATCTATATTTAGGGAACAAGTGATTTGCAGGTCAGGATACCAAGGCCATTTAATGAATGTCCCCGGGCAGGCAGTGCCTCTAACACTAGAAATGCTAGAGGTGATGTTTTTGGTGAACAGGCAGGGTTTGTGTTTGCTGAGCTCCTTTTACTTGGTTTAATCTTTCCTTGATTGCATACCTATGTTGGGTCAACAAGTGGTTTGATATTTAGTTTACAGTTAGGTTATTTTCATTTTATTGCTAACTAGCTGTGGTTATCCCCTCTGATATAAGCTTATGCAAGGAGAAATATTTCTTGCTACGCATACTAGCATTATTGCTTCTATTGTCAAAGTAACCCACTATTAAGTTAGGAGCTGGGCACATATTTTTGGTACTAACATCTGAAGATCGTATACCAGTGCCTGAGCCCTACTACAAGAGCTCATCACCACATCCCTAACAGCTGCCTACGGTATGCCAGTCATATTCTTTGCCCTTCTAGGGCAGCCTTGTTTCAATTCCTTATACCCTCTCATTGGTGAGGTGGCGATGTAACAATTGCACCCCCCTCATCGGTGATGGAAGGGTGTAATGCTTGCTGTCTTTAGATCCTCTGTCTCCCTCTCTCTGCCCCTCCCCTTCTCATCCACTCGCTCCAAAATAAATAAACATTTAAAAAGATCAATTGCCATTAGATACATTTGTGCCATCCTCACAATCCTGTTGGCTCCTGACACTTTAGAAACTACTTTCCCCACCCTTCCCCCCACAGTAGCCATTGGCCACACCCAGCCACAATCTATCCCAGATCATCCTCGTTTGGGGAGGACAGAAGAGGAGTACAGAGCGTTCTGTTGCTTAAACCAAGAAAATAGGACTCTCCTTGTCCATTCTTCATGGACCTCTCCGGTGTCCTTGCCTGAAATAATTCTTTGGCCCTTCTGAGATAGGAGTCCCAGCCAGAGCTGACAGTTGGTGGTGCATGTACCGCAGAGAGTCTGGCAGCGCTGGGGAAACACCACATGGTTCATCCCAACAATGCTGAGTTTGCCAGAGGGAAAGTGGCCGGGGCTCTCTGTAAGAACTAGAATACAAGAGCAAATGGCCTTCGGGTCCTCTGTGCATTCTGAAACCACTGCTGCTCAGCCCAGCAATGACTTGCAAACAGCAGCTGGTGTCAGTGGCCATAAGACAGATGAGCCTGCTAAGCTGGCTGGAAGAAATGACAGGTCATTGTTCTCTTCAGTGTTGACTGTGCACAGAGCAAGTCACCCCACCAGCAGCAAAGGTGAAGATAAATAGGTCTAACCGGAGTATCAGCTGAAAAGAGTAGGGAGTGGTATGGGAGAAGCAGAATAATTGTCAGGGATAGAATGTTAAATGTTGGCAGTAAAACACTTGAACATTCCACTTGATTGTTTTGTCTGGTGCTTGTAGTTTAAAGAAAAAAAAAAACCCAGCATTTAGTTACTAAAGGCTTTGAAAACATCTATAAAAATTCGGTGCACGAGCAAGCATGTCCTTTGACGTGAAAGTTCTAGAAGTAATATAGATAGAAGAGGAAGGAGAAAAAAATCTCTTGAGCACCAGCTTTGTACTCATCACACTATAGCCACTATTTATTGAGCCTCTACAACAACCCTGTGAGGTACGCATCGCTATCCTAGTTTCACAGAAGAGAAACTATGCTTACACGGGGTAAGTCTCCTAAAAGCACGCAGCCCTTGAATAGGGAACTAGAATTTGCATCCATGTGTGCTTGACTGACATGCCATGATCTGTCCTTCAGGCACGCAGCCTCCAGCCCACAAAGAGCGTTAGGGAAATTTTAACAGGAACCACAGTTCGAGAGTCAGGTGATTTGTTCTTGTAATAATGGATTGTCCTCTTGCCTACTGCGTCTTTGTTTTCCTGTCCCCGTGGTTGCTAAACAGTAGTCTGCAGACGAACAGAGCTGGCTCCAGGGAGGAGAAGCTGGAAGGATTATATTGTGCGCGTTCACTGTTTTCCAAAGGGTTTCTTCAAGACGCATGCCATGGAACAACCATGACTGGGGAGATAAAAGCTTCATCACGGCCTATGTCACCAGCAGAGACTTTGGGGAACAAATGTTCCCGTTCAACATAATTAGCTTGGCCAGTCGGGACTGCAACTGTCAAATATGGGCGACTGTTTTTTCTTTGCCAAATCAATGAGTGAGGATCCAAAATACTAATTACGGTGCAGAAACTACCCACCACATATTACACAAGCATGTGAAGACTACCACGGTTACTCCATCTGTTTGTACCACACAGCCATGAGACATGTCAAAACAGAAGAATAAAAGCCATCAGAGTTTATGAGCTGATGTTAACCCATCCAGCTACATGTCTACTCTAGTGTATTATGGGTGTTATTTCAGGCAAGTAGAGGTTATAAGCCCTATCCTCATTAGAGAAGACAGCAATGGATAATTTGTACCTACAAAGGTAATTGAATGTTGCATATAATTTCCTTGAGAGTCTGTGGCAAATGTATGTAGAGTCTTTGAATAAAAAGCTCTTGTGGGTATTAAAAGGTTGCCTTTGGGTTAGATAATTCTATAATACTAATTCTATTGGGTCAGCCTCATTGTTTAGCGGTAATAGCATAAAACATGCCCTTCAAAACTTACCTAAGGTCAAGGCTTTTTTACAGAAAATAAAGTTTTAGGCTTTTTGAGTTTAGAGTGTATGGTGTCCGGGGACGTGAAGCAAATTTTATGTCTTGTCTTCCCTAGGACCTGGTACAGTGCATGACTAAGGTGGGCTTTTAATCAATGTTTATAGATGATTGGGCCAACATGCTGGAGAAGTAGGGGGATCCATACTTCCCATGTCTCTCAAACAAAGAGGTGCAGAAGCCAAAAGACTTTGAACACCAGAGCCTGGGAGGAAAAGAGACTGCATCCACTAGGAAGAAAATGGGAAAGCTGGAGAAAAGATAGGTGGGTAACTGTGAAATGGGGGAGGTTTAAAAAAAAAAGGCTGCGTGGGCATGGAGGGGAGCGACCGCCTTCTGCAGAGAGACAAAGGGAAGAGAAAGAGATGTTAGGGAATTGTAGGACCATATCTGGACAGGATAAAGACCTTGGACTGAGACTGAGAGGGATCTGATCTCTAACTGTGGGGCTTTCTTCAGACTGGAGCCGGCTCCCTCTTCACACACCTGGGGAGGAGGGGAGCCAGCCTGGGTGTGATGGTAGGTCAGGGGCTCAGTCTGCAGTTGGAAAAGTGGTTCCCTTCCTGGAGCTGCACGGTAGTACAAAATCTGCCTGTGTCCACCACCCCTAGGCTCAGTGGCTGGGCTGAGGGTGCGGTCTGCAGGAGGAAAAGGCAGCTGTCTCCCTGGAGTGCTGTGGGAAAAGACAAAGCCTGCCTGAGTCCACCGTCCACCACCCCAGGGGCTTGCGGAGAGGGCGGCGGCTCTTGGTCCACAAGAGGAGAAGTCAGTCCTCCGTGTAGTGTGGTGGCACAGACAAAGCCAGCCAGGACCACATATCCTCCCACTGAGAGGTGCTTCCCCAGTGCCAGAGTGCATGGAGCGGGACTTTGAATCCTAGCCAGCCCAGGTCAGGGGAGTTGGTGAAACGAAAAGGACCCGCCTATCTGCCCCCGCGGTGCAATGATGATGACTCAAATGGAGTCCAGCTGTCCAGCTCCATGGAGAAGAGACTGGGGATCACCATTTCCCACCACCACCACCACCAAAGCGGGGCCTCAGGGATTACTCTGGGGGCCCACAGTGGAGGTGGGTCCAGACTACACCAAATCACGCCCCTTTGCACTGGGTAACTGTGTAACTACCTGAGCGGCGCACACCCTGCGGAGAGCCCCTCCCGACGAGGGATGCAGCATTGTCTGGATTAAATCTAGGTCAATTCTGGATATATAGATATATTCTCCCCGCCCCCATTTCTCCTCCTTATCTCTTTCCTCCCCTAGGCTGGTTACTCTGGTTATTGGTCTGTCTAAACAGACATATTTAATCCATTGTCTTGATACACATTCTACACCATCTTCTTTACACTCCTTTCTCTCTCTCTGGAATAATCAAGCCATATAGTTTCTCTGTCTGGGTAACTTTATCTTCGTTTTGTTTGCCCCGCCTCCTTCTTTATTTTCCTTTCTCTCTCTCTGGATTAAGCCTTTTAGTCTCTCTTCCTAGTCAATATTTATTTTTTCTTCCCTCCCCCTTCCCCCACTCCTGTCATTTCTCGCTTTGTATGTGCTCTTCCATCAGCACTGCCTCCACCCTCTTCTTTACTTGTAGTTGGTGTTTTTGGGTTTTTGGTTTTAGTCTTTAGTTTTTCATTTTTGTTTGTTTGTTTGTGTCGTTTGTGTGTTTGCATGTTTTTGTCTCCTGTTTGTCTATCTGTTTTCCTTTACAGGGCTACTCCAAGGAGCAAATCAAAGCACATCTGGTGGAGGGGCCAAAATATCACTACAAGTAGGGTAATAAAATAACCAAAGTCACAACAACAGAGAGCAAGTAACAATCGCCGAAAAAACACCTCCTGAAGGGCCAGACCCTGGACAGTGTATGATCCTCCTTTAATATAGCAGTGCTCACAGGTGCAGAGCACACAACAAGCTTTTAAAACACATAAGGGACAGAAAACTAGACAAAATGGCGAAAGGGAAAAATTCAACTCAAAAGAAATTCCAGGAAGTAGCAACAGTTAATGAATTGATCAAAACCGCTATATTAAGCAATATAACTGAGGAAGGATTTAGAATAATAGTCATAAAATTAATTGCTGGTCTTGAAAAAAGCATAGAGGACAGCAGAGAATCTATTGCTACAGAGATCAAGGGGCTAAAAAATTGTCATGATGAATTTAAAAATGCTGTAAATGAAATGCAAAATAAAATGGAGGTGGCCACAATGCAGATAAGAGTCAGAGGGGAGAATTGGTGAATTAGAAAATAAAATTATGGAAAAAGAGGAAGCTGAGAAAAAGAGATAAAAAAAATCCAGGAGAATGAAGGGAGACTTAGAGAACTAAGTGATGCAATCAAAGGGAACAATATCTGTATCATAGGAATTCCAGAAGAAGAGAGAGAGTGAGAGAGAGAGAGAGAGAGAGAGAGAGAGAAAGGGGCTGAAGGTGTACTTGAACAAATCATAGCTGAGAAATTCCCTGATCTGGGGAAGGAAACAGGCATTGAAATCCAAGAGGCACAGAGAACTCACTTCAGACGTAACTTGAATTGATCTTCTGCACAACATATCATAGCAAAACTCGCAAAATACAAGGATAAAGAGAAAATTCTGAAAGCAACTAGAGATAAACACACTCTAACATATAAAGGGAGACCAATAAGACTAGTGGCAGATCTCTCTACTGAAACTTGGCAGGCCAGAAAGGAATGGCAGGAAATCTTCAATGTGATGAACAGAAAAAATATGCAACCAAGAATCCTTTACCTGGCAAGTCTGTCATTCAGAATAGAAGGAGAGATAAAGGTTTTCCCAAACAAACATAAATTGAAGGAATTCATCACCACTAAACCAGGCCTACAAGAGATCCTAAGGGGGACCCTGTGAGTGAAATGTTGCAAGGACCACAAAGTCCCAGAGACAACACTACAAGCATGAAACCTACAGATATCACAATGACTCTACACCCATATCTTTCAATAGCACTGAATGTAACGGGACTAAATGCTCCAACCAAAAGACATAATGGATTAAAAAAAATGTAACGGGACTAAATGCTCCAACCAAAAGACATAATGGATTAAAAAAAATAAGACCCATCTATTTTCTACAAGAGACTCATTTTAGACCTGAGGACACCTTCAGATTGAAAGTGAGGGGATGGAGAACTAGCTATCATGCTACTGGAAGTTAAAGAAAGCTGGAGTAACCATACTTAGACAACTAGACTTTAAATGAAAGGCTATAACAAGAGCTGGAAAAGGGCATTATATAATAATTACAGGGTTTATCCATCAGGAACAGATAACAATTATAAATGTCTATGCACCAAATATGGGAGCCCCCAAATAAATAAAACAATTACAAACATAAGCAACCTTATTGATAAGAATGTGGTATTACAGGAGACTTTAATACTCCACTTACAACAATGGATTGATCATCTGACACATGGTCAATAAAGAAACAAGGGCCTTGAATGATACATTGGATCAGATGGACTTGACAGATATATTTAGAACTCTGCATCCCAAAGCAACAGAATATACTTTCTTCTTGAGTGCACATGGAACATTCTCCAAGATAGATCACATACTGGGTCACAAAACAGCCCTTCATAAGTATGAAAGAATTGAGATCATACCATGCATACTTTCAGACCACAATGCTATGAAGCTTGAAATCAACCACAGGAAAAAGTCTAGAAAACCTCCAAAAGCATGGAGGTTAAAGAACACCCTACTAACGAATGAATGGGTCAGCCAGGCAATTAGAGAAGAAATTAAAAAATATATGGAAACAAAGGAAAATGAAAATACAACAATCCAAATGCTTTGGGATGCAGCAAAGGCAGTCCTGAGAGGAAAATACATTGCAATCCAGGCCTATCTCAAGAAACAAGAAAAATCCCAAATACAAAATCTAACAGCACACCTAAAGGAACTAGAAGTAGAACAGCAAAGACACCCCACACCCAGCAGAAGAAGATAAATAATAAAGATCAGAACATAAATAAACAATATAGAATCTAAAAAAATAGTAGAGCAGATCAACAAAACCAAGAGTTGGTTTTTTGAAAAAATAAACAAAATTGATAAGCCTCTAGCCAGGCTTCTCAAAAAGAAAAGGGAGATGACCCAACTAGATAAAATCATGAATGAAAATTATTACAACCAATCCCTCAGAAATACAAGCAATTATCAAGGAATACTATGAAAAATTATATGCCAACAAACTGGACAACCTGGAAGAAATGGACAAATTCCTAAACACCCACACACTTCCAAAACTCAAACAGGAGGAAATAGAAAGCTTGAACAGACCCATAACCAGCAAAAAAATTGAATCAGTTATCAAAAATCTCCCAACATATAAGAGTCCAGGACCAGATGGCTTCCCTGGGGAATTCTACCAGACATTTAAAGCAGAGATAATACCTATCCTTCTCAAGCTGTTCCAAAAAACTGAAAGGGAAGGAAAACTCCCAGGCTCATTCTATGAAGCCAGTGCTACTTTGTTTCCCAAACCAGACAGAGACCCAGCAAAAAAAGAGAATTACAAGCCAATATCCCTGATGAATATGGATGTAAAAATTCTCAACAAGATACTAGCAAATCGAATTCAACAGTATATAAAACGAATTATTCACCATGATCAAGTGGGATTCATTCCTGGGCTGCAGGGCTGGTTCACTATTCACAAATCAATCAATGTGATACATCACATTAATAAAAGAAAAGATAAGAACCATCTGACCCTATCAATAGATGAAGAAAAAGCTTTTAAAAAAAATGCAGTATCCTTTCTTAATAAAGACCCTCGAGAAAGTCGGGATAGACGGAACATACTTTAAACATCATCAAAGCCATTTATGAAAAGCCCACAGCTAATATCATCCTCAATGGGGAAAAACTGAGAGCTTTCCCCTGAGATCAGGAACATGACAGGGATGCCCACTCTCACCGCTGTTGTTTAACATAGTGCTGGAAGTGCTAGCATCAGCAATCAGACAACACAAGGAAATCAAAGGCATCAAAATTGGCAAAGATGAAGTCAGGTTTTCACCGTTTGCAGATGACATGATACTATACATGGAAAACCTTATAGACTCCACCAAAAGTCTGCTAGAACTGATACATGAATTCAGCAAAGTCGCAGGATACAAAATTAATGTACAGAAATAATTTGCATCTTTATACACCAATAATGAAACAACAGAAAGCCAAATAAAGAAACTGATCCCATTCACAGTTGCACCAAGAATGCACAATCCCAATTCACAATTGCAAACCAAGAATTAGGTTTAGGAGTAAACCTAACCAAAGTTGTAAAAGATCTGTATGCTGAAAACTATAGAAAGCTTATGAAGGAAATTGAAGATAACAAAGAAATGGAAAAACATTCCATGCTCATGGATTGGGATAATAAGTATTGTTAAAATGTCAATCCTACCCAGAGCAATCTACACATTCAATGCAATCCCAATCAAAATTGCACCAGCATTCTTCTCCAAGCTAAAACAAGTGATCCTAAAATTTGTATGGAAACACAAAAGACACTGAATAGCCAAAGTAATATTGAAGAAGAAAACTAAAGCAGGAGGCATCACAATCCCAGACTTTAACCTCTACTACAAAGCGGTAATCCTCAAGACAGCATGGTATTGGCACAAAAACAGACACATAGACCAATGGAATAGAATAGAAGCCCCAGAACTAGACCCACAAATATATGGCCAACTGATTTTTGACAAAGCAGGAAAGAACATCCAATGGAAAAAAGACAGTCTCTTTAACAAATGGTGCTGGGAGAACTGGACAGCAATATGCAGAATAATGACACTAGACCACTTTCTGACACCATTCACAAAAATAAACTCAAAATGGATGAAGGACCTGAATGTGCAACAGGAAACCATCCAAACCCTAGAGGAGAAAGCAGGAAAAAACCTCTCTGACCTCAGCCGTAGCAGTCTCTTACTTGACACATCCCCAAAGGCAAGGGAATTAAAAGCAAAAATGAACTATTGGGACCTCATCAAGATCAAAAGCTTCTGCACTGCAAAGGAAACAATCAACAAAACTAAAAGGCAACCGACGGAATGGGAAAAGATATTTGCAAATGACACATCAGACAAAGGGCTAGTATCCAAAATCTATAAAGAGCTCACCAAACTCCACACCCGAAAAACAAATAATCCAGTGAAGAAATGGGCAGAAAACATGAATAGACACTTCTCTAAAGAAGACATCCAGATGGCCAACAGGCACATGAAAAGATGCTCAACCTCACTCATCATCAGGGAAACACAAATCAAAACCACGCTCAGATACCACCTCACACCAGTCAGAGTGGCTAAAATGAACAAATCAGGAGACTATAGATGCTGGCGAGGTTGTGGAGAAACGGGAACCCTCTTGCACTGTTGGTGGGAATGCAAACTGGTGCAGCTGCTCTGGAAAACAGTGTGGAGATTCCTCAAAAAGTTAAAAATAGACCTACCCTATGACGAAGCAATAGCACTGCTAGGAATTGACCCAAGAGAGACAGGAGTGCTGATGCATAGGGGCACTTGTACCCCAGTGTTTAGAGCAGCACTTTCAACAAGAGCCAAATTACAGAAAGAGCCTGAATGTCCATCAACTGACGAATGGATAAAGAAGATGTGGTTTATATATACAATGGAATACTACTTGGCAATGAGAAAGAATGAAATCATGCTATTTGCAGCAACATGGATGGAACTGGAGTGTATTATACTAAATGAAATAAGTCAATTAGAGAAAGATAGTTATCATATGTTTTCACTCATAGGTGGATCCTGAGAAAATTAACAGAAGACCAGGGTGGAGGGGAAGGCGGGAAAAAAGTTACAAAGAGGGAAGGAGACAAACCATAAGAGACTCTTAAACACTGAGAGCAAACTAAGGGTTGATGGGGGGTGGGGGAGAGGGGAAAGTGGGTGGTGGGCACTGAGGAGCGCACCTGTTGGGATGAGCACTGGGTGTTGTATGGAAACCAATTTGACAACAAATTATATTTTTAAAAATAATAAATAAATTAAAAAGCAATGTTTATAAAATGAATGAACAAATGAATGAATGAGACATTTGTGACTCTTTGGTTTGAGTTTATAAAATTAGTTCAGTAGGTACTTCTTATTTCTACTTAAATTATTAAATCGTATTTTGTGCATTTTCCTCTAACTCACAAAATGCTTACACCTCTTTCAGTGCTGTTTCTTATATAAAGATGTCTGGGGGCGCCTGGGTGGCGCAGTCAGTTAAGCGTCCGACTTCAGCCAGGTCACGAACTCGCGGTCCGGGAGTTCGAGCCCCGCGTCGGGCTCTGGGCAGATGGCTCAGAGCCTGGAGCCTGTTTCTGATTCTGTGTCTCCCTCTCTCTCTGCCCCTCCCCCGTTCATGCTCTGTCTCTCTCTCTGTCCCAAAAATAAATAAACGTTGAAAAAAAAATTTTTTTTTTAAAAAAAAGATGTCTGGATCCTGAAGGCAAAAACAAGCTGAGTTAGGAATGGCATATATATGCCATTCCTCTCTTCTGTATCCATGGCAGACATTTTTGTTGACACCAATTTCTCCCTCGCCTCAAGACCCTTCACAGTCTGACCACCCTGGCAGCTCCCAACAATTGCCTGGATCTGGCATAAAAGATGAACCTACTGACCCTCCTTAAGCTGGGATTTCCTTTTGGTATGGATAAAATGAGAGATGATCTCAGTGAACATAATAAGACCAATTGGTGAATTTAGATTTCCTACCAAAGAGGTGATTCTACTGGCAACGCAGTTTTCTTAGAAGATAAATCTAGTTTTGCTATTTTGTTTTAGGAAGAGGACAAGGTTAGAAGAACTGTGGGGTCTGCTTGGTCCATCCAGCCTCCTGCTTAGCCAGCTTCCAAGTGGTCCTGGGTACTTAACATGTAGTTGTCCCAGCTCGTGAGTGAGGCATTTCGTGAGATATGAGAAATAAAGTATACTGTAATGATTAGATGCTGATATTTCTAAATGTGCAGTCCACTACATTGCAACCAGGAGATAAAAAAATAATATGAGAATAACTTAAGCATTTTAGAACTGAAGGTGCCTTAGCAATGGCCTCATTCAGCAGTTCTCAAACCCTCTTGGCTTCAGGACTCCTTTTCAGGCATAAAGAAATAATCTATGTCAGGCCAGTGAGAGCCTCCTGGGGACTTTGGGAACAAATTGATTGGGAGACATACCCCATCTTCCTCCAGGATTGCAGACTCAAGTTGCTGTGAGACAACTCTTCTGGCTTCGGAGAAAACGTCATCTGCAGAATGGATCCAACTTTCTAAGGAAACCCAAACTGAATGCTGTGGACAGAGCTTCAAAGACCCCTGGACCTATGGTCCAGTCATGCCTTAACTTGGACATGCTAGACAGCCCTGACTGGTTCACCTCCCAGCAAAATGACTGAAGGGATACACTTTTGCTTGTACTAGTTTTTGTTTAGATTCCCTTGCAGTCAAGGATCCTTATTTACACAAATACCCACACTAATTTTCAGGATTTGGTCTAATTTATGCAAACCACTTAGCACAAAGTGACAGGCTCCACGATCATTATTGTGCAGCTGATTGCAAAACTGGTCTTGATGCACCACCACCTCCAATAGCCAGGCTTTTCTCTTTGTGGTCTGTGTTGTGTCCCCGCTCCTTCCTCCGCTCTGACTTTGGGCTCTGCTCTGTGATTGGTTTTTGTAATGGGATTTAGCAGGCATGATCCAAGAAAAAGTTTAAAATGATCTTGGGCTACCGAGGTTGCTCTCTCTCTCTCCGCTATCACCAGGGGAAGACAAAAGGTAGTTTCTTAAAGATCAGTTTCAATGCGGAATCTGGAACCTGATCAATAAAGTTTTTATATTCCATTTCATTAAAATTGGTCTAACGTGAACTTTGAACAGTTCCTTTAGCCATGAGTGATTTCGTAACATCATGGATCAAGCATTTGGAAGATACTGGTTCCCTGAGTTGTACGGATCTTCCAAATGTCGCACATTCCGTTGAAATATCACAAATCACATATGTCAAGATTCCCACCAACCTCATTAGAAAAACTCATCATGTCATGCTCACGGAGGTGCTTATAAAAATTCAAATTCTGCAGTTGGTAACACATGCTGTCAGTTGTTTTCCTCAAAGTGATGGTCTCCCTTTGCTCATTTTGAAGAAACTGTCTTCCAAATATCCAAAACTGAATAACCATAGTTTGTCTGTAGGTAGTTTTTCAAATGGAGATCCTACCCTATGAAAAAAAGCAGTTAGTTTAGCTCTTAACCCAGTTGTCCACAAGCACTGTTCTTCAAGACAGCCAGAGTACTTCAAAATTCAGCAAAAATGCTTCCTGGATGCTTTCCATTTTGTCACACAGAAAACCGAGGGCTGTTATTCAGTAAAATTAATAATTTGGTTCATCAAGGACACTCTTCATGAAACCGGCATTTATTTTTACTTTTATTTTCAAATGATTATTTGTCCCTGTGAGTGCCTATCAGTGAAAAACAGAACGATGGCTAGAAATTCCGTACCACTGGCCTGGATCTATGCTACAGCCCAGCAGTTTGGCCCAAAGTTGCTTTTGCACTAGACATGGCAAATGTCAAAACCATTGTTCCACTACTAAATCATGAAGTGCAAAACATTATTCAAAATTTGAGTGTTTCAGCACTTTTTTTTTTTAATCTGTTGCTGAGGATTCATGGAAAAACATTCTATGGGATAGTGAATCGATGCTGATAGGGGCATGCAAGCAAACCAGCAAGCCCAGGTCATCTTTAGATTCACTCAGATTTGCAGGGCGCCTGGATGGCTAAGTCGGTTGAGTGTCCAACTTTGGCTGTCATGATCTCATAGTTCATGGGTTCAGGCCCTGTGTCAGGCTCTGTGTGGATAGCTCAGAGCCTGGAGCCTGCTTTGGATTCTGTGTCTCCCTCTCTCTCTCTCTGCCCCTCCCCTGCTCATGCTCTGCCTCTCTATCTCAAAAATAAATAAATGTTAAAAAAATTATTCACTCAAATTTGCAAACTGCAAGTACAGTTTTGCAAGTGAGAAATTAATGCGTTCTTTATATTTGCAGCGAAATATTCAAATCCATGAATTACTGTTATCTCCAGAAAATGGCACTGTTGTTGTTCTTTTGACTGACTTTTCATGCAGCAGGCATTCAGCAATGTCAACAGTACAGGATTTATTAGTTTAGCAGCTCTTCTGTGTGCTTCGCAAACCAATGAAATATTTAACCTGTGAGATGCATCAGCAGCTGCTTTGTTTCTAGCTTGCAAATCTGTATCGAACAACTTTTGACTTTTAAAGAGTTTATCACATCTGTGGTTAAAATACTCAATTCTTTTTTTCTTTGAACTTTTAATGATTGCTCTCAATGGTATCTCAATTGGTACCACAATTTTGCACACAATAATATTTGAAAATATTCTGTTGCACAGACCAGTAAGGTAATTGTTAGCATCTATAACAATGGCTCACATTATATATTTGTTATTTTCAGCTTTGCCTGTTTTGTTTTTTGCCATCTATCCTTCCCTTCCGTGAGACAGAATTCTCTGAGGTATCTGTTTTCTCTTTCAACATCTTCAACATTTAAGCAAGCCATTTTAATCTTCCCGTTATAAGCCAATGAACCATCTTTAAATATAAAGAGAATATCTTTTTTCATTTGAGAATAAAATATAAATCCTAAAATAATTTTGATAAACCTTAAATGGAGTTTTTTGAAAAAAAAAGTATAATATTGCAAAATGAGACAATAAGGTATACTCCCATTTAGTTGTGTCTTTGTGTGTATACAAGAAAAATTCATGGATTTCAAAATTTGTTGGACGTCAATGAGATTATGATTGTGAGGGTACAGTAGAAGTATTGAAAAAGTGTGAGTTCATCTCTGGAAAGATACATACTTACACCTTAAACTTACTACCTCTGACAGGTGCAGGCACCATAGGAATATTCAAGCATATATTCAATTATCCATTAAAGTGATGATGTCAACACTTGTCCTGTAGTTTGGAGAACTATTTGTGAGGGAATGACTGTAAAAGACAAATGTGTTTTAAAATTACTGTGAAAATCAGAGCTTCTGGGTGGCTCAGATGGTTAAGCGTCAGACTCTTGATTACAGCTCAACTCATGATCTCGGAGTTAGTGACATTGAGTCCTTGGTAGGGCTCTGCACTAACAGCACGGAGCCTGCCTGGGATTCTCTCTCTTTCTGTCTCTCTCTCTCTCTCTCTCTTTCTCCCTCTCTCTCTCTCTCCCTCCCTCTGGCCATACCCTGCTCATGTGCTCTTTCTCTCAAAACAAATTTAAAAAATTACTAGGAAAATAGTTTCGAGCTCCTAGACCCCCTACAAGGCTTGTAGGAAACCTACAGTTCCCCTAGACTGTACTCTGAGAAGTAGTAAACTCCTTTATATTTTGGAGACAGAAAAAGAGACAGACCAAAAAAAAAAAAAAAAAAAAAAAAAAAAAAAAAAAAAAAAAAGGCACTTACCTAAATTAGCTCCAAAGGTAGAATTATCATATAAATCTCCTGCCTTCCACTACTATAGAGTGCCTTCTCTGTCTCTCTTTCTGTCTCTCTCTCCTCAACCTTTTTGTCCCAACATTCCACTGAATTAAAAGTCCCAAGAAGATAGAAATCTTCATATTCATCTCTGAGTGTCCCAGCACTTACCAACTAGAGCAAATTGATACCCAGTAACTGATTTGTTGTTTTGGATTCAAGATTTGGTGATAAGAGATTGCTTTTGTATGCTCACATGAAAATCAAGGCTCAGTTAAAATTACCATGACTTTTAGAGATAAACTAAGAGTTCCTCTAATTTAATCTTTGGCCATAACACAATCTTTCCATTTTTGTTTTTAGTAAAAATGGCATTCAATTACTAATGAGAAAATCTAGCTGAGCTAACTTAAACCACAAGTTAGGGGGACGTGGGTGGCTTAGTTAAGCATCAGACTCTTGATTTCGGCTTAAGTCATGATCTCACAGTCATGGGATCCAGCTCGGCCTGAGATTCTCTTTCTCTCTCTATCATAAATAAATAAACAAACATTTAAAAACAAAATAAAAAGTACTCACAAGTTAGTTCATAGGCTTAGGTAACTAACTATAAGTCCAGTGATGGGTTTGGCTTCAGGAACAGGCGATTCCAGGAGATCAAACAATATCGCCAGATACGACCACCGGTCAGATCTCATTTCTCTTCTCGTGGCATTTTGGCTTTATTTCTATAAAGATTCCTTCCACGAGTGAGGGAGGAAAACTTCTAGCAGCCCAAAGCTATATCTGTACAGTCTATAATTCAAAGACAGAGACGTGCTTTCTCTCTCCTAACATTCATTTGTCAGTCACATGAAAGAACTTTTATTAATGTTTCCAGGGCTCACATGCATATCCCTGGAAGAATTAGTGAGGTTAGGAGGATGGGGTTCTATGATTGGCCCAGACTTTAATATGTGCTCACCTCTGAAGACAGAGATAAAATAGACCACACTTGTGACTCCCCTTCTAATTTTTCATGGAGTGAAAGTGGGTACTAAAGAAAAAACTGCTGCATTTTAACTTACAATATTTTTATGACCAATATACATATACTTCATAATACCAAAAAAAAAGGAGCATGAAAATCACCTGCAATGCTACCATACACAGAGATTGCAAGAGAAAAATGCATGTGTATATTTTCAGTTTTTCTATGGATTGAAAAAGGAAAAAGATACAAGTTTTTAAGTTCAATATATATTTGGGGTGCCTGGGTGGCTCAATCAGTTAAGGGTCTGACACTTGATTTCAGCTCAGCTCATGATCTCACGGTTAGTTAGTTCAAGTACCACGTTGGGCTCTGTGCTGACAATGCTTGGGATTGCTGCTTGGGATTCTCTCTCTTCTCTCTCTCTGCCTATCCCCGGCTAACGTGTGCTCTCTCTCTCTAAATAAATAAATAAATAAATAAACATTGAAAATTTTTAATAAAATAAATTAATATATAGTCAACCATTTCCTCCCATTGCAAAATATTCTCCATAACCTAACTGTAATGACTGGTTCAAAGAGCAATCTTGGGAGATGCTCACAAACTTTCCTCTTCCATAAGAGTAATTTTGATCTTCTTTTTGTAGGTGAAGTTACTATTTTCTCTGCAGCGTGCCTTGGTGTTTAGGTAAGGCTATAGGGTGGACGCTGAGCATCTCATGGAAAGCCTTTACTTCCCTATGCCCCCAAATAAATTCATATTCAAATATTGAATCTGGGGCAAGATTACAGACATACCAGCATGTGCCCGGACTTGCAGAGGTTTGAAAGAAAGCTTGGCTGGAGGCCCGTCTCGCTCCTGCCATGTGGCTGAGCAGGCTGTGAGGCCAGAACCTCACACGTGCATGAATGCTGGAAGCGGTGAGCATGGTGAGCAATATCCTGACTTGATTATTTCAGATTCTTGTTACTTGTTAAATAATGGAACAGGAACAATCCACAGCAGGCGTCCTTGAAGTTACAGGGAGCCAGTCATGCCTAGGAGAAAAAGTCTGTGAAAATGTCCTTCTTTCCTTGCACAAATACAGCCAGATGCGAAGACCTTCAGTGAAAGTCTTCCCGATTGAGCTATGGAAATGGATGTGTTGCATGTGCTCCATTGTGAGACAGGATTCTCTTAAGCAGTATGCCGGTAAATGTTCAGCAACAAAATAAAGAAAACAAAACAGTATTTCTAAGCGTTTGCCAACATCTATGGTATAAATACTCCCGCAATGTTTAGTTTTCAATTGTCAACCTGACATCACTGAATGTGGTTTTAGGAAGAGAATCAGGCATTTGACTTCGATCACCTGGCAAAAGCCTGCAGCAGCACAACATTGATTCAGCCCTTCCCTTCAACCACGTGTTTAGTGAGTTCCTCTGCGGTGTCAGACCTGGTGCTAGCCTCTGGGGGTTCAATAGTGAGCAAATTGTTCCCGCTCACTTGGATTTGTAACGTAGTGGAGAAGAGAGACGTGAATCAAACATTCACTAAAATAAAAGTCACACTAAAGTAGGTACTAAGAGGTTGTTACCTTGTCTGGGATCAGAGAAGACTCCCCTGACTGTTATTTGTCCGCATGCCAGGGTAGGATACTGGTTTCAAGCCAGAGGGAAAAGCAGCTTCTAATATCTGGGTGTCACCCCTTTTCTCTTGATAACCAGATCCTTGTATTAAACCCCCATATCTGAAATATCTAGGGTGGATTCTCTTTTCCTGACTAGACTCTAGATGATGTACTGAGGAAGTACATTTGAATTGAAATCTGTGAATATCTTACATTGGCTTTCTCCCCAAGCCTCAAAACCTTGAGACAAGGATTTGAAGAAAAAGTAGGGGAGTGGAGAAGTAAGACAAGGGACAGAAGGAAGTAATTAAAGCATGCGTTATCAAGCAAACTAGCACCGTGAGCATCTTGAGCTGAATTCTACCTGGGACTCTGAAAGAGTGTGTTGAAAATGCCCCTCAGACTTATTTAAGGAGAGAGACAACTCCCAACAGCCATCTGTTGAGGGCTGCTTCTGAGGGGTGTAATTCCCCAGCATTTTTGGCATGCAGTAAAAATGGAAAGTGTGCACACTTGTGGCCAAGGAAGACCACAGGCAAGGAGACTCAGGGATGGCATTTGGAAGTCGGGTCAACTGGTCTAGAAATGGTCAGTGCCAAAGGGATTTGTGCAGGGCACTGATAATGTCTGCTACAAGTAAGTAAAAATAAATTGGTGTGTGTGTAGAACCATGAATGGTAAGTGAACACCTTTGTAGAAAATGTATTCCAAGTTGTTGAGTTGGCTCAAATACTACAAGTATGCATAAGTAGTTCATCATTCTATACCGGGCTTCAGCTAAATATGTTTGGACACCACTGTAATAATAGCAGCCCTAAACCAACCTGAGTTATATTGCTACCCACAGATAGCTCTTGAAATTTCCAACCTTTGACCTTTGAAAATGTGCAGTTGGTAAGGATGTGTTGTATTAATATCATGTGTCAAACCTTCTCTCTGACATTTCCCTCTTTCACTAAAGCCTTTTATTTTGTCTCCAAACTACCTTCACTTCTTCTGCCTATACGTTTTCACAAACTCTTCTACGTTTCTAGGATGCTTCTGCCTTCCTCCTCCACCCTCCCCCACACGCAAAATCACACAATCTGTCCAGTGAACCCCCCATTCATTTTTCCATACCCAGGTCCAGCATCAGCCCCTCTGTAAAGCTTTCTCTGAGCCTCAGGATCAGATAAGCTTAGCTTTCCTACAATCCATTTCACATAGCAGCATGTGGTCAAGAACAAGAACTTGAGAAACAAACTACCCTCCCTTTTTATTCAGGTAAAGTTGATGGGACACAAAATTAACCATCTTAAAACGTGCAATTCAGTAGAATTAGTACATTCACAATGTTTTGCAACCATCATCTCTAACCAGTTCCAAAACATTTTTAACACCCTAAAAGGAAACCCTGTACCCATGAAACCAGTAACTGCTTTCTAAGAGTTCATTTATCCTGGATATTTCATGAAAATGGAATTATACCAATATGCAACTGGCGTTCGTGTCTCACTTCTTTCACTTGGCATGTTTTCCAGGTTCCCCCATGTTGTAGCCTATGTTAGTACTTCATTTTTATGACTGAAGAATATTCCCTTGTATGGATATGCATACCCTTGTATGGATTCCCTTGTATGTATGTACAAATAGGTTTGAAAACCTATTTCCAATACTTCTGGGTATCCACTTAGGAGTGGGATTTCTGACTCACATGGTAATTCTATGCTTAACTTTTTGAAGAACCATTGAACTCTTTTTCACAGTAGTTACACCATTTTACATTCCCATCTTCGAGGTAAGAGGGTCTAATTTCTAGAACTGCCCAGTCTTGAATATCGGTCCAGCTGCGTACTAGCTGTGCAGTCTTGGGCAAGTTACTTTCTGTGCCCAATTTCTATCATGGATAAAGAAGAGTAGAATTGTACCTACCTTATATGATTGTTTGAAGGATCGATTAAGTGTATAAGTGTATGTAAAACACCTAAATACTGCCTGGTCCATAGGAAGCACCAAGTGTTAGCTATTTTAGTTATTTACTGCTGTTAGAGCACTCATTATTCTCCATGAAAACTCAAGACATATCTCCACTTTTTAGCAGCATACCTGGCAAACAGAATATAGTCAACAAGTGTTTGGAGGTTGAAATGGATGGTAAAAGCTAAGGAACTTTTCAAAAATAAGTAGGTAGAAATTTAAGCCACATTAAATATTGAAATATATAGCAACAAGTATTTAAACTGTGTGATACTCACATAACAATAGATACATAGATACGTATTTTGTAGGTAACAATCAAGTGGTCCATGATAGACCCTACTATATAAGTTTTTTTCTTCAAAAAAAAATGTTAATGTTTATTTATTTTTGAGAGAGAGAGAGAGAAAGAGAGCAGGGGCAAGAGAGGTGCAGAGAGAGAGAGAGAGGAAGACACAGAACTCAAAGCAGGCTCCAGGCTCCACACTGTCAGCACAGAGCCTGATGCAAGGCTGAAACTCATGAACTGTGAGATCATGACCTGAGTCAAAGCTGGATGCTTAACTGACTGAGCCACCCAGGCACCCCTATAAGTTCTTAATATATGGCAGGCGTATGATAAATTATAAAGAAGTATGAATTATAAAAAGTTCTGTATCTAACACCATATACCAGGGTCAATCCAGATGAATGTGAATTTTTATTTAAAATTAAATTACACAAAATTACAAGAAAATTTAGGCAGGGGCACCTGGGTGGCTCAGTTGGTTGAGCATCCCACTTTGGCTCAGGTCCTGATCTCATGGTCTGTGAGTTCGAGTCCCAGGTCGGGCTCTGTGCTGACAGCTCAGAGCCTGGAGCCTGCTTCGGATTCTGTGTCTCCCCCTCTCTGCCCCTCCCCCATCATGTTCTGTCTCTCTATCTCTCTCTGTCAAAAATAAATAAACATTAAAAAAAATTTTTTTAAAGAAAATTTAGGCAAACATATTTGTCTCTCTACCTGTGGAGATAAAAGTATGGAACAAATCTCAAAGGAAGAGAGCAATGAATTTGGTTATTATAACAGAAAAAGGCTCTGCTCTTCAAAAAATAAATGAAATAAAAAGGCAAGCAAACAGAAAAAATAACATAAATATTACAAAGTGTTTATATCCTTAATGTAGAAAGAACTGTTATAAGTCATTAAGGAAAACAGCACGGCAGTAATAGAAAAATAGGGGAAAAAGTAGTTTTTTAAAATAATTTCCAAAGGAAAAATGATAACCAAAAAACAAATTTAAAAAAAATCATGAAAATGAAAATATCTTATTCTATTAAGAAACAAAGAAATGTGAAATAAAGGAGAAGCCATTTTTACCCAATAAATTAACTGGACTTTAGACACTGATAAGCCTCAGTGACAATGTGGGTACACTGAGATGGGGCTGTCACATATTGCTGATCGCTGTGCAAATTGTTGCAAATTTTCTGGAAATTCTAGAACTTCTTTTAATACAATCATATATTCTTGTTTATGCCTGGTTTCTTCTACAAGTTTAATGTTTTTGAGATTCATCCATGTTATTGTGTATATCAGAAGTCCTTTCTTTTAGTTGTGAAGCAATGTTCTGTAGTGTGAATACACAACAAATTGTTTATCCATTACTATTGGTGAACATTTGGGTGGCTTCTAATTTGGGGCTATTACAGATAAAGCCCATTATGAACATTCTTGAACAACTCCTTATTTGGACACATGTTTCATTGGTGGGGGGGGGGGGGCGGTAAATACCTAAGAATGAAATTGCTATATTGTATGGTAAATATACATTGCAGTTTATAAGAAACTGTCAAACTATTTTCCATTTTCTGAAATATTCGACTAATTTATATTTCTACCAATAAGGTATGAGAGTTGAAGGAGTTCCATTTCTTCACCAACACTTAGTATTGTCAGTCTCTTAATTTAGGCAATCTATTTGTTGTGGGTTTTTTAAAATGTTTATTTAGTTTTGAGAGAGAGAGAGAGAGTGAGAATGCGAGTGGGGGAGGGACAGAGAAGGGGAGACAGAGGATCCCAAGTGGGCTCCACGCTTACAGCACAGAGGCCAGTGCAGGGCTCAAACTCTTGAACCATGAGATCATGACCTGAGCTGAAGTCAGGTGCTTAATCGACTGAGCCACCCAGCTGCCCCAGGATCTTTTTGTTTTAAAGTAAGAATATTTTTTGGGTGGTGTTGTGTTTGTCATATTGCCTCCCATCTTGGCCATGATGTCTGGTTGTTTCATTCTTAACAGACTAAAGGCAGAGCAAGTTCAGGTGGCCAAAACCTGATCTTTCCAACCTTTCATCAATTGGTTCATCTACTGAAGGCCTTTGACTGAATCAATTATTTTATTAGGGAGTACAAAATGATAATTTAAAAAATTCTCTCATTCTTTCCATATTTTTACCTAGAAGGTTCCCATAAGCCACAACTTTCACATACTGACCATAGCTATTTTGTTGCCCTGAAAGAGCATCTACACAGGAAACAGGAAAAATCCTTATTCTTTCTCTTAAGTTGCCAATAAATGGAATTGTCAATAATTTTTTCGAAGAGTTTTCTCTTGACTTGGGAAAATGTTCACAATATAATGTTGAGTAAGCAAAGCAGGATAAAGCTATATTTAGTAAGAGCATTCGTTTTCTCTGCTTTATGGGATTGTAGGTAGTTCTTAATTAAACTACACTTACTATATTTTCCTAGTTTCAATGACGAGCAATACTTACAAAATCTGTCCAAAAAAGTTATTATAAGTTTGCTGACTTATTCGATGGATGGCTGGATCAAGTTTTTTCAACATTTCCCATTTTCACAGTTGTTTGAGGCTGTGTAGTGCACATATTATAAAGGGGGTGAAGAGCATTAGACAGGGAAAAGGCAGAGGTTCCATTAAGCCAGCTCTTGAGTTTCTCCGATCTAATCCATTTTCTTCCTTTAGGTCCTGACATCTTTTAAGAAGAAGTGAGATAGAATGGGCTGGACTATAAATAAAACTGCTGCTGGCAAGAAGAAAACATGAGGGGTTGCTACCATAAAATCCCACCATGAAAACTTGAAAAGAAAAATGCCTCAGGTAAAAGGCCTATGTTCCTGCTTGTTGATAAGTAAAGATATTTAGAGACATAACATCACCTCTGATCTCTCTAATGTTTTTATAGCTCATGCTGATATTTAGGTATTTGGGATATGTCAAAATCCAATTCTGTTACACACTGAATCGGTCAACATGCTCCAAAGAGTGCCATTTATTGTTGTGTGTGTGTCTTTTAAGTGTTCAAATCTGTGCACCAAATGAATTCCGCTTTATAACAAAACAACTCAGTGAGGGATCTTTATGCGAGACAAATACTGATTGGAAAATATGGCTTCCTTTGATCCAAGCACCCAGGTCTTCCCTGGAGCCATGGCTTATTTATGGAAGTTGAAGGCTAGCATTTTCACCTTTAGCATTTGATTGTTAGAATCTCAGCCTGGCATACAAAAATCTGAACTCACATTTTTTCCCCCTCTACAGGCTATTTGTTCTTTAGTGCAGCTTTCATTTCTCTTTGGAGACATTCTCTTTGGCCGATTCAGCACCATTAGACTACAAAATGCCTCAAAGCATCAAATGATGTTTATTGAGATTGACAATCTCTGGGAAGCAGACTTTCATTCTGGTTTGACTGAATCGAGTATTTCCCCCATGACAGTCACCCATGCAATTATTTGATCAGAGAGAGGCTTCATGCTGTTTACCAGCGTGGTGATCCCAGAAGTGAACATCATGAAAGGATTTCTCACTTTAGAGAAAGATACTGATATTTCAAGTGGCTACTATAAGCTAGACTTTTTTGTTGTGGCTATTTGTTTGTTTTCCTCCAGCAACCACATCCAGTTTTCCTCTAAAGAATGAGCACTCCACATTTGTAGTCATGAGGTTTAGGTATGACTGACTTCATCTTTCTGGGGATGGGCTTCCATAGCTTTCAAATAAATGTACTTCTTTTCTCTTACTATAGTGATTGATTTGAGAAGAGGCAGGTAAATAAAGCACACTGATTCCAGGTACTGAGAGAAGTTATCTCCTTCTTCCATGGAAACCACCAGAGGACAGAACTTTCTTTTGGCTAGACAGTAAAGCATGAGGATGTATGGCCTAGAACTTCCTCAGCAATTGTTGAAAGATGAGGTGAGCCATTCTGGGAACACGGTCAATGCCCAGAGGAGGCACACGACACTGAGGTAGATTACTCGTGACTCCATAAACTCTGGACCAAAGCTCCTCCGGATGTTTTACAGTGAGTGAGCCATTAAATGTGTCTATATTTCTTAAGCTAAGTTGGATTGAGTTTCCTGTTGTTTGCAATCCAAGATTCTTAGCTAATGAGGAGAAGTCAGTCTAATGTTGGCTCCTTTGGCAAGGCCAACACAGGAGTTCAGGCTATTGATTCTGTTTATAAGGAGTTCAGAATCAGGAAAGACGAATACTTGGTGAAAGAAGTAAAAATATTAGTTATATCTTGGGGAAAGGCACAAGGGAGCTTTCCGGGTGGCTGGAAATGCTCTGCATCTTGACCTGGAGAGTGGTTACACAGGTGTAGACATATATAAATATTCATTAATCTGTACACTTAGCATTTGCACATAATATCACTGCATATCACTGCACATATATTATACCTCAACTTAAAAAAATCTTTAGCTAATTGAGAAAGAATATTTGACCAAAAATGGCAGCCAGACTGAATTGTTGCTGTAGCTTCCAATAGTACCAAGAAGCAAATTGCTTTATCAAACTTCAACAAAAAACCACGTCATCAGATGCATCTCTGGCAGGAGGGTATCTGTAGATGCATGACATAATTTAGATGCACACACTTTGGGAAAAATCTCTGTATACACATCCATCCATACATCCATACATACAATACACATCTTAGGTGCATATGTAGCCTGTATTATATATGTGCATGTATATGTATAAATGTACATTTTTGAATCTATATGCTCCTAGTATGTGTGTATGTGTGTACATATATATACACATATGTATATACACACATACACATACATTTTGAGGAATACACACACAAACACACATGTATACACACACATACATAATACATTTGAGGAACATACAGAGTCAAACCAAGATGTAGTGACCAAAAAGAACTGTGCTATGAAATAATTTAGTGTTCACTCTTGAAATCATTTTTTTTTTTTGGTCAAAGGGCAGGAGTAGATGTCATAACTTTGAGCTTGTATTGTTTCCAAAAGAAAGAAACAATGCATTTCACTGGCATACTCAGTTGCTTCCAAACAAGGCTCGCCTCTGACAGACAAGTGACTCACAAATTCATCTTTTTACATGAAATTTATGTTGCACTTAATTTTTCTCAGGGCCAAAGCTATAAATAGAAATCAGGTCATTGTATCATGACAATAAAATTATGATTATTTATGCACATTGGAGATGAGAAAGCGACTTGCCTTCATAAATTACCTTTTTTCCATGATTCATTGAATTCTTCCTGACCCATGAATAATGAGGTCCCTAATTTCCTACAAAGAATTGGAGAAATGAAGACAAATTGAGGGTGGGAGGAGCCTGGAGGAAAATTATTAAATTAGGGATTTACATTTTTACATAGTAAGTGTATGGAGAATGTTCCATGGCAGTCTGTACTAAATCGATGCTGCATAATGTGGAAAATAGCAGCCTGATGATTCTTTATTTCCCTTGACAAGTGTAAATGCTGTTATTCTAACAATGGCACCAAATACTTTTTGGAGACTGCTTGTTATATTAAAAAAAAAGCCTCCTTTAAGAAGCTCTTACGTTAGTAGCATGTGCAATCCTACCAGCTTTCATACACCCTCAGCAAAAGTCTGTTTTGCCTGTCACAGGCTCTCTTTGCTCCTGACTGCAAAATAAGCATTTAAAAATGGGGTTTTTATTAAAATCATGAAATGTTCAAATAAAACTGGACTCTACTCTGTGAAATGCAACATTCACCAATGGAAAAAGTCCATGAACAAGAATAGTCCAATGTTATTATATAACATCATGGAAAGAAGAAAGAAATGTTGACCATTTTTCTTAAACTATGTACCAATAAATTCCTTAAAATGTAAGTTGCCGGAGTCATCCTCTGTCTCCTCTAGAGAATGAGAAATAAGGATGATAAGCATTAATAGAAGAGAAATGAGTAACACTATTATAAAATAATCTCACATTTTATTATGCCAATAAATTCTAAAAGTGTCATCATCATTTCCAATTTTATAGAAGGGCTGCAGTGTGATAAAATACAAAACAAATATGAGATTTCTTTCATTTTAAAAGTACTGTTGGATCCACTATAGGTAGAATTTTATTTTTTTTTTCTCCAACAAAAGGAAAACAATAAGTGCAGTGAAATGGAGATCCTTGTTTAATTAAAAAAAAAAAAAAAGAGGATTTTCTGCTCTCACACTGTAAGATCTTTGCATTTCAGACTCTACTAACATGACATTCATCATCATTTGGGTAAGTGCTTAGTTAAAGTCTTCCCTTGTGGCTTCAGATTGAGAACAGCATCTGATCAGCAGCCTTGGTTTCACACTGGCACAACTTCTCATTAAAATACATATGAAGACGTGGTGCGAGGTGAAAAATCAGGGCAATAACCCAAACTAGGACTGATGGCCAACCTAAGCCAATATTTTATATAAATTCCCACTTACTTAGTAATGCCTTTTTAATAGGATGTGAATGACCTTTATCTGTCAGACCTCTCTGAAATACCAGATTAGACATTTTAGTAAACTAAGCTATGTCCCCTGCCTCCACCTTACAGGTGTTCTTTTGGAAGCAGACATTGGTGGCATTCTCCTTCCGTTCTTTCTAGCTCCCTCTCTACCCCAGTAAGGTCTCTCTCTTTGACGTCGGATAAGAGATGAAAGCTCCCAGCAATCAAATGGGAGAAGACAAAGGAAGTGCCCCCATGGTACTAGCTGAAAATTGTACTTGTTCATTTATTTCATGAAACACTTGGCAGTGGTAATAGGCTAAGATCACATCGTGCTGCCAGAGATGCACTTGATGCAGGCATCGATAATGGAGCTGGAAGCTGTACGTGTGAATTTATTTTCCCAGGTTATATCTTAGTCCTTCATCAAGGCTATTGGCACAAAATAAGAGCCTCTAGTAAGACACTCATATGTTGAGGCACCTGGCTGGCTCAGTTGGTAGAGCATGTGAGTCTTGATCTCAGGGTTCTTGATTTCAGGCGAGTTCGAGCCCCATGTTGGGTGAAGAGATTACTTAAAAATACAGTCTTAAAAAAAGACCCTTGTATGTTTATAGCATACAACCAGGAGTATGGATTGAGTGGCAATCCCTACACCCTGGTGAATAGCAAACAAAAGATCTGATGGACTCTGTCATTCCTATAGGCAAAAAACAGACAACCTCAAAACCCCCCAGGAATTTATGAAAAATATGGCAGGAAGGGAAAAGAAACCATTACCCTGGAAACTCAGAACTAGCCTCTGAAAATGATTCACCACAAAAACAGGGTGAAAAATTTAGAAAATCGGCGTCCTCACTTGAACCACAAGAAGTTTGCCATGAGGAAATCATACTGAAATGAAAATAAGATGGAACACAATGAAACATGAGATTAATGGGCTAAAGAGGGACAAGGAGAAAATTAAAATTGCAATGGCAGAATGAAAAACTTGTGAGAGGATCAAAATGAAGATAGTCACTGTTGAAAATTAAATCATTGTGGGGGGAGATGAGGTTAAGACACTCTTCCATTCTCAGAAGCAAAGGACAAAGACATTAAGACAATTCAGTGAATTTGGAATGGAGATTATACTTAATCATTTACAGGTACTTCTGAGGAAAGAGCCAGACTATTTTGAATAGAAGAAATCCTGCATAAGTTTAAGGAAGTAAACCTTCTATGACTGAAAGAAAACAACCAATAGCGAACCCTGTGTATAAAGCTGTGAAAGAGGTTGCCATTGTTTAAGGTAACCAGCATATGCCTGGAGACTTTTTGAGTTGCAAGAATAAATATATACATCCTAAGAGAGCCTAGCAAGGTAGTGGGATGAGGTGGGGTTGTGGTGGGGAGAGGCCAAGTACAGGTAACACAAAAATTGAATTTAACACCAGATGTCTCCTTAGCAGGAAATATGAATGTCTGTAGTATTTTATGGAGAAAATATTTTAATACAAAATTGGCCCTAAAAGGGTAACATATATCTTTATTAATCATTTCTTCAAATTGTCTTTGTGACCCGAGAAATATCTAGGGAAAATGCTATTTTATAGAACTGCTCAACCTTTCCCTGAAGGCCAGAGGTGAGGAAAAGGGCGAAGAAGAGAAGGCCTTTGACCTTTTGGAGATGTCAACCAATGAAAGACAAAACTGCAAGCTGCAAAATAAAATATGTGCCTTGGGACACCTGGGTGGCTCAGTTGGTTGAGGGGACAAATCTCGGTTTCAGCTCAGCTCATGATTTCATGATCTGTGGGATCAAGCCCCGCGTCAGGCTTCGGGCTTTGCACTGACAATGTGGAGCCTGCTTGGGATTCTCTTTCTCTTCCTCTCTCTCTCTCTGCCCCTCTCCAGCTCATGCATGTGTGTGCACTCTCTCTCTATCTCCAACTAAATAAACATTTTTTTATAGTGCATTTATTTGGGGTCTTAAAGATTGCAATCCAAGAGGGGCGCCTGGGTGGCTCAGTCGGTTAAGCGTCCAACTTCGGCTCAGGTCATGATCTCGCGGTCCGTGAGTTTGAGCCCCGCGTCAGGATCCGTGCTGACAGCTCAGAGCCTGGAGCCTGTTTCTGATTCTGTGTCTCCCTCTCTCTCTGACCCTCCCCCGTTCATGCTCTGTCTCTCTGTCTCAAAAATAAATAAACATAAAAAAAAAAAAAGATTGCAATCCAAGAGACACAGATTCCACTGAAATCAAAAGCATGTTCTGGGGTGACAAAGAGGTTAGAGCTTTTGAAGAACAAAGAGGAAATTTATATAAGTTGTTTTGAATGAAATGAAACAAGTGCTGGTATGGCTACAGTTACACTAATCTATAGGTGGCTGGTTGCTAGGGCTAGTGTTAGGTGGAAAGTTCATTTGTGTCCATTCTTACCTATAGCAGATATCTTGGCCTTGGGCTGAGTTCAGAAAAATTTCTGAGAATTTGAGATGGAAGACATGTATAAGTCCCACCTCCTCAATGTCCTCCTGGCTTCATTTTAAATAACCCTCTTAGCATTGCTTACTCCATTTTTTTCTGGGTTGTCAAAGAGGACAACCAATATTTTCCTAACAGTTCCGTGATGATTAATTTTACGTGTTAACTTGAATGGGCTAAGGAAGCCCAGACAGCTGATAAAATATTATTTCTGGGTGTATGTGTGAAGGTATTTTAGAAGAAATTAACATTTGAATAGCTGAACCAAGTACAGATGGCTCTCCTAAAAATGAGTGGGTGTCATCCAACTTGTTGAGGGCCTAAAAAGAACAGAAAAGTGGAAGGATGGTGAATTATTTCTGCCAGAACTAATACATCCATCTTCTCCTGGACTGGGACATTGGCAGTCCTAGATCCCACCCTTTGAGACGTGAATTCTTAATCATTTACAGGTCCTTCTGAGGACTGAATTCTACCACTGGTTTTCCTGGTTCTCCAGCTTCCACTTGGATTTCTCAGCCTCCATGATTGCATGAGGTTATTCCTATAATACATCTCGTCTTGTATGTATGTATGTATCCCATTTGCTCTTTGTCTCTAAAGAACTCTGAAAAGAACTCTGAATTGAACAAGTTCAATAACGTGTTTGGTATGGAAGTTGCAGGGGGGTGGGTGGGGAAGAGAATTCTTTCTTTTGCATTATACAAATGCCAACACGTGGTTTCTGCTGTCTCAATGTTTTCAGCACAAAGACCTGACACTCTCTATTTTCACGATCTTTAATTTTTGAAAAAAGGGTTTGGATAATTGGTAGTTTTTTCCTTAACTGTTTCACAGAAGGTAACAGTGTAAGCCTTCTGACCTTAGGCTTTTCAACATAAGGTTTTTATTCATCAATTTGATTTCTTTATGTAGGTCCATTAAGATTTTCTTTTTTTTCATATTTTTTTAATGTTTGTTTATTTTTGGGGAGAGAGACAGAGTGCAAGTGGGGGAGGGGCAGAGAAAGAGGGAGACAAAGAATCTGAAGCAGGATCCAGGCTCCTAGCTGTCAGCACAGAGCCCAACACGGGACTCGAACCCAAGAACCACGAGGTTGTGATGTGAGCTGAAGTTAGACACTTAAGAGACTGAGCCCAGATTTTCTATTTCTTTTCAAGTCAGTTATGATCACTTGTATCTTTCTCAGAATTCACCAATTTGTATACAGGAGTACTGATGCATAGGGGCACTTGTGCCCCAATGTTTATAGCAGCACTCTCAACAATAGCCAAACTGTGGAAAGAGCCTAAATGTCCATCAACTGATGAATGGATAAAGAAATTGTGGTTTATATACACAATGGAATACTACATGGCAATGAGAAAGAATGAAATATGGCCCTTTGTAGCAACGTGGATGGAACTGGAGAGTGTTATGCTAAGTGAAATAAGCCATACAGAGAAAGACAGATACCATATGGATTCACTGTTATGTGGATCCTGAGAAACTTAACAGAAACCCATGGGGGAGGGGAAGGAAAAAAAAAAGAGGTTAGAGTGGGAGAGAGCCACAGCATAAGAGACTCTTAAAAACTGAGAACAAACTGAGGGTTGATGGGGGGTGGGAGGGAGAGGAGGGTAAGTGATGAGTATTGAAGAGGGCATCTTTTGGGATGAGCACTGGGTGTTGTATGGAAACCAATCTGACAATAAATTTCATATATTAAAAAAAATAAAAAAATAAAAAATAAAAAAACAATACACCGATTTCTACAAAGACAGAGTTGTATTTAACAGACTTATACATGGAATTGTACATAATATTCTCATATTGTCTTTTAGTCTTTGTAGAGTAGATAGCATGACACTTCTTTCATTTCTTATTTCGATCATTTTTGTCTCCTCTCTTCATCTCTTCATTAGTAACTAAAGGCTTATCAATTTTGTTAATTTTTCTAAAATGCACACTTTCAGTTTCCTTGAATTTCTTTATTGTTTTTCCATTTTCTATTGCATTGACTGCTGCTCACTTTTTCTTTTTGTTCTTCTTTTTTAAATTTCTTAAGATGGAAGCTTCTATTATTGATTTGACACCTTTTTTATGGGTTCTGTTGTATTTTTTTTTTTGAGAGAAAGTGCGCATGCGTACGCATGATGGGGAAAGAAGCAGAGGGAGAGGGAGAGAAAGGGCCCCAAGCAGGCTCCATGCCTAGTGCAGAGCCAGGTGCAGGGCTCCATCAGACCACCATGAGATCACAACCCGAGCTGAAATCAACTGACTGGGCCACGCAGGTGCCCCCTTTTATAAGCATTTGATGCTATAAATTTCTAAGTTCTCCTTTCTCTGCACCCACAGGTTTTTGATATTTTATACCTTTACTTCCATTCAGTAAAAAGATTTTCTAATTTCTTATGAGTTTTTTATAAGTATATTATTTAATTTCTAGATATTTGGAGATTACTCAAATTTCTTTCTGTTGAGTTCTTAAGTGTAATTATTTTATAGTCAGAGAATGTACTTCGAATGATTCCTAACATTTAAAATTGATTGAAACTGTTTTAATCCTTAGCATATGGTCTGTACTAGAAAAGGTTCCATGTGCACTTGAAAGGAATGTGTATTCTTTTGTCGTTGGGTAGCATATTCTATAAATGTCAGTGAGGTCAAGTGCTTGAAAGTGTTCAGATTTTCATTATTCTTGCTAACAAGATTTTCTGTCTTATTCTATTAGTTATTTACAATGGGATATTGAAATCTCCAACTATAACTTTCAAATTTTTGGTTCCTCCTTTCACTTCTGTCAGTTTTTGCTTCGTGTATTCTGGACATCCTTTGTCAGGTACATATACATTTATAATTGTAATACTGTCATGATATATTGACCATTTTACCACTATTAAACCTTTCTTTTTATCTCTAGCAATATTTCTTGTCTTAAAGTCTATTTTGTCTGATATTAATATTATCACTCCAGCTCTCTGATGGTTACTACTTGCATTCAGTGTTACAGTGACTGCTTTATTCAATCTTAAATTATTTAAGAAGTTAAGAGAAAAATCTACCCACATCATCTTTTATATTTACCATTTCTTGTGCTTTTTTTTTTTTTTTGCCTTCTCAAGGATTTGAATTACTGCCTGAAGGTATTTGCTCTCAGCCTAAAGCACTTCCTCTAGCATATCTTGTAGAGCAGGCCTTTCCCAATGGATGCTCTCTGCCTTTGTTCACCTGAATTTGTTTCTGTTTGGCCTTCATTGTTCAAAAACAGTTTTGGTGGATGTAAAATTCTTAATTGATAATCATTTCCTCTGAGCAGTTTGAGGCCTTCTGGCCTCCATTGTTCCTGATAAGTAGTCAACAGTTAGTTGGATTGTTTGACTCTATGTAATGAGTCCTTTTATTCTTGATGCTTTTGAGAACTTTTCTTTGTCTTTCTAGATGAGAATTTCCCTGTGTATCTACTTAGAGCTCCTGGCAAGTCTTGGATCTATAGATGAATACTTTTCATTAAATCTGGAAAGTGTTAGGCCATTATTTCTTCAAATTTTTTTTCTGCCCTTTTTTACTTCTCCTCTCTCTTTGGGGTACCCATTTTTCACTTGTTAATGCACTTGATGTTGTCCCATAGATCTCCAAGGCTTTCATTTTTCTTCAATCTTTTTTGTCTGTCTTCTAGACTGAATCCGTTCTATTGGTTTTTATGCAAGTTCACTTTTTCTTCTGCCTTCTCAATTTTGCTATTGTGTCCATTTGGTGAGTTTTTCATTATGGTTATTGTATTTTTCAACTTTAACATTCCTACGTTTTTCTTTTCTTTTTCTTTTTTTTTTTTTTCAAGTAGGCTCTAAGCCCAACATGGGGCTCAAACTCACGTGACCCAGAGATCAAGAGTCACATGCAGTCACATGTTCCGGGCACCCAGGTGGCTCAGTCAGTTAAGTGTCAGACTCTGAGTCTCTGCTTACATGGTTTGTGAGATTGAACCTATGTCAGGCTCTGTGCTATTTGCAGAATTCTCTCTCCTCCTCTCTCTGCCCCTCCCCTGCTGTCTCTGTCCCAAAATAAATAAATAAACATTTAAAAAAATAGTCACAAGCTGTATTGACTGAGCCTGCTAGGTGTCCCTCCATTTGTTTCTTTTTAATAGATTTTGTTCCATTGTTGATATTCCCTATTGTTGAGTTATGGTCATCATGTTTTCCTTTGTTCTTTAAGCATGGCTTCTTTTAATTATTTGAACATACTTGTAATAGTTTCATTGAGTTAATCCAGCACCTAGACCCATGAAGAGACAGTTTCTACTAATTACTTTTTGTCTTGAATATGGGTCACCCTCTTCTGGTTTTCTAGTTCTCACAATTTAAAAACTGGATATTTTAGATAATTTATTATAGCAACACTGGATTGCAATTTTCCTTTTTTCCTATGGTGAGTTTTATTTGCTAATGTTTGTTTCTTGCTGTTTAAAGCAACTTGCCTGTACTTAATCTATAGAATTAGATTATTACCTCACACTGTGCAGCCTCTGATGCCTCTGTTCAGTTTTTCTTTATTTTCTTTGTTTAGCTTATGACTACATAACCTAGTGTTCAACCAGCGATCGGCCAGTGGTTGTGCAAAATATCTTAAGCTCAAAAGGCTTCCACCATCTGCTTGTGGATCTGTGTTTGGTTTGAGGCAAGCATTCAAAATTTAGGCAATATTCAAGTCTGCCCTAACATTTACTTTCTACCGACTCTCAGTTCTCCCATTGTGCATAAGAATAGGCTCCCAGACAGCCAGTTATCTGTAGAATGGTTATTAAGCCTTTCAATGGCTAACTCATATCCCTGTTAAAGTTTTTGATAGTCCTTCAGTCTATCATTCCCTTCCCCTCAGAGGGACTGAAATCTTGGGCTCAGAGAGAGGGCTCTAGCCCTTTCCCATTCACCCCAGTTGCCACTTTTCCACTCTGCTCGAAATCAAGTTAGCCTGCTCCTCTTGCAACAAGGCTGTCAGTTTTCATGGTCAGTCTCATCTGATAGAATTGGTGTGCTGGCCAATCTGGGGTGGGGTGTGGGAGTAGCCACAGGCAAGAAAGCAACAGACTTCTACTGTTCTTACTCGAAGGTCAGCAGTTTTTCATGAATATATGCTTTTCAAATTGTTGTTTCCTTTTGGTCCATTTCCAGAGCCCCAAAATGACTGTTTTTGACAATTTTGCCTAGTTTTGTAGGTTTTGTTGTTGCTGTTTTTGAAAGAGGATTTATCAAGCTAGTCACTACTTCAAAACCAGAATCTACACAACCTCCACCTCCCTGTGTTTTTCAGTCTTTGCTTCCAGGCTACGCTTAACCATCGCATTGTCAGAGCAAATCCTAGGACACACACAACTCTTTCTAGGGCAGATTCTTAGTTGAAAACCTTTTATAGTCACTTGTTGATTCCCAAGTAATTGGGTAACCCGTATGAGATCCGCATCTTCTCCAGCCCTCTTAGTTTGCCCTTCCCTGCTTCCCCTGCACAAGCAAATGTCCTACTATCCCCCAAACAGAGAATGATGGAACATTGATGAGAACTTTCTTAGGAAAGATTGTATAGTGTTATGCCCAGAATTCGTGATCCCCAAAGACCACTAGGGAGCCGAGTCCGATGCAAAAGCAAAGAGCCTTTATTCGAGCTAGCTCGAGCTCAATCCCCTACCTGCACCGAAGCAGCGGTGAGATACCAGGGAAAGAGAGCGAGTTTCAAAAGGACAAAGGTTTTATTGGGGCCTGGGGGCAGTTGGTGAGGTAATGGCTATGGCCTCAGCCAATTGGCTGGGGAAGGGTCCTGGGGAAGGGTCCGAGTCCTGTTAGGCAGGTGAGGGAGGGTTTACTCAAGGGGAGGAGGTGTGGTCAAGGTGAAGGACACAGAACAAGATGGAGTTGGCTGGCGTAGGCCCGCCCTTTCATATAGAAGATTTTTTTCTTTTTTAATCACACACCACTCAGCAAAAAGCCATAGTAAATCCTCTTTCACTAGTCAGTTCTAATCTCATCAAAGTCCCACTTTGCAAGACTGCAGGGGGACATTCCACCCTCACCTTTTCTCTAAATAGTGTTGAGTCCTGTTACTACTCTTCTCAAGATTATCCATCTGCCAACACATACCAGATCTAACTTCTTCCTTCCCTTAATTGTGCAGACTAGCTTCCCTTTTCCTTGTGAAAACTGGACTCAAATTCTAAACCTAGATTTCAAAGGCTTGCAATTGGTTTCATCAAAAAATATTCTAAAGACTGTTGGATCTCTCTCTACAGAGATTTTGTACCACAAGATCAGTACATAAAATGTTTTCAAGTGTTAAGTTATTTTAATTTTTTTTTAATGTTTATTCATCTTTGAGACAGAGACAGAGCATGAGCGGGGAAGGGACAGAGAGAAGGAGACACAGAATCTGAAGCAGGTTCCAGGCTCTGAACTGTCAGCACAGAGCCCGACCCGGGGCTCGAACTCACGAACTGCGAGAGCATGACCTGACCCAAAGTCGGACGCTTAACTGACTGAGCCACCCAGGTGCCCCTAGTGTTAAGTTATTTTAAAAATCACATTCTATCACTTCATACTTGGCAGACAGTCCAATTCTTACTTTGTTAAGAAGTTTGAGGTCATTTGACCTGAACCCCTTCATCTACCTGTCAGCTTGTGATTAACACCTACCTATCCCTTATGCTTTCCTTGGGTCCCAAAGAAAGGAAAGTGGGTCTCTACATCAATGTTTAGAGTCCCTACCTACATACTGGTTAATGTTCTTTTAGTTTCATTTAACTTACTGTACCTCTGGATAGTTTAAGCAAAGACAGATTTATACAAGAATGTTAGAAAAAAGAAAAGAAAGACCTACTAAGGACCTCGGCAGTAGAGCATGTGGTTCTTTCCTCAGGGATGGTGTCATAAAATGATGGAAGGAAGTATCTGCTTAAGTTTCAAATCTCAGAAGAAACAATCTGATTGGCTAGCTTGTTTCAGAAGCCCTTTCATAGACCAATCACAGTGGAGTGAGATGAGGTTGGGGTCTGTCACTGAAAGAAAGGGGAGCAAAGGTGCTGGATAGATAAGGGTAGTACTATAGTAGAAATAGACCTAGAGGGTGTTGTGCTAGGTGAAATAAGGCAGAGAAAGACAAATACCATATGATTTCACTTATATGTGGAATCTAAAAAACAAAACAAATGCACAAACAAAAACAGAAACAGACTCATAAATCCAGAGAACATACTGGTGGTTGCCAGAGGAGAGGAAGGGGGAGGAATAGGCAAGATAGAAGGGATTAAGAGGTACAAACTTCCCATCATAAAATAAATAATTCATAATGATGAAAAGTATGGCATAGGCAATAGAGTCAATGATATAATAACATTGTGTGATGACATAAATACACAATAAATACACTTATTGTGGTGAATGTTGCATAATATATAGAATTATTAAATTTCTATGTTGACCACCTGAAACTAATATAACATCATATATCCATTGTACTTCAATAATAAAAGTTTTAAAAAATATAGAACTGCGGTGATACTGACAAACTCTTCCCTCCTGACTTTCCCTCGATCATCAGTGTCTCTCTTTCAATTGGTTATTTCTTCTTGTCTTCAAATAAGTGCAGATACCCCTTAGCTTGAAAGAGAATTTTTCTAACTTTGTAACCTTCACTTCTCATCTTATTTTTTTCCCCTTCTTTTCATCAGGTTCCCAGGCAGCTGATTTACTCTCTGAAGAAAGCTTGCTTATATTGTTCCTCTTCACCTTCTTTGCTATCTCAAACCCTCTCTTTTTTCCAGAAAGTCTTTAGAAAGCCTTTCCTCCATCCCTGTTGACCCCAATCAAAAAATTCTAAAACACCATTTGGTTTCAGCAACATTATTAACTATGTTAGATGCTGTTTATTTGAATTTTTATGGATTTTATAGCTTGTTTTTAATTTTACTTGTTTTCTTTTTTGTTACTGTTTTATAGTTAAGAATAATAGGGAGTTTATAACATGCTTTTATGTTTGTACATATTTAAATAGTATTATAGTAAAAATAATTCAGGTAAACCCTGGGAGTCTGAGAGAACACTTTTCTTTAAAAAAGGTCTTAAGGGGCGCCTGGGTGGCACAGTCGGTTAAGCGTCCGACTTCAGCCAGGTCACGATCTCGCGGTCCGTGAGTTCGAGCCCCGCGTCGGGCTCTGGGCTGATGGCTCGGAGCCTGGAGCCTGTTTCCGATTCTGTGTCTCCCTCTCTCTCTGCCCCTCCCCCGTTCATGCTCTGTCTCTCTCTGTCCCAAAAATAAATAAAAAATTAAAAAGGTCTTAAGTTTCAGGAAATGTAGGTCTATGGTGTCAATTTATTGCTTAATCACAGTATTTCCTGGTAGGTTATTGAAACTCACTTAGTGATAGTCCCCACAAAGGTACTATAAATTCTTCAAAGGTAGTGAAAATGAGGTCTCTATTTCTTTGTGTATCTTCCTCAAAATATCTAGCAGCATCTCAAAACCAGATTTTATTGAGTGAACTCATAGAAACTTTGATTCTTTTTTTTTTTTTTAATTTTTTTTCAACTTTTTTATTAATTTTGGGACAGAGAGAGACAGAGCATGAACGGGGGAGGGGCAGAGAGAGAGGGAGACACAGAATCGGAAACAGGCTCCAGGCTCTGAGCCATCAGCCCAGAGCCCGACGCGGGGCTCGAACTCACGGACGGCGAGATCGTGACCTGGCTGAAGTCGGACGCTTAACCGACTGCGCCATCCAGGCGCCCCGGAAACTTTGATTCTTAAGAGTAGTTATGAAATTTTTTTAGAGATAAGAACTATCTTTTTTTTTTAACTTTTACTCATTTCTTTGAGACAGAGAGAGACAGAGCACAAGTGGGGGAGGGGCAAAGAGAGGGAGACACAGGATCCAAAGCAGGCCCCAGGCTCCGACCTGTCAGCACAGAACCCAACCCAGGACTTGAACCCACGAACCACGAGATCATGACTTGATCCGAAGTTGGGTGCTTAACTGACTGAGTCACCCAGACTCCTCAAGAGATAAGAACTATCTTTTACTGAGTCCTGCCTTTTATTCAGCACCAGGAATTGTACTAGTGCTTTAGACTATCTCCGTCTTCACAATGAACAAATAGAATAGATCTAATGAAGATAACCATTTTACAGGTGAGAAAGCCGAGGCTCAGAGAGATTAAATAAATTGCCTACGGCCATATACCTAGTAAATACTAGAGGTGCAATCACATATGAAATGATTGTTAGAGAACTAAGTGCAAGACTCTTACAGCATAAGTCTCATGATAATTTAAAACTATATTTTGTAAGATTTATATTCAGTCCGTAGTCTGTAAGAATATCGCTAGGTTTCTTTTTTTCACTGAATACTTGACAAATGGTAAAAACTTAGTCTGTGTTTATATAGTCATGGATGCATTTCCCCTCACTACATTTTGTACTCTTACTACCAGAAATTTATTTATACTCATTTAGTCAAACAACTTTGTTTAACTTTGCACTTGATAAGAGGATATTTTAATGTTTTGGGCTGTATTTTGTAATACAGGAAATGCCATGCCAACACATCATTAACAGCACATTTCTGCCCATTGACTTTCCATCTGGAGCAAGGAAATATGTGTTGTGGTAAGTACTGTACAGAGAATCAATGTTGCTAATATTTCAACCAGTGAGTAGCCATATAAAACACTGTAAACAGAACCTTAGTGTAAATGGAATAGGCATGTCTCAGCTCAATCTTTGCCTGATAATTGCTGCATGTATCAATTTTTAAGCAAATACATTATAAAAAATCATTCCCAAGACTTTAACTCCAGGACTTTAAAATCTTGATGACTTTGTTTCACATTCTCAATGGCACAGATTAGCTAATCAGAGGAAGAGAGGGCTTTGTGGTTAGTGCACAGTAATGTATAGCTTGGCCATGGTTGGGTTGTCCACTCCTTATGGCTGTAATCAAACATGTGGTCAAAACCACTGCGCCCCATCAATGATGCTACTCTTGCTCATTTTTGAAGAGCAAGCTTAAGAGTTAGAGTAACCCTTATTCTAAAGAATAAATATTTAAAGAGGAGGCATTGACCTTTCATGGTGTAAGAAAAAGAATCCAAAATTCTTATCATGGTCTAGAAGTTCCTGCTTACTCTAAACCAACCCGGGTAGCATTCTTGGCCTCTCCTTGACAACCTATGTAAAAACTGCTGTTTCCTCTGCCTGAAGCTCTCCACCATTCCTCTCCCTGTCCCCTGTTATCCCTACTCATTCCTCAGATCTCAGCTTAAGGGTTACTACCTCAGAGAAGCCCTCCCCAACTAAGTCTAGACTCTCATCATAGACTTTCATTGCAAGCTGAACTCTTATTTGGTAGCACTTATGAGTAGAATTAGATACTTATTTTGACAGCAGGTGCTTTGTCTGACAAAAGATCAGATGTTCTCTAGGATCTACCTGGAGAGGGAGAGAAAGAAGGGGGGAGAGACACAGAGACAGAGACTTCTTGAGAAGGAGAAAGGAGAGGGAGAAAAGTATGGAATAGCTGTGCAGGGAGAAGAAAAGACAGATAGATGACGGGCCTCAGAGAGGAAAAGAAGAAGCCTTAGCTACTAGGGATCCAACCCATTAATTAATTTTGTGTGGTCCAACCTACATTTCTTGCTTATGACAGAGGCTGCTACTGTGTACCAGCACCTTCATTCTCCTCTTATTCTGGGGCACACAGTTAGCCTACATTTCTCAGCCTCCCTTGCTCTTAAGTGATACCATGTAACTGAGTCCCAGCCAATGGAATATGGACAGAAGGGATGTGTATTTCCAGATGTGGCTCCCTAGTACTCCATTGGACCTTTCCAGGTCCTCTCTCTTTGCTCATTGATGGGTAATGAACAGAATTCATCAGAGGATGTGAGACCTAGTGCAACTCTTAGCTAGAATGAACCTACGTCCCTGAATCAACTTGTGGAAGGCCACCTAGTGAAGACCCAACTGGTCTATGAAATGAGTGAGAAACAAACTTTTACTTTGTTAGGCCACTGAAGATTTAGTGTTTGTGTTAGCAGCTAACTTTCACTTCCATAACACATCTCAATATTTTCGTATAATATACCTTTCTTTGGCTTATATTAGTTTGAAGCATCTTAATTATTACCAAATAGCAAAAATTAACTGGTAAAATACTTATAAAGCTTTTAATCATTACTATCAAGATAGCTTTATATTTACTACCAATATATAGGCTTACTATATAATATATGTAATTATATATATAATTTTGTATAATATCTGTATGGATACATAGAGAGAGAGAGAGAGAGAGAGAGAGAGAGAGAGAAATATTCCTGTTATGTATTACTATGGGAAAGACAAATTTAGAATCAGTGATACTAACTCAGCAAGAGTGAAACATAAAATCTATTACTGTGTAACTAAAAGAAATCAAAAAGCCAAATTAGATGACCAGTAAAATAGTCTGCAAATACTTATTGAGCTATTATACACGTGTGTGTGCGTGTGTGTGTGTGTGTGTGTGTGCATGTGTGCGTGTTTCCAAATACACAGCCAGGTTGGGGGCCATTGATCCCCAAGGACACACACCAAACCATTGGCAGTGTTTATTGCTGGGGAGGCCTAGAAAGGAAGAATGCTTGCATTCTTCTGTTATCACAACCTGTATTATCACATGGTTCTGCACTCTTGTTCCAAAAAGCATGTTCCTAAAATTAAGTTTTTGCTTAGGTAATATATGCATGTGAGGCAAAATTGAAGATACAGAAGGGTTGTACTAAGAAATGAGCCTCTCTGAGCTCTCTTGTTTGTAAGGGACCCATTTCACCTTCCAACCTGAACCTCAGCAAAAGCTACTGTTATGAGCTATATTTATATGTATATAAATATATACATTTATAATTAAATATACAAAATATATAATTGCATAAAATATATTAAAGATATAAATTAACATGTATTATATAAACATGCTTTCTTATTTTTAATATTATATATTTATATTTTATGTATGTATATTTCCACATATACATAAAAAAGGTTCATTTTGAAACAGACCAAACAGGAATGACTTTAAGTTTATCTATGTCTTGAATTGTAAATCATTCTAATTAATCTAGTCTGATTAGTATAGAATTTATATCACAGTGGATCTCTTACATTGAATTCATTATATTTTGATATATCCCAACTTAATTTCAACTCTCAAGATACCAATTAGAGAGACCTTTTTTCCATTCTCTCCCTTACCTCCTCCTAGGCATCTTTTGTGCTTCTAAACCCTGCCGATTACTCTGCGGGCTCCTGTGTGGTGTGTGTGTGTGTGTGTGTGTGTGTGGTGAGCACGCAAACGGCTTCTGCGGGAATTGACCCCAGGGAGCAGGCATGAGAGACAGACGGGGAGTGCCACAGAGAAGGTGGGACAGACAATGTAAAGCCACTGCTCCATGTGACCATTGCAGCATCCTCTGGGACCTCACAAGGAGCCGTGTGAAATGCATCTCAGAACCGTCTGCCAACTGGGACAAAAGGCGGAGGTATTTCTCCTGAGGCACCCATCGCTCATTGTGTACCATTCACTTTTGGATTTGCTTCTTAATGGTCCTGAGGCAAAACTGTCTGGTTGCACAGATGTTAATTATCCGAGACTATTCTTAATTAGTTGTGTGAGTTATTCGTTCTGGATCCATGACAAAACCCTCAGACGCTTTGGTCCCTGAAGACATAACCCCGGGAGCTTTCCAGGAGCTTGGTTTATGACCCCTCCTCCATGTCTCTCTCTCGTTTTGAACCAGAACATTTCAGCTTAGTCAGGCTCACAGAGGCCACCCCCCATGGGGACCTTTAAAATTAAATTCTCGGGATGTACATGATTTTTAAAAGCCCCTTGCACATACAGGCTAAAAGCTTCAGTGCTGCTGCCGGTGAGATTATTCAGCTCCAGATCAAATGGCATTGTGGACGACCTGCTCTTCTCTAACTGTGAACTGACCATTCATTTTCCTTGGACTTGTAATTTCCCTGGCTCTGGTGATTTGTGCATTGTGCTGTACAATGTATTAAGCATGTTGGCTGCCTTCACGATCATCTAAAATAATTAAAGCTTTATTGAGGAGAGCACTGTACAGATTAGTGTATTAAATACTAATCTGCTTGTTCATTACAGCCTCTTACACAAAATTGGGAGGTGGGTATGCCCCAGCTCATATGAAATTACCTGTTCCTCAGAGAATACTCATATGGACAAAGATGGTTGCATAGATGGTCATTTTGAAAGGGTTTACTGGAGGACATTGCTGGTCCATTCATCTGGGAACCTACTTTTTCCGAACAGAACAATTGTTAACAACGAAGCTTCCTTCACGCTGAAGACCAGCTCTGGGCAGCAAGAAATGAAGCACTCCAGGTAATAAAATATATGCAAGAGAAAAATGATTTCCACTGGAGATATACCAGAGGGGGAAATAGAACTGTGCTCATGTTGAAGAAGTTCAGAACCAGCATTCTTTTTATGAGCCTGGTAAGAGTGTTAGACCTGCATGGGTAAAAAGAGAACATGACCTATTGGAATCACAATTTAAACTCTTCTTTACAAGATACAGTGGATCGTTAAAAAGGATGAAGCAGTGTTTTATATAACACTGTGGAAAGATACCCATGATATGATAAAAGAACAAACAAGTTAAGGAGTAACAGGGTAATATAATCTCATTTGTATAAAATGAAATTACTGAAAACCTTATATATAACGTACATATATTTATAAATATGTCAAGTAATGTTTGAAGGATAATAAACCAGCTATGTTTGTGTTTCTTTTGGGAGAAGCAATTTATATTAGGGGAGGGAAGGGAAAGCTTTTGTTTGTTCTATCACAGCAAAATTTTAAAAATAAATGAGAGACAAATACCTCACCAAAAATTAGCTGAAGAATTTTATTAGTGTAAAAAAATTGTTTTTACAATTAAGCTAGAGTCCTAAAACATTTGGGATCAAAGGAATGGTATAGAAAATTGGTTTAGATTCCATAGTTTCCAGGAACCTTAGAGTGTTAAACTGAGGACTTGAAGGAAAGTATGTTTTTCTAGAAATCTAATTTATTTCCCCACCTCTCTCAGAAATATTTTTCCTACATAAAAAAAAAAGCAGTGTAGTAATTTAAAAGGAAGCAGGCATGGGGTTTGGAGTCAAAGAGAATGATGTTGAAATCCTGCCTCCACTGCTTATGAACTATGTGACTCAGAGCAACACCCTCAATCTTTCTAAGCCTCTGTTTTCTTTCCTGTAAAATGGAGAGAATAATAAAACTAGAGCATTATAAAAATTAAGATACTATATATAAAAGGCTTGGTCTATCAGCTGATATAAACTAAGCACACAATAAATGTTAGCTACTTGTAGGTGCTATAGAATGTATTATTGTCCAGAATACGCTGTTTACCTTCTAAAGAAGGTTTATGTGTCTCAACTCTGTTGAACTCAACGGTAGCCAAATGACTTGCTTCTGCCCATGAATCAGAGAGAACTATGGCTTCCAAGAAGACACATTAAGAACCAACCTGTTTTTCACTATTTTTCTCTTTTGTCTTTCCCATGACATCAACAACGTATCAGATAGAAGCTGTTCCAAGAGCCTAAATCTTGGAGTGAAGACAAACATGGAACACCAGCCAATCAACAATAGCCATGGTGTGTAACAGGAATGAAAAATAAACTCTCATGGTGTAAGTAAGTGGGATTTTAGATTGTTTGTTACTGCAGCTAAACTTAGCTTCCCTGACTGATAGACACACTTTCCTCTTGGCTAAAAATTGAGGGGCAGGATTTTTTTTTTGCTATCTACAGTTAGAGTTATTAGTTGTAAACACCAGAAGAAAATATCAACTTCTACTTTGGGGGGACACAAACTCATAAATAGAATATTCCTCAAACACAGAAAAAGTGTTCAAATTTTGGGGATAACAAAAAGCAATAGACAAACCTGTACAACATAGCTCTTCCAAGAAATGCACAGCTTGAGGGGTGCCAGGGTGGCTCAATTGGTTAAGTGTATAACTCTTGATTGTGGCTCAGGTCATGATCTCACAGTTCATGAGACTGAGCTCTGCATCAGACTCTACACTGACAGCACAGAGCCTGCTTGGGATTCTCTGTCTCCTTCTCTTTCTGCCCCTCGTCCACTTGTGCATGCGCTTGCTCACTCTGTCTCGCTCCCTCCCTCTCTCAAAATATTAAATAAACATTTCAAAAATTACCACACAAAAAGAGAAACACACAGCTTGCTATGGTATAAAACTGCATGATTTAAGGCAGTAAACCACTAGCCACATGTGACTATTAACATTTAATTTAAGCAAAGTAAAAAATTCAGTTACCCTGTCTCACTGACACATTGCCGTCATCCATTGCCACGTGTGGCTAGTGGCTAATGTATTGGAAATCATGGGTATAGAACATTTTCATCATTCCAGAAAATGCTCTTGCACAGTGCTGATACAGAGAATGGAGCTTGATGTTTTGAACTAATCTGCAGTGTAGAGAGCTGGCTGTCCAGTGCAGTGAGGGGAGTGCTGGTGAGGGTCCACAAGCTGGGTTCCAGTGACTAACCACCCCTTTGTGTCTTTAGCCTCTTCAAGACTTGATGTTCACATCTGTCAAACAAGGGCATGGTAACTGTCATGGAATCAGTCCCCTCAGGCAGGCCCCAAACAAGACTCCCGTAATTGGCTTCCTGCTGACACTTGTCCTGGGAAATTTCTGGATCATAAGGCCAGGTAGTGATAGGGTACGGGTGAGGGGTGGATTTCTACTCTATAGGTGAATGCTTAAGGATTATAAACTTGGCCCCTTTTGTCTTTCAGGTGGGTACCTTCTTATCCATTTCCCCAGCATTATTTTGACTAAGTGTGAAGGAATTTTGAGGCCACAAGTTCAGGACTGTTAGGATAATTATCAACCACCATTTCATGTCATATGGATAACATTTCCACTTTCTGGTGTCCTTTAGTTAGTTTCTCACTGCTTCTAACCTTGTTCTTTCTTGCAGAATCACCCATCCTTCGGTCCAAGGCTAAAGTCTTCTTTTTCTTATCCTCTTTTTCCAGCCCTAGAAGTCAAGGCTTTTTTGTCTCTGAGTATCGTTTAGCAACAAGACTCTAGAAAGTCTAGAAAAACAAGAGCCAGTTTTTTCATCTTGAATCCATTTACTTCTTTCCATTTTCACTGCTACCTCCTGGTCCAAGCCACAATATCTCATTAGATTGCCTGCTGGCTTGCCTCACTGATTAATGAATTAAATAAAATCTTTAACAAGTACTTATTTGAGGGGCTCCTGTGTGGCTCAGTTGGTTAAGCGTCCGAATCTTGATTTCCCAGTTCGTGAGTTTGAGCCCCACCTCGGGCTCTGTGCTGGCAGTGTGGAGCTGGCTTGGGATTCTCTCTCTCTTCCCTTCTCTCTGCCCTTCCCCAGCTTGCTCTTGCTCTCATAAATAAATAAATAAATAAATAAACAAAACTTAAAACAAAACAAGTGTTTATTTTATATCTGTATGAGAGTCATGACTTTTATCTTTTTTGACAAACCTGTTTAACACTACATTCCAGCTACTTAGATGTTTCTACACCCCACAAAATTTCGTTCTTCACCCAGCAGCCAAAGTGGTCCTGATTAAACTGGTAAACAGAACATGCCTCTCCCTGACTTTAAAAACGTCTCATGGTTTCCTGTTCCCTTTAAAATAAAGTCGAAAGTCACTGTTTCGTCCAGAGACCATGCAGGATCTAAGTCATGACTACTTCCGTCTCATCTCCTATTATTATCCCTCACAATCAGACTGTAGGAGAAACTTTGCACTTCCATAGAAAACAATACATTATCTAATAGACTTTACAGGACGTTCTTCCAGGATATCTGATTCTGATTCTATGGAAGCTATTTTCACAATTCTGTAATTTGGCAATGCAAAGTAGTTCTTGTCTCTAGACATGCAAATCTATTCTGCCCAGAAGATCAATTGACTTCCCTCCCCTACGGTGAAAGGAGCTAATTTTGCCTCCCTTTGCACATTCGATATTCCTTTACTCCATATAAATATGTTTTGTTGTGACTTCTTAGAAGCATTGATAACATCTACCAGGTTCCATCACAGATAAATAAAATCCTTACCAAATGTTTATTTTATATTTATATAAAGTCATGCTTTTATCCTTTTCTGAAAATTATCATTTAATATTCCATTCTAGCCACTTGGGTCTCCTTTTTTTCTCAACTACTCCAATTTATTTCTGCCTTGGAATCTCTGTATTTGTTGTTTTCTTCATCCCAAATTCCTTGCTCTAAGATTTTCCCATCGCTGACTTGTCTTTATTCAGGGATCAGCTCAAATGTCGCCCCCTCAGAAAAATCTTCCCTTGCCACTCCCATTCCTGATCACTACCAGTTCCTCACAGTTGTCTTCTCAGCAGTTTAAGCTGAAGGGGTAGGATCATTTGGGACTGACCTTCTGCCATCAGAATTCTGTCTGGCATATGTTTCTCACCCTTCTCTACTCACCCAAGGTGAGGCCACCACTTTCCACTCTTCCCAGGTAATCTCTGCAGTTTCTTGTTGCAGCAAGTTCCTACTTTTTATCCTTCTACCAGTTGTCACTTATCAGCTCATCCTCTTCCATGGACACCTGACCCAAAAGGTGTATTATTTCGGAGTTAATAGCAAGGGCTCTGAGATCAAAGGAAATCTGGATTTGATCCCAGCTGTGCCACTTATTATCTGTGTGAGCTTAGGTAAGTGTTTTAAACTCTCTAAACCTAAGTCTTCTTATCTAAAAGAGGACCTTACTAACACCTTTAACTCCAGGATTTTCCTGAAGATCCAAGTACGATAATGTGAAGAATTTAGCCAATGAGTAGCCTACAGGAGACGCGGTAAATTAGGACTGTTGGCTTTCCTTTATTCTACATTGATTCTTGAATGTTTCACTCCTTCTTCATCTTCTCTCTGGCAACTTTACAAGGAAATTACATGAGATGTCATAGAAAGTAAGGCTGTTGAACTTGAAATGCCAAAGTGTTCTCTTTACCTGGTATGAATAACTTATCCCTTCCTGGGAGATGCCAACAGAGGGTAAGTGGGACACTTCTCTCTCTCTCTCTCTATCTCTCTCTATCTATCTCTATCTCTCTATCTCTCTCTCTTTCCAAGGAGACTCCCTATCCCTAGGATAGGGCTGATGCTCTCTTCCTTGGGAATTCTTCTGAGGTCTTCTATTTCTAGGCTTCTAAGAACTAAGGCAGTATTAGTATGGGGTAGTGGGTAAGATAGAAAGGAGTTTGTTTTAATTTTAACTTTAGTAGAAAATATTTGTGGAAGTAAAAGGACATTGACAAATGAGATAGGAGGAAGTTTGATGAAAGACAGAGGAGTTTAGCATTTGGAAAACAGCTTGATGGGGTGGGAGAACTGACATCAATTTTCATTTCAAAGTGAAGGATGGAATTAAATATGCTGTAAAGCCATCCTTTGCTCCCTAGCCAGCATATTGACTAGCAAAGGTTGTGCTCCTAGAAAAGGAAGCATATGGTCACGTTCCCACTCAGAAAAACCTGATGGCCAAGACAAATAAACGTGAACCTTATGTCTGCAAGTAATACATGAGAGCCGCCATTTTTCATTCTTTCCGTACTTACGATTCTCAAATAGAATGTGAATTCTACAGTCCTGTATTTTTGCTCACAAGTGCGCAGTTCAGGTGAACATTTTCTGTTAACTTAGTCTTTATTTCTCATTCATGGCATTTTCTCTCTTAAGATTCTTCACAGAAAAGGTTATGGAATGCATGTTTGAATTTCATTTGCTGGTAAAATATGACCAAATCCATGTACTAATGAGCTGGGTTTAACAGGGATATTTCTGTCTCCATAAATGGGTGGAATATATAAAATATGTTGCATGTGTGTTTATTTTCACCCTTTTGTACACAGAATGTAATTGTTTTTAACAATAAGAAATTGGAGAGGGTGGCAGATTGCGGGGATGAGAGAATAGAAGGTGCCATTGAACCCAAGGGGATCGCGGTCCACAATTAGAGGTATAAATGGCACACACCTGGTACTGACACACTGAAAAAGAAAAGATAGGCACCCATCTTGGTTGCTCTCTCTGAGCCACCATGATCTTGAACCACATTTGTTGGAAAGAATCCTGGATTGTTTGCAGTAGAATTCTTATACTGGTTGTGGTCCCTAGGATAAATCCTACATTCTCTGCACCTCCATTTTTTTCATCTGTGAAACAAGAGAAAGAATCAAATTATCTCTTCATTTGTTTCAGCCCTAATGCCAATTCTACATGCTGGCTAACGTTTGCTTACTTAGATAGAAAAAAGAAAAATGATTTCACTAACATTTGAACCTGAATTGGAGGGTTAGAACAAGGGAAGACTTTTACATTACATTCTTTACAAGTGACACTTGTAAAGAGGCTTAGCGGCCTGGGAGAATGCTGTCTATATAATGTTAAGTAAAGAAAAGAATCAGGAAACAAAATGGCATAAACAGAAGCCTAGCAATGATGAATATTATAGAAGAAGATCCGTGCCCACATTTTTTTAATGTTTGTTTATTTTTGAGTAAGAAAGAAAGACAGAATGCAAGCAGAGGAGGGGCAGAGAGAGAGGGAGACACAGAATCTAAACCAAGCTCCGAGCTGTCAGTACAGAGCCTGACACTGGGCTCAAACCCATAAAACACAAGATCATGACCTGAGTCGAAGTCTGACTGAAGTCTGATGCATAACCAACTGAGCCACCCAGGTGCCCCCAGGTCCATGCCCACATTTTAACAGTCCTTGACTCCTGTTGGTGGAATTATGGCTGTAACATTTTTGAACTTTTTGATGTTTTTTCTTTTTCTGTACTATTCTATATATTAAATATTCTTTTTACATGCTGTTCATTTCCTACAAGGAGCATGTTCTGTTTTCTAGTCAGAGGCATGTGCTTTAAACAGTTTTCCCTAGCCATTGGTGATGGATTTCTGTGTCTGGAATCTACAGTTATATGTGACAAATGGCAGGAATCTGAAAAACAGCCAGCCAGCTGAGTTGAGGACATAGCCTGTGGTCAGTCACTCGACAGGGTAAAGTATTCTCAACTAAACAGCTATTGAATCCCTGGCCTTGGTATTATTAAGGCCATGCACCACCGAAAGGAACTAGCTAACAATAAATGACTTCCGAAGTATTAAAATTGAATAGGTCTTCCTACCGCTAGAATTAGGTCAATGACACTATAGGTGGTTAGGTTGCAATTTAGATGTTTCAAGGAACTTATTTATGATACAATACTCTTCCTCTCTCAAAGGGGAATAGACAGTGCCAGAGTTAAGTGTCATTTACTGGATGTGTGCTTTGTGCCAAGGCTTGTGCTAAGCCCTGAGGATATAGGACAAATAAGGGCGTTGTGGGAACTCAGAAGGGCACATTAAGTTCGCTAAGAGATGGGGAAGGCTATGGAGAACTCTCCCTAGAGGAAAGGTCCTTGAGCTGAGTATACCAAATGCACAGGAATTGGTCAGGAATTTAAGGAGAGAAAAGCACACCAGGCCGAGAAAACAGCATAAGCAAAGTCCAGAGGCAGGAAACAGCATGGAGCAAGACCTTGCAAAGTGGGAGGCAGATAGCAGTGAGAAATGAGACCAGAGAGGAAACCGAGGGGCCAGATCAAGTAGGACCTCGTGCACCCCATGAGGAGAGTAGACTAGACCAAGGGAAGGCAAAGTAGGGCCTGATAGCCAAATTTGGGCTCCTACTGGTTTTTGAACAACCCATGAGTTAAAAATAACTTTCATTCTCTTAAATAACTATATTTTATGTATTTATATAAGTGCTTACATAATGGCCTCAATTTTGCTTAGGTCTGCAAGGCCTAAAAGATTCACTAGCTGGTCTTTAAGAAAAGTTTCCTGGACTAGAGTATACCCTGAAACTGATAGGAAACCATAGAAGGGACACGGGCTTGGGGGTGAGCTTGAATAACAGAACTGGAGTCTGGGAAATAGCTGGAAAGCTGTTGGAGTGAAAGATGAGACCTGTCTTCATTATGGCAATGGTAAAGAGAAAGTAGAAGTGGATTTCTGAGAAGGATCCTGAGTTCAGTTTTGGTTGTGTTACCCTGGAAGTGCCTAGGGACATGTGCCTGGAGAAGTCTGCCAGCTGTTGCATATATAAATTTGAAACGCTCTGAAGAGAGGTCAGGGCTGAGCTCTAGTCCTAAGAGGCATCAGCAAATAGCTGGAGACTGGAAATTTGTAAGTGGATGAGATCATTTGGATTAAGTATGTCAGTTAAGTGAGGAAGTCAGAGGGCCATGGGCAGAATTTTGGGAGCCACCATATTTAAAGTGCTGGAGATGGATGATGAAATCACAAAGCAGAAAAGAATGAATGGGCAAAGAGATGAAAGGAGAACAAGGCACATGTTTTCATGGAAGCCAAAGAAGTAAAGAATTTCAAAAAGGTTAAGGTGGATCAACACATATTTTCGAAGCAGGAAAAACTTCCAAAGTGCTAAGGACTGAACAAATGCCCAATTTAGCAGTTGGGATGATTTGGTAAAGTTAACAGAATTTTTTCGTAAAAGAGATTGGATTTTCTTAGAAGAAAGGTTGGATGAAATTTTCCCACATAATTTCTAGATGTCTAGATTCCTCAAGTCACTTGATGATCCTCAGATTTATAGACACATGGGATTTGTTCATTGTCATTTGTAAGAAACGTTCAAAACGCAGTGTAAAAGGTATTAAAACAACCTGAATTAAGTTAATGGATCAAGCATTTGAATCATTATATTTGGATTAGTGTTAAAATTATTGTCCAGGTAGAGGTAATAGATACCTCATAGAAAGATATTATGACTTGCCCAACGAATAATTAAAGACAACAACACAACTTTAAAATAAAATAAGCAGGTGGTGTAAACAAGAAGACTAACAATGAACCTGGAATCTACCAGCTGTAAATCCCTTGAGAACAAAGAAACAACCAAGATTAAGAATGTAATGATGTATACGTTTGTGGAAAAAAATCAAGGCAACAAAGCAAAGTACTGGTGAAGAAATATGTTTGAATATTAGCAAGTAGATGAGTTTTACAAGCAGTCATTCTTTTCCTGAGCCAGGCTCCCCCTCAGATGTAAATCCGAAACCTTCCTGCTGGGCAGCTACCCTTCTTTGACTCCCTGTGGTTCAAAACAAACGTGCCATTAGCAGCTCCAGATGGAAACACCCCAACTTCCGGCCCACGAGGGCCCTCATTTCCCTCTCTACAATGATTGGCCCAGAGATGTACTACCGACTCAACCTGAGCCAATGAGCATCAGGCTTGGGTGTTTTCCCTGGCACAGGCTGGAAAGAGCCATTCCTGTTGCCTTGCAAAACCAACAGGGTGTTGCCAAACCAACAGGGTGCACACGGAGAGGGAGAGCCGAGCCCGCAGGTGACTGAGAATAAAACTTCCAGAGAGGGAAGTGGAGGAGACAGACAGAGAGGCACTTTCCTGAAGACATCATTTAAGTTACCGCATCTAGCCATGCCAGAAGCAAGCCCTGGACATTTCATTCTAACAACCAAAGAAATTTCCCTCATGCCTTTAGGCTGGTTTGATTTCAGTTTCTACCATTTGCAGTCAAAATAGTCCAGACTGATAGGCCAAACTAAGGATATTTGGGAATGGAATGTAACTCACTGTAAGGTAGCCCAAAATTGTAACTTTTACGTGTGCCCCAAAATATGGTCATTAACTTAGTCAAAGGTTTTTTTGGTTTAAAGCAGGAGAAACACTGAATTTGCACAAATGAAGAGGAGTTCATTGTATCAAGTTAAGGGTCACTCACAAAACCCAAGGGCAGGAATTAAGGTCAGTGATCACAAAGGAGAATAAATGACCTCTGCAAAGTCATCAGAAGTCAAGAGAGCTATTCACTCTTCTCTCTCTTTCAGGATTCAGAGGATATGTCTTTTGCTCCATAAATCTGTTCTGTTCTCAGTTTACCTGGTCCCTAAGAAACCATCCTAATGTGACTTCATTCTTTACTGATGTATGCACATAAGTTCAACACCTGAGGATAACTGATCCAACCTTTTCAAGTACCAGTTCTGAATTCTTGGGGTGGGGGAGGGGAAAATGAATTTGATTCGCCTAATCTAGCCTAATCTAACCATTGATCCAATCAGCTGGGCTACTGGCTCTATTGCCCAAAGGGTGAAGCAGTTATTACCTCCGAAAATCAGAAAATGAAAAAAACATGAGGAAGCCCTGGGGAACAGTGGGAGAGCCTAGAATACATAACTCGAGTTCTAGGCAAAACTGACTGGTTTTCAGTGGTTTACTCCCCTTCTTGGAGCCTTAGTGCCTCTACTATGCCATGCTTAAGCTCTTCATGCAACCACCATTATTGAATGAGATCATGTGCCTGAAAATACTCTGTGAAAAAAAAATTGGTTATTCAAATCAGTACATTCAAAACAAAAGTTCTGAATGAATGCACAGAGTAGAAACAATGAAACTTTGGAGTCAGGTATATGGACTCCAAATCCCAACAGGTAATTCACTTCTAGCTATGGGAACTTTGGCATGCTCTCTGAATATCTTTTCATCAACACAGAACAAGGACAATAATACCCACCTTACCAGGCTAATGTAAAAATGAAAGTGTCCCCAGATATGAATTACCTAGCCCAGTACCTATGGCACTCAGTAAATACTAAGTGTCATCATTCTTCATTATTAAGGCACATTATTATTATTTATCCCAAGATGTTTCCACCCTTCACCTAAAAACTCTTTCATGGTAATGCTTCAAAGAAACACTTCTGTTGGAAAAAACTGCCAAAAGCATCCCTTTAAACACTGGTCCTTAACCATTAGAGATACCTGGAGGCCTTTTTAGAAATGCCAATGCCTGAGTCCCTCTACATACCAGCTGAATCACAATCTCTGAGCCTGGCCCACAGTGAAAAATAAAAAGCTCAGTGTTTGTGGAATGAATGAATCAATGAATGTGTGAAAAAACAAACAAAGGACTGAGACAATCCTCCAATGAATGCAGTCCATTTCTAATAAATTGAGGCAAAAATGTTACATTATGTACTCTGATTTATATATATATATAATATATATATTTTAATGTTTTTTTAAATGTTTATTTTTGAGAGAGAGAGAGAGCAAACAGGGGAGGGATAGAGAGAGAGGGAGATAGAGAATCTGAAGCAGGCTCCAGGCTTTGAGCTGTCAGCACAGAGCCCGTCGCGGGGCTGGAACTCACAAACTGTGAGATCACGACCTGAACTGAAGTCGGCCCATTAACCCACTGAGCTATCCAGGAGCCCCACTCTAATTTATATTTTAAAAGGAGATTTACAGGGGCGCCTGGGTGGCTCAGTGGGTTAAGCGTCCAACTCTTGATTTCCACTCAGGTCATGATCTCATGGTTCATGAGATCAAGCCTCAAGTGGGGCTTGGTGCTGACAGCATGGAGCTTGCCTGGGATTCTCTCTCTCCCCCTCTCTCTCTGTCCCACTCCCTCTGCGTGCATGAGCACTCTCTCACTCTCTTTCTCAAAATAAATAAACTTTAAATAAATAAATAAATAAATAAATAAAGATTTACACACAAAGAGAACCCTTAAAGCAACCGCACCAAAGAAAGAGTTCTGGTGGTTATATCAAAACACAGCTGCTTGTTTTCTGGTCATGTTTGTGTTTTCTTCACTTAGTTAGATCACTGTTGGCGAGCCAGATGTGGTCGGTGACAAGCTCATTACCACAATAACACATGGAACTGTATGAAACTGCTGTGCAGAGGACACAGGCATTTGCTTCCAGGATGAAAAAGCCACCTCTTATCTGCTGCTGCTTTTGCTTTGCATTTGTTTCTCGGGTTCTCATGCCTTCATAGAGATGGAGCTGTTGACAGACAGCTTGGGAACACCCCAACCAATTACACTCCCTGAGCATTTCCTTCTTCTCCCCGATAAAGCTCTTGAGTTTTTGACTTTCACTTACGAATGGCACGCAGACCACTTTTTTTCAAGCACTTAATCCACCAAGTACTGCAAGTCAAAATAAAGGTACTTGTAAGGAAAGAATTCGAGAAGGGAAGAGCTTTATATAGACCGCTCAGCTCCGTTTAACCCATAAAAGGTCAGAGGGAGGAAAAAAGTCCTCATATAATCACGAATCAAAACTCTGAACTGTGAAGTACAATTGATATGCCCTGGCAGTGTGGCTCAAAACTACAGGTTGGGAGAGACTGAATATTTGAAGGCTTAGCAGCATGTGAATTTCAGAAATGGAGACCCTACGGAAATAAGCAAAGAATTCAAAGGATTTCCAGTTGAAATATAATGTAGCTATTGGAAGAAGAAAAGAAATTGGTTTCATTTTTGGTGAAAGTAAGTTAGTCTGCTAGAGAGATCTAGAAAATAAGAGATAATAGAGTGGTAAATTAAACTGCATTCATGAATCACTCTTTAAAATGATTGCATGAATGAGTGGAAAGGAAGTGTTCTGAGGAAATACACAAGGATGTTAGACTCAATGTTACACATTGAGACTCAAATGGATCAGACACACCACTCATCAGGGGTCACAGGGTCAAATGTTTACAGGGCCTTTGAATGGAGGGGTTTGTGTATAAGACAAAAGTGAGAGCAGGAAACTTAGGCAAAATGGAGTGTGAATACAATATTATAAACAGTATCCACCACTTAGTATCAGTAGTGTTGCCATGTTGGATATAAGTCCCCAGCCTCTTATCTTTTAATGAGAATTTAGAAATGCAGATTTATTTTTCATGTGAAGATCTCCCAATTTAAATGTTGAAAACAAAATCAAATATTTTAAGTATACCAAATTAGCCATGAAACATGTCAGTGAACTGGATGGCCCATGGGCTACTGTTTTGAGAATTTTAGGGTATGGATCGATAGGTATTGGTGTTGTACCCTTCCAGAACTGGGTTTTAATCCTTTCCACCACAAGGTAGCTGTGAGGACCGTGGGGGAAATGAATGACTTAAACGTTCAAAACAGTTGCTTTATCTGTAATAAGAGAATACTAACACTTTCCTTCCCTGGCTGCTGTGAAGGTTGTATGTGAGCACAGGGTCCAGGAGCATGGGTGACAAGGCACAGGACAGGAGAGTGTAAGCTACTCTGGATGTGTTACACTGTGCCCCCACATCCACAGAAAAGGCCTGTGAATCCAAGGAAAGAAATATTCTTCCAAAATTTCAAAACATGAAAGAATCATTGACATAAGGGTCTATGAAATAAGATATACAAATGGGAAATTTTGAGTCTTGATTTATGTGATAATGATAAAAATAGATCAAATTTTATCACATTAGAATGTATAAACAACAAAATTTACCCCTCTCCCAACACCCCCCCCCCACAAAAGATCTAAAAAAAACAACTTAGAAGTTAATGATCTCTTAGAGTGGTGTTTCTCACTCTCTTCTTCATTACCTCTCCTACCAAGGAATGATTCAAGATGTTTATTGTTTCTAACCACCACTCTCCATAAAAATTTCATATCACAGATACACTGCATATCTGTTTATGTATTGTATGTATTCCCATGCTTCATACACAAAAAGAGTAATTTTCTTAATGGATTGGAATACTCAATATTGTTAAAATATCCATCCTACTCAAAGCCATCTCTACATTTAGTACAATTCCTATGAGAACACCAATGGCAGTTTTTAAACAGAAATAGAAAACACAATCCTAAAACTCATATGGAACCATTAAAGACCCCAAATAACCAAAACGATTTTGAGAAAAAACAAAGCTGGAGGTATCCTTCAGCCCAATTACAAGCTATACCACAAAGCTATCACAATCAAAACAGTATGATACTGGCATAAAAACAGATGCAAACACCAATGGAACAGAACCCAGATCTCAGAAATAAATCCATACATATACAGTCAACTGATATTTGGCAAGGGAACCAGGTGTATTCAATGAAGAAAAGAGAGTCTTTTCAATACATGATGTTGGGAAAATTGGATATCCACATGCAAAGGAATGAAACTGGTCCCCTCTCTTATACCTCTCACAAAAATTAACTCAAAATGGATTAAAAATTTAAGACCTGAAATTGTAAAATTCCTAGAAGAAAACATAGGGAAGAAGTTTCCTGTCACTGGGCTTGGCAATGAGTTTTTGGATATGACACCAAAAGTACAAGCAACAAGGACAAAAATAAGCAAGTGGGACTATATCACACTAAAAACCCTTTTTTCCCTATGCAGCAGAGTCAACAAAATGAAAAGGTAACTTGTAGAATGGGAAGAGATAATGGCAAATCATGTATCCGAGAAGGTGCTAGTATCCAAAATATACAAAGAACTCATACAGCTCAACAGCAAAAAACAGAATAATCCAGTTTAAAAATGGGCAAAGAACCTGAACACAGATTTTTCCAAAAAAAGACATCTGACTAGTCAGTAGGTACATGAAAAGGTGCTCCACATCACTTATCATCAGGGAAACACAAATTAAAACCAAAATGAGATATCACTTCACCCCTGTTAAAATGGCTACTACCAAAAAGACAGGAAGTAGCAAATGTTGGTGAGGATGTAGATAAAAGGGAACTCTTGTGCACTGTTGGTATAAATGCAAATTGGTGCAGCCACTATGGGAAACAGTATGGAGGCACCTCAAAAAATTAAAAATAGCTCTACTATAAGATCCAGCAACCCTTATTCTGAGTATATACCTAAAGGAAATGAAATCACCATCTTGAAGAGATATCTGCACCCCCATGTTTATTACAGCATTATTTACAAAAGCCAAGATGTGGAAGCAACGTGTGTGTATGTAAGTGAATATTATTCAGCAATAAAAAGAAGGTAATCCTGCCCTATGTGACAACATGGATGGGCCTAGCATGATCTCACTTGTATGTAGAATCCAAAACAAAACAAAACAAAACAAAACACCCCTCCTAGTAACAGAACAGATTAGTGGTTACCAGTGGTTGGTGGGGTTGAGGAAAGGGTACAAATGTCCAGTTAGAAGAGGAATAAGTTGTGAGCTTCTAATGTATAGCGTGAGTATAGTTAACAATCCCATATTGTATACTTGAAAGTTGCTAAGAGAGTAGATCTCAAAAATTCTCACCACACACAGAGAAATGGTAACTGTGTGAAGTGATGGATGTCTTAACTAACCTTATCGTGGTAATCATTTTGCAATATATACATATATCAAATCATTGTGTTGTACACCTAAAACTAATACAATGTTGTGTGTCAATAATGTTTCAGTAAAGCTAGAAAGGCAAACAGAACAACAAAAAAGAGTTAAGTTTCCCTCGCCCCCAGACCAATACTCATCTCTTTGGGAATAATAGTCCCACTGAGAATGCATATTTTAAAAAGACCCGCAACACAGATTGAGTTCTGACGTTTTTGCCCCACTTTGGAATTAGAGATAATGGATATAAATCTTATTATTCAATGTCTGGAACAGCATAGAGGCATGATAAATTATGACTACTATAATAAATGTTAATAAGATACATGGAGACGTAACATGTAACAGGATATTTCTTTGGAGTGCTGAGTATCATAAGATGTCCAGAGACATGTCTACTTTCTATGTTTTATTGCCTTGCTCCCAGATCTTTATGAAGGCAATTTTATAAGACATCAGAAACTCTCCAGCAATCCCTCTGGAGATATCACTTCCCAGGAAACCATATTCTCTAAAGAATATTAGCAACATTGCTGTTCTTTACAATACTCTGCGTATTTGTAAAATGCAAGGGGAAAAATACTCTCAGCAAATATGTCAAATAGAAAAATCACCTTTGCTTAAACTTATCTCTGGTCAGTAACAAACTATCATTTGTTTTGCAGTCAAAGGTCACTCTTTTTCTTTTTCAGCCTGATGAAATCTAAGCCCCAAAGCCCTGATATGTAGGACAGGGTTCCTGGGCTTGGTTTCATGTTTTTGCAGCAGCTTTGTTGGTACATTCCTTCCAGGCCTCCTCCATGGTGTTGGGTTGTTAGCCAGACTCCAGAGAGAAAGAAGTACCACTGTATTGTAACCTCTCTGTGGCCTCACCAAAGCCTAATGCTTGGAAGCCTAACAAAAGTATAAATTTAACTGTGAGGACATTAGGAAAGCATACCCCAGGAGGAAATCTCTGCGGATGATGTCAGAACAATTAGATATTAAAAGTTGCAGACTCCACGATTATTAACAAGCTCAGGAAAACTAATTAAGAAGGGTGAGTAGATGCTACCTGGCTCGCTCAGAAGTGTAGCTTGCCAATGAAGATTCTTTACCTGGAGATTTGGTGAGTTGCCTAGGAGTTTCCAAGTGGCTAATAGCTGGGGGCTAGAGCTGAGGACAGTGCACAAAGAAAAGAAGCTCAAGAAATTATTATTCTGGGGATACTTCTATTAGAGCTCTCATCTGGTACTTTAATCATTTATTCACATCTCTATTTTTTTTTTTTCTTTTTTTTTTTTTTACAGCCTGAGGACTCCAGTGTGGCAAGACTGTTCTTTACCACCTAATTCACTGGCAGGAACATACCTCTCAGGAAGAGCTTCTTATCATGATTATTATTATTATTATTCAAGGAATCATGAAACTTTCACCCTGATAAGGGGTTAGTTATATATATTCCCTCCAAAGAATGTATGCTTTTAAGTCAGATGGATAAGTTTCAGTTTCGGTTCTGTTATTTATAGGCATTGATTACTATATATATTTATGAGCCTCTGTTTTCTTATCTGTAAAATGGGAATAATTAATACTGCTGGGCATTTGAGAGTTACTGGGAACATCAAATAAGCCAGAGCATAGGAGTCTCACACTGTAATATGTTTACTTCAGTGTTTAACACTTAGAAGGTATTGGATAAATGACCAGTATTATTGCTGTAATTGTTACTATCATGATCATTTTTAACAAGTTTCAGCTTTGAAAGTCATGAAATAAACCAAAGAAAATCATATATATTCAAAATTTTGCCAGAAGATCCATTAATTACCCTTAAATCAATAGAGCTGGGTCTCCAGGAGGATCAAAAACCAAGAATTAACTTAATTTTATTTGTTTTGCCTTTTGGCTGTGGCTTCTCTCTCCCTGAAGCATTGGAGGCCAGAGCCTAGTTTGTGGGGTGAAAGGGAGGAGATGTAAATCAAAGGATGTTTTTCTTTTGGCCAAAACTCACATAGTCGAATTTGAGTAAGTGGAGCATGTGTATGATGTGAACCCCTATTTTATAACTTGTGTTTCTTTGAATGCTGACTTTGAAACAAGTTGGAGTCTCCACACACAGAACAGAGCTGGCTCATAAGAGAGTGAACTATCTGATAGAGAAGGCTGTTAAATCAAGGTATATAGGAAGCTCCATTGCCATTTGTAGGTCTCTTAAGTATTTCGTTACCATTCCCAAGAACTTCGAATGACAGATTTTCCAGTTTTGTAAAGTAACCACGATCAGTTGTTTTTGTCATAAGGTCAGCAGTGAAATCACCACCAGCTATGGCCATTTCCCTCTCAAAAATGTCATAATAAGCAGACCTAATTGTCTCCACCATTCAAATAACGGATCTAAAATGTCCCCTGGCACCTGTGTCAGCTGTGACCCCCATTATCAGAAACAATGGATTGTCTTAGCAGTAGGGAACTGGCCCCTCTGGTCCATCAGCCCCCCAGTATTCTAGGAATTGAAGAATTGAAGAAAGAAGTAGAATATCAGCAAGACCAACATGGACCTGGGCTCTTTCAAAAGCCGGAGCCTTGAAAACTGGTGGTTCACAGACCAAAGCCACCCCACAGATATTTTTTGTTGGGTTCACACAGTGTTAATTTTTTTTTAATTTTTTTTTCAACGTTTATTTATTTTTTTTGGGACAGAGAGAGACAGAGCACGAACGGGGGAGGGGCAGAGAGAGAGGGAGACACAGAATCAGAAACAGGCTCCAAGGCTCTGAGCCATCAGTCCAGAGCCTGACGCGGGGCTCGAACTCACGGACCGCGAGATCGTGACCTGACTGAAGTCTGACGTTTAACCAACTGCGCCACCCAGGCGCCAGTTAATTTTTTTTTTTTTTAATTAGCTTCCAGTGTTTAAAAATCAGGAGGTATTTCTTAAATTTTGTAATTTCTGGTTTCCCTTGAAAAATTCAAAGATTGGGCAATACTGGAGCTACCTTCCCACGTGGTTCCCATTTGGCCTCAGCTGAGTGACAGATCAGGTACACTTCTCCACTTTGCCAACATCTTAAGCACTTACCATTTTTTCTTTGTTCTACTTGTATTATGTATGTAACACTATTGTTTCAACATATTATGACTTTTCTTATAGTAAAGACAAAAATAATATGTTCCCTGTACCCATGTTTCTACCCAAAGCAGGGAACAGAAATGACTATGTGACTTAAGACTTTTACAAAGCTTGGAACACCTGGGTGGCTCAGTCAGTTAACTGTCCAACTCTTGATTTCAACTCAGGTCATGATCCCAAGGTTGTGAGGTCAAGCCCCACGTCAGGCTCTAGGCTGGGCATGTAGCCCCTTTTAGATTCTCTCTCTCCTCCCTCTGTCCTTCTCCTCCCCTCTCTCACCCTAAAGTTAAAAAAATTATTTAAATCTTTTGTCTGTCTCCATTCATGTAATATTCAGTTGATGCACACAATATGGGACACTACTAGTTTTTCAAATAGTGAAGTACCTCTATACTAGTTGGAAACAAACAAACAAACAAACAAACCATTGTCCCCAACTGTTCTGTATCTTCTGCTGCCATAACCATCACAACCCCTCCCTTGAATCCCAATGGTGGAGGGTTGATGCCAGCCCCAGCAGAGTGCCTTTAGGACCCTTCCGTTGTTCTGGGTACCCATAAACACCATTCATCTGGTAAGTTGAGAGTGGCAGGTTCCTTGGCCTATGTTTGTCCTTATTTCTGCCACTTTAAGACATCTCACCTCTGGAAACATTCTACACTGATGATGAAACCCATCATGCCCCACCTGGTCTCAACCCTCCAACCTAACAGGTCCCAAAAGCTTCCTGGTCCTCATTGCTACACGTGCTGGGAAAAGTATAAACGCCTCCCCAAAGGATGGTGTTCCCAGGAAATATTGCAGTGTTGTCCTGGGCTTCAGGGAGGGAAGAGCCTACAAGTATTTGCTTAAAGGGTCACAAGTGAAACACATGCTTCCTATTCCTCCACTATGTTTAGTTTCCAAAGTGTCAAAGAGGATGCCACCCACCTTGGTGCCTGTGCCAAGGACAATCTTCATGGCCAACCCTGGGCTCTAGACATCTCACCAAGCTAACTCTTTCTCATCTTTCAAGTCTCAAACTCATTATGTTCTCCTCCATGATCATTTCTCCAGGCTGTTAGGTGTCCCTCCCACTGTGGGCTCGCCCCCTACTCCCGCATCATGCTGCCCTCACCTATTTGCTGTGCACATTTTATGTGCACCATTTATTTCCAGCTCACAGCACAGCTCATGGCACACAGTGGAGATTCAAAAGGTATCCACTGAATGAGTGACTGACAGAATGAAGATTTCAGATTCCATAAACTGTGTGTGCTGCAGTGCAAGTGGCAGGTCCCTATTCCCACCAGCGTCTCCTGCTTGACTCTTCACTCTTCCCACATGGGACTGTCTTCAGAGGAATGCCTTTGGGAACTGCAGCCCCTTCCCTGGAAAGTCAAAGGACGTGGGTATTTCTTCCCTCCACCCAAAGAAGCCAGTGACTGGTAAAAGTATAGAAGCAGCAACTCTTCCTCCTGGTGGGATAAGGTCTGAGGTACAATTTCTGTTCCATTGCTCCTTGGATGGTCATGCAGGTTATGGGGCTGGACCTGAAATCTCACCTTTGTTCCCTTTCCTCCACTCTACCCCACTTCTTCAGCTCTGTCTAGAGGGAGAACATGATTCTTGGGGCAGGACTGCCTTTGGGAGAATCCACTGTGGGACAAATTGGCCAGTGATCGTTTATCAAGCACTTCCTGTACACAAAACACAATTATTGGGTAACACCAGGAAGTCGATTGACTGGTGCTTCATTCCCTTCAGCCCTCATCTTTAGGGATAGTACAGTTCTAAAAATATTCAACCCTCAATGATACCATTTCAGCCAGCACTTTGTTATTTTGGCATTTTTAAAATAAAAACTTACCACAACAGTGGGTAGCCCATTTTAAAAAAATAAAGGATGCTAGAAAATCAATAGCTTTTACTCTAAAGTCGTAGAGAAGGTGCCAACTCCGGATTTTCTTGGATGATTCTTCCAGGGGAACTTGTACCAGCTATAATCACATGGTTTTCCCAGATACCAAAATAGAGGAGTTATTTTGAAAGGTCAGTAATGGAGTCTTGATGTTGGCAGTCTTGAGGAAATCATTGATTGCCCCATTAATATTTTAACCTGCGTGAAAGATAAGTAAAGGCTAATCTTGTTTTAAAAATACTCTACTAAAACCCATCTATCAAACAGGTCCACATTTGATTCCATTAATGCTAGTGATAAAAATCATAGATCAGGGTTTCTCAACTTTGGCATTATGGACATTTTGGGCTAGATAATTCTTTGTTACGGGGGCTGTCTTGTACACTGTGGGATATTTAGGAGCGCCCCTAGCTTCTACCCACTAGATTCCAGGAGCACATCTCCATCCCCACCCTGGCCAGTTGTGACAACCAAAACATATTTCCAGGCATTGCCAAATGTTCCCTAAGGACAAACTTGTCCCTGGATAAGGACCACTGATCATAAGTGGTAAATTCCAGAGGTTTGAGGTTCAGGGGTGGGAGAGTGGGTGTCAAAAGAGAACTCTCATTTCTTTTCCTTTCCTTTAAGTGTAATTGTGAAGAATAAAAGATGTCATCTGGATTCTGGAGATTATAAATAGAACCCCCTATAAATGGGCACTGAAGTGAATAGTTGAGGTTGGCTTTAAGAGTGATACACAGCATTTTTACACAGTGTCCTTCTTTAGAAAAGAGGTTCACATAGTAAAGAAGATTGTTTAAAAATGTGTGTCATGATTTGTCTTGATGATTAAAAGACTATCTGGGAACTTGGTAGATCAAATCTAACTACTGATTAAACAGATTTCTCCCTAACACTTTTGGGTCAGCTTTTCTTTCCCGCTTGAAAAAAAGCAGGTTGCAAACATCTGTTTTGAGTCCTTGGAAACTTGAAAAGATTAAAATCAAAAATAAGAAGAAAATAAACAAAGTTTCTGTTACCATCTGTCTCCTAACGGTCTCTCACTTCAAATTATTGTGGTTGTAGAGAAGGGCAGACATTTTAAGTCTTTTGAATCCCTAAAGTAAGCCAATAAGGAGGCCTTTGTGGATAACTTTAAAGACAGTGAGGATTACAGTAAATCTTTTTTTTTCCTTTAAATCCAATTCAACGCATGTATTTCCAGTCTCTTGGTGATGTATCTGTTTGAATGAAGCACATTGTCAGCCAAACAGTCAATGCTACATCAAGCCTCCATCAACTTAGATAGATTCTGTTAGTGAAAAGTATCCAATTAAAAACTGAATCCTTGGATATTTTGAATACTTATTAAAAGCATTCTGTCAGATGGAGGGATGTTGTTTTATACATTTTATGCTTAGGTCCTTCTGGAGTCAATTTGCTTATCCCCTCATCAATACCCAAAGCCAAAGGTATGACATGTCTTACTTATAATAAAGCCACTGCAAAATTCTTTCATGTGTTCCTATGGTTGAACATTTTATATATTAACACTTGAGTACTTTCCAGTACTTTGGCTTTTTGTATTTTGGAGTTTACTTCACATGCTCTGTTAGGCACAGTTAAATGGTTAAATATCTACTCTGCTGTGTTTCTACCAAACAGAACTAATGTTTGGCTTCTTTCTAATATAATCCCTTATCAGCTCCATCTAGGAACTGGCAAAGTCAACAGCTAAGTGAGCTGCCTGGTGGTCCCAGTTTTAAAGTGGCTGGATAAGGTTTCATGGGTTTTAAAACCTAAATTCTAGTCATTATTTTACAGTCTAGTAGGGGAGTCAGACATTAAGCAACGAATTACACCAGTAAATGTAAAATTACCAATTTGTTTAAGGCAGCATTTCTCAACCTCAGTAGTATTGACATTTGGGGCTGGATAATTCCTTGTTGTTGAGGGGCTGACCTGTGTATTGTAGGATGTATAATAGCATCCCTGGTCTCTACACACCTGGAGAACTTCACACCCCTCCCCTCCAATTGTGACCCCCCCCCCAAAATGTCTCCAGACATTGCCATATGTCCTCTGGGGGACACAACCATCCCCAAATGAGAAGCAAGAAGGTACCAAGAGGACCGAGAAGTTCATGGTATTATCCAGAGTGTACAGCCAGTGATGTAGCACAGCCTGGATTTTCTGGAAAGACTTCTCTGAGGCTATGATGTCTGAGCTAAAATCTCAATGGTTAACAGGAGTTAACAAGGCAAAGTGAGGAAATAAAGCATTTAATTCATTCATTCATCCAAGAGATACTTAGTCTTAAAAAAGTAAGACAAAGTTGGAGGAACCACACTACTTCGTGTTAAGATTTACCATAAAGCTGTAGCAATCAAGACAGCGTGATATTGGCTAAGGGATATACACATAGATGCATAGAACCACATGGAGAGTCCAGAAATACACAAAAATGGCCTGTGGAGTATTCACAAAGGACAAAGACAACTCAAGTGAGAAATGCTAGCCTTTACGGTAAGTGTTATTAGAACAGTTAGACATTCAAATGTTTTAAAAAATTAACCTCTTAGGACACCTGGGTGGCTCAGTCGGTTAAGCATCCGACTTCAGTTCAGGTCATGATCTCACGTTTTGCGAGTTCAAGCCCCGTACCAGGCTCTGTGCTGACAGCTCAGAGCCTGGAGCCTGCTTCAGATTCTGTGTCTCCCTCTCCCTCTGCCCCTCCCCTTCTCATGCTCTGTCTGTCTGTCTGTCTCTCTCTCAAAAACAAATAAGCATTAAAAAAAATTAACCTCTTACCTAAACCTCACACTTTATAAAAAAAATTAACTCAACATGAAATGAAAAACTATAAAACATTTAAAAGAAAACAGAGTCAAATTGGCATGACCTGGTGTTGGAAAAAGAGATCTTAAAGATTACACTAAAAGCATGAGAAGGAGGAGGAGGAGAAGGAGAAGAAGAAGAGGAAGATGAAGAAGAGGAAGAACTCCTTGAACGCCTGCTCTATGTCACTTCTGTTCTAGGTGCTGGCGATACAGCAATCAATGAATCAAAATAACATCCATGCTTTTCGAGCTTCTCTTGTAGTAGGGAAGACAGTTAATAACCAGGCAAAACAAGAGACAGGTGTAGAAGGCTATTTCATCTAGAGTGGGCAGGAAAATACTCTCTTTTTGCTGGTTCTCTTTTTGCTGGTGATCTTTTTGCTGGTTCCTGAGTAATGAGAATAAGTCAGCCAAACAAAGACCTGGGGGAAATGAATTCTAGGCAGAGATAGTAGCAGGTGCATAGTGACCACAGGGGAGAGTCTGAGAATGTCCAGTACCAAATCTCCTTCCCACCCATTTGAAATCCTGACCATGAGATTAAGAAACTAAAACCCAGAGGTGTTTAATGGCTGGCTAAGCAGTTGCTTACATGATGACCTATTTCTGGAGTCCATTTAGGTACAAATAGACCAGATCACCATTGGCAGAGTAAAAATCAAAGATACATTGTTGGCAGAACCTGCGTTACTCTATTTTTCAGGACAATCCATCCAAGATCACATTGTTTGAGTGGTCAAGAGAAGCCATCATTGGATGTATCCATTCTGTGGCTAAGAGAAAGAGCTCTTAATATGGCATTGGCTATAAATCTAGCCCCCTTTCCTGAAGACAAAATTTATAAGAGAGATAAACAGCCTCCAATTCCTGTTAATAGAGTCTACAAGATTGCTTTATAATGAGGAAGGCAATTGACAAGATCATTTAAAAAGAAGTGATGTGGCAAATGCACCCAGAGGCTATGTTTTCTAATAAAAAGGTTGCTTTCAATGACATACAATATTTAGCAGAGCACTTTCCTGTGTTTATTTTTCCCAAAATAGCAGCAGTTTCCAAATGCTAGTTCCCTACCCCCATCCTGATAATTCCCCAAGGATTCAGATTCTCCAGGGATACTGTTGAATTTTAGAGCTATAACTATCTAACTACCCCATTTTACAAAGAAAGGAACCGAGGCCCAGAAGAACCGAATGAGTCGCCAAGGTCATAAAATAATTTGTAACATTGCCAAGAATATCCTTTTGTAAGTATTCCAGTCCATGTTTCTTGCCCTGCATGAACTAACGCCTTTATTTTGCATAGATTGCTCATTAAACGAAGTGTGTTATGAACTGAAATCCACACTTCCCTTTGTCATTGCTCATCACACTAAACCAGGGGTAGAGTTTGCCCTTCATGGGACATCTGGCAATGCCTGGAGACGCTCTGGTTATCACAACCTGTGACGAAGAGTCTACTAGCTTCTAGTGGGTAGAGGCCAAGGATGCTGCTAAACATCCTATAATGCATAGGAAAGCTTCCATAGCACAGAATTTTCTAACCAGATTGACCATAGTGACACATTTGAGAAGTGTCGCCCTAGGCTTTGCCTACTGCCTTTTTTCAGTAAACTTTCAGGTCAGTGAGATCGGGGCCTTTCCTCATTTACTCTGGTCTCTGCTTCTGGCAATCTGTCCGTGCTGCCGGCAGTCAATGCATTCTCAACACTTAAATGTTAAATTAAATTAAATTTAAGACGCAGTGAAAGGCAGCAATTCCTTCAAAAACTGCTGAGAGGCAGAGGAATTGCAGAAACCAACGATTACTTCCCATAGTTAGGAAACATTTAAAAATGACAGTTCTTCATCTTTTGGAGAGCACACATCTCTCTGAGAATCTCACAAGAACCATGGATGCTTTCCTCATAAAACTACCATCCTTAACAAAATTTCCATACAACAGGACCAATGGACAGACTCCCTGACATACTAGAGGGGTCAGAAGTTCTGGGTCTCGAAAATAGTATAGAATATTTTTTTACTTCTCCTCACCCTTTGGGTAGGATAGTAAACCACTGGTTCAATACTGACTGTCATTCTTTTTTTTTTTTTTAATGTTTATTTATTTTTGAGAGAGTGAGAGGGAGACACAGAATCCAAAGCAGGCTCCAGGCTCTGAGCTGTCATCACAGAGCCCGACACATGCTCAAACTCAAGGAACCATGAGATCATGACCTGAGCCGGAGTTAGATGCTTAACCGACTGAGCCACCCAGGTGCCTCCCCAGGGTGACATTTTTTTAAGGAAAATTGGTTCCTACTTTAAATATTTTAAAATAAAATGATTCAAATATTAGAAATGGCCTAGACAACCATTCACTAAAAAGGACAAGTGAAATGTAGAATATCATACTGGATCCATACACCTCAACCTGGATAGACTTTGTAAAAAAAGACTGGATATTTAATAAAACACACAGGCTATGATAACTTATGTTTGGTCAGATATCACACATGTAAACTTTAAGACACAAACAAAACAATACTATGTAATATTCATAGATGTCTATATCTCTATGGAAATTTGGAAGGATTCATGCAAATTTCATGATAATAGTTACTCTTGTGGAGTTGGAGGTAAGAAAAAGTCTCCGGTTGGGGTGCCTGGCTGGCTCAGTCAGTGGAGCGTGAGACTCTGTATCTCAGGGTTGTGAGTTTGAAAGCCCCATGTTGGGTGCAGAGTTTACTTAAAAAAAAAAAAGGGGGCGCCTGGGTGGCGCAGTCGGTTAAGCGTCCGACTTCAGCCAGGTCACGATCTCGCCGTCCGTGAGTTCGAGCCCTGCGTCGGGCTCTGGGCTGATGGCTCAGAGCCTGGAGCCTGTTTCGGATTCTGTGTCTCCCTCTCTCTCTGCCCCTCCCCCGTTCATGCTCTGTCTCTCTCTGTCCCAAAAATAAATAAACGTTGAAAAAAAAGTTTAAAAAAAAAAAAAACGAAAAAACAGGGACTAGGAAGCACAAGGAACTTCACTCTTCTGTAAAGTTCTATTTCTTCTGATTGAAAACAAAGGACAATGGACAAACATGTTAAAACTTCCAATCCTGATGGGTAGCTTTAGGGATTTTTGTTTTATTTTGAGATAGTCTGTATTTTGAAAACATTTCTGAAAAAGGAAAAAAAAATCTCAGATTTACAATGGAGGTTTCCAGTTTCTGAGACTCTTAGAAAAATTATCTCTACTCCTTCTCCAAAGTGTACTAAGGTCCTTATAAGTTTACTGTGTATTTTGTTTGCTTTGGCAAAACAAGCAAACTGCGCCGACATGCTCTGTATGCATGGCTTAGTTTTTACAGTTGCCGATTCACAACTGTATTTTGCTTTTCCTGCTCAACTAGTTCTTATGCATGGTAGAGAAGTCAACAAGGTTCCTCTTAAATATTTTACTGTTTCTCTTTCCTTGGCCAAATTTAGTAAAGAGATGCAGGGAGAGAAAATGTAGAGGAGTGGAGATGCAGAAAGTTTCCTTAGTACATGAATGTAGTAGAATTATACTGGTCTTCTATAAATGTTAGAACCAATTTAGATTATATGATCATGTGACTGAAAAGCCATTTATTGGAGTACAGATTGTGTGCTCCAAAGACAGTAAGTATCATCTTCTTTTTTTTAAACAACATACAGCATTTGAAATCATGTAATTAGGAACATCATGTAAATGGGGCGCCTGGGTGGCACAGTCGGTTAAGTGTCCGACTTCAGCCAGGTCACGATCTCGCGGTCCGTGAGTTCGAGCCCCGCGTCGGGCTCTGGGCTGATGGCTCAGAGCCTGGAGCCTGTTTCCGAGTCTGTGTCTCCCTCTCTCTCTGCCCCTCCCCCGTTCATGCTCTGTCTCTCTCTGTCCCCAAAATAAATACACATTGAAAAAAAAAAATTAAAAAAAAAAAAAAAAAAAAAAGGAACATCATGTAAATGTTAGCAAGAAAATAGAAGCAGATGTTTGTATTAGAAAAGTCCTAGGCCATAAGCCAAGCAGCCAAGATTCCACTTCCTGTTCCACTATTAAATGACCGCGTGTTCTTGGGCAAATCACCTTGACTGAGCCTCACTTTCCTGATCTGTGAAGTAAAAAGGCTGAAATGGATCAGGGGTCTCCAAGTGGGGGCCCTTGAGTCATATCAGGTCTACAGATACGTTTTGTTTGGCCAAGTGCTCAAATGGTTCCAAATTAGTCGTCAACATTTAATAATCAAGAGGTTTTGCTAAAAATCCAGGACTCTGTCTTCTCTTAGAAAGAAAATCTGGCAACACTATTCCCAAAACATTATTACTGAGCAGAGAGGGCTACCACGGGACAGGGCGTATACTTTCCAAAGTGCCACAGTCTTGTAGAGAACAACCATTCTCCACTGTTAACACTTGAACAGTTGAGCTCATTTATCTTCTTGCCTGGCCCCTCTAGGCGTTTCAGTTTGTAACTCCTGGACCAGAAGTTCTCTAAATTCCTTCAATTTTTATCATTTCTTGCTGCTAAGCAGAAAAGGGGTTGCCATGAGTCAACTAGGCACCCAAATCGAAACAGACATATGGAAAAATGAAACTGGATGAGCTTCTATTCATTACTGGGGTGGAGAGGAAAACTATGTTGAGCTAATGGAAATTTTGTTTCCTTGTTTTATTCATTTTTTAAAGAAATCATGAATTTTTAATGAAATAATCCTAGAAGCATGGAAAGGACGTAGAATTATTAGAGTGGCCAGTCTATGGGGGAAAAATTGTTACATCTAGAATAACACTTAGAAATATCCTTTTAGAAATACTGTATTAACATCAAATTGTACAGGCTGGATTTTGAATCTTTCCTGAAAATACACTCAGGTACACCCACACATGAATCCAGATGTTTATGTTAATATTTCCAACTTTTAACCTCCAGCAAGTCAGAAAACACCATGTCAGTTGGCAACCTCTCCAGTGAAAAAGAGTCCTTCCCAAAGTCACTACCAAAATAGCCCCTCTAACAAGACTAGGATCTTTGTGATTAGGTAACATGGCTACAAACTAACTATAAAACATGGGTTTTATCTCCCATGGAGTGTCCTTGCCCTTTGGAAGGAAAGACGATATTCTCTGAACACTTAGATTTAAGATTCCACTGGATTCACACTATTCACTAAGGGGTTGGACTATAACACTGGCCTCTTTCCAAGGTGTTTTAGTTCGTGACATGCCAAAAGAACATTATTAAAAAGCATTTTCACGTATAAAAAAGCTTAGCGATATACCCTCAAAAGACAATTACGTATGTATCATCAGGAGGTTCCCATTCAATTACATTACTTCCGAAATCTGCAAGCAAGCACAGTTAGCCTAGTGACACAGATTCATGTTCACAGCTAATCATCAGCAACCGCTTCATTTGAGGCTGAACCCTATGAAACTGCCGATATTTGACCTTTAACCCCAGAAGGCAATTTCCTATGATTTAACTTAGTATCAACCTGTGTTGTATTTAAATGTAAGTACTTAAGTTTGTAGTTTGTTTGTTTGTTTGTTTGTTTCTAATTTCAGGACATCAAAACTAGCACACTTACAATAAGGCACTGATTTTTTAAATTTTTTTTTAATGTTTCTTTATTTTTGAAAGAGAAAGACAGAGCATGAGCAGAGGAGGGGCAGAGAGAGAGGGAGCCAGAATCTGAAGCAGGCTCCAAGCTCCGTCAGCACAGAGCCTGAGATGGGCTTCCAACCGACAAGAGGCGAGATCATGACCTGAGCTGAAGTTGGTTGCCTAACCAACTGAGCCACCCAGGCACCCCAATAAAACACTGATTTATTGTTATTTACATCATGTGACATAGGCAAAGATTGAAGATAATATTCTAGTGCTTTTGCACTACATTTGAGAATAAAAAAAACAGTAGTCTTGGTTGAGTGGTGAAAGAAAAGGCTTTTAATTTTTATCTCGATATATGTGCAAAGACCATGGGGTTAAATGAAAAGGTGAGGCTTCAGTTATAATAAACATTCTCCATGGAAGCATGAAGTCACAGGTCACCCTGTTGTTCTTTATGTGTTAAGTGCTTTCGGGGTAGAGGTGTGTGTCTGGGGCTCACATAGAAATGGATAATGCTAAAAAAGAAAAAAAAGAAAAAAAAAAAGAAATGGATAATGCTTTGGTACCCTTTAAAAAGGGGCAGACTGGGGCACCTGTGTGGCTAAGTGGGTTGAGCGTCTGACTTCAGCTCAGGTCATGATCTCACCGTTCATGAGTTCAAGTCCAACATGGGGCTCTGTGCTGACAGCTTGGAGCCTGGAGCCTGCTTCAGGTTCTGTCTCCCTCTCTCTCTCTGACCCTCCCTGCTCGCTCTCTCTCTCTCTCTCTCTCTCGACAATAAATAAACTTAAAAAAAAAAAGGGACAGAGTAACTTGGAGTGTATCAACAGCTGCCTGTGATTCTCATTAACAGTTCTTGGTTATCTAAAGTGTGCTTTAGAAAGAACACACAATTAACCTTGGACAACCAAGTACCTGCGACTATGGTTGTTGATTGGTCTAATGTTACTGCGATTTAATTTTAAAGTCCCTCTTAAGAACCCTGGAAATCAGTGCAATCTACCTAAGCCATTTTATTAATAACAAAAGTACCAAAAATCCTGGGCCTCCTGTATGGTGGATGAGGCTTCCATTCTCAGAGTCAGAAAGTCCTGGGATCAAATGTTAGCTCCTGACTTACTGGCCATATAACCTGAAGCAATTCATTTCCCCTCTCTGGGCCTCAGTTTCCTCACATGAGGAACAACAGGGCTTTGCTTCATCGAGTGACCAACTAAGTGAGACCTCAAACAGAAAGTGCTTAACAAACATGAGTATGTGTTCTTCTTATTACAAAATTAATGAACATTTGCTCACTCACAAGCTTTTAGCTACAAAATATGCAAGCAGTATTCGTGTTCTTATCCCCAACCTGAGTTTTCAGTGGGAAATTATTAGGAAGCACAAACTCCTTTTTTTTTTAGTCTTTTTTAAACATTTGTTTTGAGAGAGAGAAGTGGGGGAGGGGAAGAGAGAGAGAGGGAGACAGACTCCCAAGCAGGCTCTGTGCTGACAGTGCAGAACTGGATGCTTAACTGACTGAGCCACCCATGCACCCAAATGCACAAACTCGTTGAAGCTGTGAGGACCAGGATGCTGCAGGGATGGTGTGACTTCTTTTTAGATCTGGTTTTAAAATTGTAAATAAAGCCAAAAAAATCAAAGAAGCCCAACTGTTCACCAATACATCAATAGGGAATTGGGTGTTCTGAAGCGGGCTCTGCTCTGACAGCAGCAAGCCTGAGGTGGGCCTTGAACTCATGAACTCAAGATCATGACCTGAGCCGAAGTCAGACACTCAACCGACTGAGCCCGCCTGCATGTACATTTTTAAAAGCCAAGGAGTATAAAGAGTTATAAAGGTGCTCATTTAGGGTGGTGAACTTATGGCTAATTTTCAATTTCTGTTTTTCGTACTTTTTGTGTGGTCAAAAAGTTGCCTAATGAATATGTATCCATCTTTAGCCTAAGTAAATAAGTACATAGATAAATAAAGAAGCCAATAAATAAATCTGTTTTAATTTGGAAATAAAATATTCCTGAAACATGTTCTTATTAATTCAGTAGCTGAATCTCATGGTGCGCATACTGAAACATCCTCCTTGGAACTGCACAGAACTGAGATAAAGAGCTAGAAGGTGGAGGTCCAAGCAATTCCTAGCACCATCGTGCATCAAAAATCTGGGGAGGCTGTCATTTGTCACCTGGAAATTCTCCATTTCAGGATAGAATTGTTTTCTCTTTTGCTGCTTATTGCTTTCTTTTTGTTCATACGTATTTGTCTCATCTCACCAATTATATGAGTTTCAGAAAGGCAAGACCCATTTCTTTTATTTCATTTGTTGCATGATTTCTGCACAGTGCCCAGCCCTGTGTTAAGTATTCACTAGTCATACGGAAAGTACAGGAATTGCTAGTCTCTGAGTGTGGTTCCTCTAGCCAAGCCCATGGTGGAGATGATAAATATACAGTCCACGGGTGGATTTGACCTGCTGACATGTTTCATTTTGATCAAGGATATTTAAAAATGGTTAGTTGCTTGCCAAGGTGTTTTAAACATGGGGAGATTTCATGCCAAAATCCAGGTTTCCAGCTTTTCTTGGAAAATCAAAACATCGGATCAATCAGATCAATACTCCCACATGGCACAGTGTGCCAAGCACGACAGTGGCTGCCTCCTTTAGAAGGGGAGAATATGTTCTCCATTTTGCCACAGTCCCTACCTGATTACTTCACATCTGTTCTACTCTACTCCTTAGTGTTACCTACCAGGCCCTTGAGTTGGACACTTTTGAGAAGTTCTCTGCTTGGTTTTTCCAACCTACAAATCTCTTGGGCTTCACTGCTTGGTCCATACTTTGTTCAGCCTTCTGACCATGCTCTCTTATAAATGGAGTGATTTCTTTCAGGAAAGCATTCTTTGTGAAGCTGCATTCTTTGTGAAGCCGTTTCCAGATTCCCTCTTCCAGATGGATCCTTTAAGCACTTGTGTATAGGTTAAGCACTTGTCACGGGTACATTGTACATTGTAAGCACCCCAAACACCTTAACCTTATTATTACACCTTTTTGTGTTCCCGTCTTTTCTTTCAGATCATAAACTCCTTGCTAGCATAAAGGGTGTCACTCATCTTTAGACCCGGTTGTAGCAATTGTACAAAATTGGTGGGTAATAAGTGTGCATTGAATTAGATAGGAATGCACGCACAGCACTGAATTCATCATGACAGTGTAACAATTTAGGGTGGAAAAAAAAATCCTGGGTCAGTGAGGTTGGGTGGGCAACAAGGGATGTGGAGGGAAGAGCAAAGCAGTATTTCTCAGGTGGACCCCTGAAGAATTTGTTAAAAATGCAGTTTTCTGATCCATGAGCCTTCTGGAGCTGGGGTCTTGGAATGTGAGGTTTTATCAACCCCAACCCCAGAGATTCTGATATAATTGTCTTAAGTATTAAAAGAAAAGTAAATCCACCCTTCTAATATGTATCCAGAATTAGTAATTTTATACTACAGTAAGAATAAAGAAAACAAGTTTTGTTTCTTTGTTCTCTTGCATTGTGCTTTTTTACTTTGTTATTTTTGTATTTTATAAACATTTATCACAGATTGAAGTTGGAAACAAAGCTGTCCCTTCTCCTTTAATAATAATCACTAATATTTATTAAGCATTCACCATGTGCCCAACACTATTCCAAATGCTTTACAGGTGTTAACTAATTCAATCCTTACAACAACCCTATCAGGATGGTCTTGTTATTATCCCTATTTTAGGTTGAGTAATGGAAAAGTTGGGTTTCAAACCCACATATGACCGACCTGGAGCTCCCATTGTCAAGCAGGAGCCTCTTGGCTCCAAGAAAATGCAGTAAATATCCCACATCTTCCAGAAAACTCTCTAGACTACTCTGACTGGCCGCATCAACCTTCATGACAACACTTACATTCCATTTTCCATATTGTGGTCTGCATCTAGTTCCCCCCCCCCAAATATATACCAAGCACTTTTTGGATGGCCAGCCTTGTGCTATTCATTTCCCCTGCACTGTTCCACTTTGCTGTACATTCTCTAGGATGTTCTCTAGTGCCTTTGGTATATGTATTGACTTTCTCTCCAAGGACATTACGTGCACTTATGAGGGCAGAGTAAGCCATTACTGTCTGCACTGCTGCCTTACCTGGGGCCCTTTGCTGCTGTCTACATGGAACAGACAGTATTGTGCAATGGTGAGGGAGTCTTCAGATCTGAGTTCAAAGACAGGTACAACCACCTCTAGTTTCATATTCTTGGGCAGGTCAATGAACCTCTCTGACCCTTAGGTTTCTCCTCTGCAAAATGCAAGTCCATTAAACTCAACAGACATTGAACGAGCTACTGTTGTGTGGCACGGGCTGATCAAAGTCGGGGTAGACCCTGAGCTCATGGGGCTTCTAGTCTTCTCCCTTTTCTCCCAGGAGAACTAAATGGGATAATACCAAGTAAAGTGCTTACTCAGGTCAGGTCTTGGGGGCATGTAATAGCTGCTCAACAGATGTCAGTTATTCATTCAATACAGTCTATTTAATTAGAAGCAAGCAGTCCAGTCAACACCAGAAGAAAATTTAATTACTTCACACCACACAGATGTAATATTATACACCACTCCATCTCAAGCCTTTACTATTCAGTTCTTGATTTGCACTTCATGTCCATAGCAGCTATGCCAGGGCCTGGGAAAACAAGTGAGCCTTCCCTCCCCAACCCTGTCCTTCTTTTGTAGGCTGGTGATCTGTCAGAAGAAGAAGGAGAAGGAAAAGGAAAAGGAGAAGGAGGAGGAGGAGGAGGAGGAGGAGGAGGAGGAGGAGGAGAAAGAAGAGGATGGGGGCACCTGGGTGGCTCAGTCAGTGAAGCCTCTGACCTCACTCAGTTTGATCTAGGAGCTGATGGGTTTGGTGGGTTGGAGCCCCCCCCCCTCCCCTCCACATGGGGCTCTGTGTTGACAGTTCAGAGCCTGCTTCGGATTCTGTGTCTCCCTCTCTCTCTGCCCCTCCCCTGCTCATATGTGCAATAAACATTTAAAAATTTAAAAAAAATAAAAGAAGAAAGAGGAGGAGGAAAAATGCCAAAACCAGGGTTAGGGAACTGGTCTCTTTCATATACTGACACTGATGTATCAACCAAACTTTCAGCAAAGTGCAGAGGTATGATATAATTGTGTAGTCTCAAGACAATTATTTAAAAAAATAGATTTAGCTTTAAAAATGAATTCATAGCATATAGAGAAGTGGTCCGGCAATAGGACTCACATGCAAGGGTGTTTGGGAACTATTTTTTCTCAGTGCCGACAGTGCATCTCCCCTCCGGTGCGCTACTCCTCAACTCATTTGGAGATGCAGTGACAATCCCAATAGCAGATCCTTCCTGAATGGTCCTCCCTTCCTCCTCCACCCTTCTCTCGTTTGCCACATCACACTCGGTATCAGATCAAGCTGTAATCTCTGTCTTGTCACTTAGCAGCTATTTTGGTTAACCTCTGGAGTTTCTGCAGGAGTAGAGCAGAATAAAACTCTCCTGAATCAGGACCGTTCTGGAGGGAAAATGCCAGGCACGGAATAGGCTTTTATTCTCTTTTTTACTCTACCCCCCCCCCTCCTTCCTTCTTACTCTCTCTTACTTCCCTCTCTCCCTTTTTCCTTCCTTCTTCCCTCCTCTCCTCCTTCCTCCTTTTCTCTCTTTCAAGAAAAGCCACCAGGTTCGCGGGAATCTCAGATGAAGTCCTTAGCCAGACCCACTCCCGTTCCAGATTAGATCCACAGCCTCCCGCGGCCGCCCATGCCTCATCCCCTTTATTCTAAGGTCAGCGAGGGCTTGGGATGTTTGAAGCCTGGGAGGCGAACAGAGTCCCTCCCCGCGCTTTTTGACTCAGAGCCAGAGATGGACAGGCGCGGGCTCGCGCCCCCTCCCTTTCCCCCACTTTCGGCAGCGCCAGCCGCTCCGCGCCCCTTGGCACCAGCGCCTTTTCTCTGTCGGGGAAGGCGAGCCCAGCCCGCAGCCGCGCGGCGGGGGCCGAGGGCGCCTCCTCCCTTCCTCCTGCTCCCCTCCCCTTCCTCCCCTCCCGATACAATGACTGGGCCGGAACAGCGCATCAGCCGAGTCTCATTGGCAGCGGCCGCCCCAGCCCCCGGAGAGGCGGCGGGAGGGGGCAGCTGGGGAGAGAGGAGCCGGGAGCCGGGGCTGACAGCGAGGGCGGGCGGGCAGGACGGAAGGACGGGAGGACGCGAGGCAGGCGGCCGGGGCACAGCTGTTAAGTGTGGATCAAAGCGAGGACGCGCGGCGAGCGGCGGCGGGGGCGACGAGCGGCCCCGGGCCGGGGATGCGGCGGGCGCCGGCTGTCCAGCGAGCCCGGGAGTCGGGCCGCGCGGCTCACGTGCTGAGCAGGAGCTTGGGCCGAGAGGAGAAGAAGAGGAAGGCAGGCGCCCGGGAAGGCGCTGCGCAGGGCGGAGTTGCTTCCACGGCTGGCTCCGAGCCGGTCGCCAGGTCCCGCGCGGTGAGCCACCGAGACAATAAAGTAGCGGTCGGCAGCCGCAGAGCGAGGAGGCAGCAGAGCAGGTAGGGGGGCGACTGCCAGGGGTGCCCAGCTTGCTGCGGGGGGTGGGGGGGGTGTGTGTGCGACCGCAAGCGGCGGCCACCTCGGGCGCTGAGTGTGCGCCTCGGGCGCAGCGCGCGTCCGGGGACCCCCAGCGGAGGTGCGGGGCTCCGGCGCTCGCGCGGGCAGGAAACCCCGCCCACGGCTCCTGGGCTCCGGCTGCCTCCGCTGGAGGCCCCGGGGCACTTGGCGCGGCGCTTTGAGCGCTTTGGTGGTGTGGGGACAGGAAGTTTGGCGGTTTCGAGGCGTTGGCGCTGGTGGGGTTTGTAAACGCGCCGCCAGGGACCATGTGCTTTGGTTGTTGCGCGTTCGTGGGAGGTGGGAGAAACGCTGATGAATCCCAGATACTTTCAAAAGGCAGGGAAAGGACTGGCGTTAGGAGAGGATACTTGGGGTTTGGTTTGTCTGCCCCTTTTAACTAGGCGTGTCTGATCCTAGCCGCTTCTCTGTTGGAAAGGCTGTGTGCGTGTGGATCGCCCTCTATCAATTTTCTGGAGTATTTCACCTTTCACCTTCGTGTGTGTGTGTGTGTGTGTGTGTGTGTGTGCGCGCGCGCGCGCGCGTGTCGGGGGAGGGGACAAAGATGATGTTTTTGGGAAATGCCATTTGATTTGGACTGGAAGGTAAACTTCCTTTGCATTGAATGCCCTATGCTCTGAAAGAAACTACTGAGCAGTGGTTGGTGTTGTTGACAAAAGGGGTGAGAGCTGGTCTGAAATCTTCCCCGAGCCTGAGAAAGCAGCCGCAGGAGGAGGTCTCTCGCGCTCTCCTTTGTGTGGACGCTTCCTTCCAGATGTGAGAGGGTTGGGCTGGGCGCTCCTGGGTGGGGTAATAATTATCCCGAACATTCCTGCGATCTGCTAGGACTTGTAAACATACCAGAGCCAACTCCTCTGAACTTTTGCAAACCAACTTGGTCTGCTTGCCGGTGCCCAGACGGCTGCGTCTGGAAGGTGGCCCCTTCAGAAGAAAGACTGCGGAGTGCTGACAGCAGCAGGCTTTCCGGAAAGCTGGTGGATCCACAAAGGTTAGCTAGTGTTTGCCCCAGAAATTGACCAACCAATTTGGAGGATGTGTGCAAGGTTTTAACGCAATCCCTGACATGCTGCCTCCCGTCCTCAAGAGAATGCATCTGTGGAGCTTCCAAATCAAATATCTGGAGGAGAAGAAAAGCAGCTTCACCTTACTTAACCTCCTCAGGCGGCACTTTCATGTGCCATACACATGCCGTTAAGAATGGTGGTTGACAGCTTATTGTGTGTCGGGCATCCCAGTGGGCACGTTTTGGGCATTATAAATAGTCCATGGAGTGGTAAGCTGAGCGCAGAGGGAGGTTAAGTAGCTTGCTGTAAGTCACACTGGTAATTTGGAGTTTACAAGACATCTGATTCCAGATGCCGGGCTCTTAACCATGACAATGCCTCTAAAGGGGATGTGCTGTAATGGCATTAATGATGACGAAGAAAATAATAGTAATAACAATAAGTCCCTCACATATTTTTTATTAGATTACATAACATGATGGTGACTGACCTAAAGTAAATACTCAGTATATATTTTGGTCTCTAAATTAAATGTCACAAACTAGGTGATGGTTATATTGATAAGTGTATGATGCTTTTTTCTTTTTTATATATCTGAGAATTTTGTAATAACAAGTAAAGCACAACCACACACACACACACACACACACACACACACACACGCACACACACACGTTTGAACAGTGCTTACATTTCTTAAAAGAGGGCCAGAAGAATTCAGGCAATTCCAAGGACTTATTGCCCAGGAGAGGTTAATCACTTCTTTATGACATCTGCAAATATTAATCAGACACTTTGGTTGCTTAAATTCAGTAATGCAGGTGGGATGTATTTGAAAAATATAATGAGGGAAAATGAAGAAATCTACCTAAAATGCCATTTTAGTGAGGTTTGAGTTTCATTATTGCTGGGAAAATCTCAGAAGTCGCTTCTCCTGGGTTATGCAAGTGATTGCCTTAAACCTCACCCTGCTTGGAGATGAGTAAATTTTCTTCTTAGTGGCAGGACAGTTCTTGACTTCTCAAACAGGCAGACAGTTGTGCTTGAGCCTAATAATCTAGAATAATTTCGGGGGAGTTAAAGCTACAGCCACTCCAGAGTGTAAAAGCAGCTAAAGTTTTCTCAGTATTGTTTACTGTCGTCACTGGCCTGTTTCTAGCCAGCATGTGAATCCTTGTTCTCCATTTGATTTCACAGATTTAATCAAGATTCTGCATTGCTTTGAGCAGACAAAAAGGAAGTTTTGGCTAACTGACAATACAAATAAGGTACATGGAAAACAGTTAAAAAAAGTACCCTGTCTTATACAGCCTGCAGTGATTGTCTAAAATTTCAGGAACTCTTCATAGTTATTTTACACACAGTACACACATAAGTGAAGGGTTGAGGCTTGCACTGCAAGTGACCTCCCTCTCTCTCTCCATCTCTTTCCCTTCCTCCCTCTCTCTTCCTATCTCCCTGCCTCCCTCTACATCTGCCCCAGAGATCTGATCTTATCATGAACACATTATTTTTACATACTCAGTAACTGCTGAGGCTCACAGGAATTACTATCTTCAGCCTATAGATAAATAAATCATGTAACTGAGCTCACCAGTTAAGACTTAGGTGTCTCTCTCTCTCTTTTTTTCTCAATGTATCTCTCATCTCTCTCTTTTTAGATATGGTTTTTATTTTGTTTTAGAAGATGCTTTTTTTGAAAGTAATTTATTTATTTCCGGGTCATTAAGATTTCTCTTTCCTCTTCTGGTAAACATGTGTCTTGGGTAGTCAGAAATGGTAAGGTAACAGTTTTCTATTGCTAGATGCTTGATTTAGGGGCCAAATCCTATTTTCCTCAATGATCTGATTGACCAAAATTATCATGATGTTTCTTATCTCATTTTTTTCTGGTACGATCCTTTTTTAAGCTAATCGCACAAGGCAATGTTTTCTAAAATGAAGATCATGAGGGCCGCCTGGGTGGCTCAGGCGGTTGAGCTCTTGGTTTCAGTTCAGGTCATGATCTTACGGTTCATGAGTTCAAACCCCACATCGGGCTTTGTGCGGGTAGCACAGAGCCTGCTTTGGATTCTCTGTCTCCCTCTCTCTCCACCCCTTCCCCCGCTAACTCTGTCTCTCTCCAAAATAAATAAACATTAAAATGAAGGTCATGAAATCAATTTAGTGGGCTGCAACCAGCCCACTAAAAGTATAACAGGACAGAAAATATCAGCATCATCATATGTTAGTAAGTGTTTTTAAAAGTATAACAGGACAGAAAATATCAGCATCATCATATGTTAGTAAGTGTTCTGTGGTTTCATGAAACTTTGAGTCAGTTCTGTATCTGGGGCTGCATGCACATTCTGGGTTGCAGTATAAAATGTAATTCTTACCATGAGTTGCTGTCTAAAAAGTGGAAAGCTACTGCCACAGGGTGTATTTTCATAATAAGTGACAAACACCCAATTCAACTGGAATTAGGAGATACATATCTATACAGATCTATGTAAATTTTTTTCATATATACAGGTTCAAGTTACTGAAAGATACATACTTAGAACTGGCCCCAAGTGCATCTTGCTCAGGGCTAAACAATGACTTCAGAATCTGATTTCTTTCTTTGGGTCTTCAGCTCTGTCTTCCTCTTTTTTCCTCTGGGTATAGGGTCCCTGTCGGGTGACTAGCTGACTATAGCAGTGGCTAGTTTACACGATTTTCAGTTCAAGTCCAACAAAAAAGGATAGACCTCCTTTGCCCAGGTGTTGAACAAAAAGCCTCAAAACTAGTTCTGACTGGCCTGATTGGCATGGTTTGGAGGGAAGCCCTGTGCCAAATGACTTCTGCAGAGATTGAGGTCTTTGCCTTGTGGTGGAATCTCACCCAGACCACATGGACTGTGGGTGGCAGAGGGCTGGACCTCCAGATAAATACAGTTGCTGGATAAAGGGGAAATGGATGCTGAGGAAATCAAATACACATTTGTTGAAACGTACAAGTGTCTGACTCAGTGAAAGGTGATTTCTGTTCTCTGTGATGCCCGAAAGAATGGAGGCTGAACTGAATTATACTGAGGCACATAGGTTATCAATATGACTTCTCATGTATGCAAGGAAAGCCTTAGCTGTCACTTTTAACCTAGTCAATATCAGGACTTAGGAGATCACAATGCAGAACAGGTCAAATTGATAGCGGTTGCTCTGCTTCACAATGGCACTGAGGGAAAAAAAAGGCAGATATATTGATTAAAAATCCACTACAGACCCTAAACCTCTTGCAAGGGGTGGTCTTGACCCTTCTTGCGTTTATGTGCGAATCTTGGAAGGCGGCGTTTATTTTAATCACTTGGCTGCACTAATGTGGTGAAAGTAGTTGTTGAAGTGGTTGGTGTCTTTCAGCAAATTGTCTGAAGAATACACCTCCTTGAGGGCCAAGGCCAGTGAGTTTTCTGCTCCACAGCTCGTCAGCCTTGAGATATTTATCTGGGTCTATGTTACTCTGCCCTTGGGGAGGTGCTGCTTTTAATTATCCTCTGCCACTTCGTGTACAATTATCCAGTGGGTAAGGGGGCCCTAATTGTGTGCGGCTGCGGAGATAATGTGCACTCACAGCAGAGGTTCCCTCGAAGTAGGGGACGGATCATGCTGGCTTGCCCGGGTCAGTCCTGGTTAATGCCTCCGCCTCCAGTTTGGATGATCAATTATATGGTCACCTCACATAGACTATTTTAGGGGACCGTGATTAGAGGTCTTTTTAATAGATAAAGAATTCCTTTCACCAGGCAAGATTAAATGTAACATTTAAGGATGGATGCCTGTGTGGTTAAAGTAAAAAGGAAAGCAAGAATGTGGTTACCAGAAAGGTCATGATAGTGTAGTGATTCTTAACCCAGAATGATTTTGCCCCCAAAGGGACCCTTGTCAATGTCTAGAGAAATTGCTGCCATTTATTGTTGCCATTTGGGCAAGGTGCTGTAGGCATCTAGCATGTGGAAGCCAGGGAGGCTGCTAAACATCCCACAATGTACAGGACAACCCCCAGAACCCAGAATGTATATAGTGTTGAGGATGAGAAAGCCTGGTATACTAGTTATATTTGAGGAGGAGGGAGAGAAAGTGTCTAGGAGCTTCTGAGGCAACAGAGTGATGGATACGTGGCTGTTTACATGGAGATTATAGTGAATTGTGTAGTTCCATTTTGTTCATTTTTTAATGTATGTTATACTTAAGAATAAAAAAAAAACTTTAAAAAAATAAAGAGATGCTCACCATAACTGCAGGATAGGATGGACATCCCGATGCCTATTAGGGTCCTGTTCAGATGTGAAGGCTCAATAAATAATAGTAGAGTAGAGCTAATGGTAACAAGACCAGCTCACATTCCCTAAGCATTCACCTGTGCTGGGAATTGCTTTGCCAGGATCCCATCATATTTGTTGAATTGACAAAGTCTATGTGTTGACCAGTATTTTACAGAAAGACAGACTGAGTTTGGGTTAGGGACACTGGCTCTCGAGTCAGATGACCTGCCCTCAAGTCCAGTTGCACCACCTATGGAGTGTAGGACTTTGAGCAAGTGGCTTACCCTTTTTTGTGCCTCACTTCTCTCATCTATAAAATGGGGAGAGTAGGAGTTCCTACCTCATTGGGTTATTGTGAGGATAAAATGACAGTGTAAAGTGCCTCATACAGTGCCTGCTACATATTAAATACCCCATAAATATTAGCTATTATTATTTTGGAGGCCAAGAAAAAAACATTAATAGCTATATTTTTTTATTGGACACTATGTGCTAGATTTCAGTCTAAGCATTTTTCAGCCATCCTTTTCTTTATGCTTGCAAAAATCCTCTGATATAGGTGTTATGTACATTTATCACTCCCATTTTATAGATGAGGAAAATGGAGACTTGGTGAAATTAGCAAATCATGGAGACTTAATTTCAACCCGAAGTCGTTCTGACTGCAGAGTCTCTGCTCTCAGGTATTATGTCCTTTTGTGAGATCCGAAAGGGAAACTTGAGATCAGCTAACCCACAAAAATGAGTCCCAAAGAGAGCTGTGATTTGGCAAGTTATTAAGGGATGGTGCAGGGCCAGAACCCAAGTTTTTTGCCTCCCACCATCTTCCAAAACCATCTGTGTTTTGCAGACAAATGCATCTACCTCACAAGGCAACTATGGTGGGTGGGAGCAGACCCAGACCAGGGACACAGGGTCTGGAATTGTGGAGATGTCTTCTAATTCAGCTACAAAATAGCCCACGGCTGTGTTTGCCGAAGTGGGCTAGGTGTACCCCTGGTGGTGTTTTTGTTAATCTTAGATGATAGATGGAGAATTATTTTACTTTGATGGTTGCTTGTTTATTTTAATGTGCACCAACATATTTTTTTTCCACTTAGACCTTCAACACTTATTAAAGAATGTATTTCTTTCTGCCTTGCTGAATAAACTATTGACAGACTGCATATTACCGCTTAGGATAAGGCTTAAGATATGACATTTACATAATGTCAATGTAAAATAATTTTAAAATATTTGTTAGTAACAGAGTGTGGATGGTGCTGAAAAATGGCTGCACCCCCAAAGGGAATCTGCCAATGATGGAAGTCTGGGAAATACCAGACTAGAGAATGTGTCTCCAGCATGGTGCTCTTGAATCCCTTGGGGATCAGATTCTGATTCAATAGATATTGGGTGGGAGCCTGAGAGTCTGACGAGCTCTCAGGTGATGCTTCTGATGCTCATCTGTGGACCATACTGTGCCTAGCAAGGGATCAGAGAACCTAGAAGGTTCGTGGACATGTGCTGGGTGTTGTGGGAGGGTCAGAGATGGGTAAGGTAATCCCCTGCCTCCCAGGAGCTTAATCTAGTTGGGGAGAGAGGATGTGAGTGGGCCAGGGAGGTCTGCAGAGAAAGCTTGGCGGGAAGGGAGAGGTTCAAGTACAGGTGCAGGTCTGCCCAGAGCCGCTGCAGCAGGATGGCAGGAGGGGAGGAGGGGGATGTTTCCCTTCGGCCTGAAAGATGTGTGGCACAAATGGAGAGTTCCAAGACAGGCTTGCCAAGCAGGAGGAAGTGTGCAAATAATAAGGAAGACTCTAGAAAATGCCTCTATATGCAAAGTGGAGATTTCCACAATAATGGGATCAACACAGAATTAGTCTGGAACGTTCAGTTAGAATAACCTGCCTGGGGACGTCTGAGTGGCTGTCAGTTAAGTGGCTGACTTCTCTTCAGGTCATGATCTTGTGGTTGGTGAGTTCAAGCCCCACTTTGGGCTCTGTGCAGACAGCTCAGAACCTGGAGCCTGCTTCAGGTTCTGTGTGGGTGTGTGTCTCTCTCTCTCTGCACCTCCCCTGCTCACGATCTCTCTCTCATTGTGTCTCTCCAAAATAAATAAACATTAAAAACAAAAAAGAGAGAATAACCAGTTTCTTCAAAGAATAGGCCCCTGCCTAGAAATAATAGCCCCCCTTTTCTTGAGTCTCTAGAAGTGCCAGGCATTTGCCATGTGCTTTTTGTACAGTGTGTGGCACCTGTCTCCACAGTGACCCACAGTACCCCACACTTTACAGAGGAAGAAACCAAGGCCTGGAGGGGCTGTGTGACTTGTTCAAAATGCACCCAGCTGGTAAGTGACAGACCCGGAATTTGAACTTGGAACAGAGTCGGGGCTGTTTGACACAATCCTGCAAGAGACTCTGCTCTTTGTGATCCCTGACAGTTTCAGCCTGAGAGGTCTAGCTTTCTCTCCTGAGAGCATACCTCCCAGGAGCTTCGTATGGCCCATCGTGCTTCAAATGAGAGTATTGCCCCCTGAAACAGATCCTCAGCAAACATCCAACATTGTCAGGTGGTATATCCTTCATTGTTATTTATACAAGTTTATTTTTCTTGCTGCCTTGCTAGATAAGTTATTAACAGACCAGAATTTTTGGCATTGTGACCATAAATTAGAAATAAGTTCAAAAATGCATCCCTCCACCCAAATAAACACTGGCTGTTTTGTTACAACAAGGAGGCACTTTCCTTTGGAAATCACCAACTAGCCTAGATAGACAGTTATTGGAAATAATTATGCCTCCGCCACAGCATGGGGCCAGTCACAGCCCCGCCTGATTCAAAAGGTCCTTCTGGAATACCAGCATCCATCTTCCAGCTGGTGCTTATAACAGCCAACAGCGTCGGTAGGGGACCCGACAACGGACGCAGCCTGAGGATTGTTTCCAGGCTTCCCTTGTTGGACCTGACCGAGCCCATCCCATCAATACAGTCATTGTAAAAGAGCAGGAGGACCATATGCAACCCGAAAGGGAGGCGCAAAGCTCACAGAGCCACCCTGGTCCTGGTTCATCCAGGTTTAATACATGGTACAGTTATGCCAGATGAAGGAGGAGCTGGGGAGAAAAAGGGGTTGAGAAACAGGAAGGCCAGTTCTAATCTCATCTCAGCCGCCAACTGACCTGATCTGTGTTAATTAGCTCTCTGAGTTTGTCAAGTGGCTGGTGACACTTGAGGTTGCTTCCATCCTAACCCTTTACGCTACGAGCCATCAAACGTGTGCCCCGTGTGCCTTATCTGCCCCTGTTGTATTATTCTCATTTTTTTAATTGTTTTTAAGTCCCAGATAAATGTGTTTAAAATAAGTGCATTTACAAAGGGCTTCCTTATCAGCAGTGTGTTGGTGGAACAATTCAGTAAAATTATTTGCTGTGCAGTAAAAATAATATTTGGCATAACTTGTCATCAAGTAACCTTTCAGTATTGAGGCAAAGATCAAAACATTAGGGTAGCGTAGCTTTTTTGAGAAGCTGGGAAAGATGAGGGTATTTGAGGCCATCACAAATGAACTAATTGCATCCATTTAAATGGACAAGTTGAAATGCAAGATCCTGATCAAGTAATGAATACCATGTGCCCCTAGACTGGGAACAACGTAGAGCCTCAGCCCAGTGGGGCCATAGGATGTAAATTGAGGACATAGCATGGTAATTTGCTCCAACTGTGCTAAATTAATTCAATGCATTTTGAAGTGAAAAAAAAAAAGTGTGTTATATACCTTCCTGTTCTCAATCCAGCTGAATTGTCACTGCCTACAAAAAGGGGAGTGTCCCGTTTTCTCAGGGCCAAAGTTTGATTCAAACAAATGAAGAGTAAGAAATCATTTTTTTGCAGCGATTCAGCTGCTTTGAGCTGTTTGGATCACGAGTGGTTCTTGTACTTTGTAGCAGGAAGGCTTAATTACACCTGGAAAAAGCATACCAGAAAACTATCGCTAGTCTTTTTTTAGACCTCAGTGGAAAGATTTGAAAATGATCAAGATAAAGGCTATTTAAAAGTTGATAGATTGTCGACAAGTGTTCATACTATTCGGTAAATACTTTCACTATAATGATAAGGGGGGCTGTGCAACTGTGTCCTCTTTCAGAGTATACAAGGCAAACTTTCTTCTTCTCACTTCTTATACAGTTTCATTTATCTGGGGTTGTCAAGGAATAAATAATCTGTTTCACTAAAGTGATTTTTCCAGGTGATTACAGCTTACCTCTGCCTACCCACATTATTTTTTTGCTCGAACTATTTTTGATGAAAACATGGCACATGCTTTTTTACTTTTTTTACACGGAGTATATAAATGTGGGTAGATGGTTCCCGGATTTGGGCTCCTCATGACAAACACCGCGTTTTGTTCCTTGCCATCATCCTGTTACTCTTTGACAGCTGAATTGTGGAGCTGAGTGCCTCTGTATAAATAATCACCGATTTTTATTCTCTAACAGTAACTGGTAGTCCTAATCACACGGTTTCTCCAAGTAGTCAGCAAACCCCACGTGGGGTGCTAGGAACTTCATGCACATTGTAGTCTTGGCTAATCTGCCTAACCCCCAAGAAATGAGATTATTCTTCCTGTTTTACAGGTGAGAAAATTGAAGTTTAAGAAAGTAGTAGTAAGCAGTAGGGCTGGGATTTGAACCCCTGTCTCTCCATGAGGCATGCTCGTTGATAGCTCTTATGAGAGTTGCCTCTTGCTCTCGTTCTCCTCTCTGCTTCAGTTTGGGTATTTGTGTCTGTCCCCTTGCTTTAAAGACTTTCGCTAAGTATGCAAGGTTAGGTGTCTACCTCTTTTATGGGTATCTTTTTCCTTAAATGGGGTTCTGAGGGTACTTTTGCTGATTCCTAGATTCCCAGATATATTCTGCACAGTTGCAGTTTCTGGAACTCTAACCTGTGAATTCACCACTGTGTATGCTAAGGCTTTGGGGGGATTAGAGGATTTTCTGCATTATGATTAAGCAACATAATCAAGAAACCTGCCATCAGGAATGCTTGGCGAGTCCAGAATGCAGGGGTCAGCAAACTTTCTGTGAAGGGCCAGGGACTAAATGTATTAGGCTTTGCAGGCCATATGGTCTGTGTTCACTTACTTAACTCTGTCTTTCTAGGGCAAGAATTGTCACAGACAATACATAAAATAATGGGGGAAGCTAAATCCCAGTAAAACTTTATTTAGAAAAACAAGCAATAGGCAGGAGTTGGCTGATGGGTCTAGTAGTTTGCTAACTCCTATTATAATGGGGGAAAGGACCACCAGTCAGGATATTTTATTTATTTTTAATTTTAATTTTTATTATTTTATGTAAATAACTTTTAAAAGTTTTTTCATTTATTTTGAAAGAGAGAGAGCATGAGCAGGGAGGGGCAGACAGAGAGGGAGACAGAGAATCCGAACAGCGCAGAGCCTGTCGCAGGGCTGAAACTCACGAACCGTGAGATCGTGACCTGAGCTGAGATCAAGAGTCAGACACTTAATGACTGAGACACCCAGGCGCCTCCCAATCAGGATATTTTAAACGCCTAACTAGGTAGGTAGTTCAGAGACAGTGAGTGTAGAATGAGTGGTGGTTAGGCCCATGGACTCTGGAGCTAACTGCCTGGAATTTGTCTCCTCTCTCTGCCACTAACTATTCGAATGCAGGCAAACATCCTAATCTCTCCGTGCCATGGTTTTCTTTTAAGATTAGGAAAATAATGGTCCTTACATCATAGGGTTGCTTTGAGAATCAAGAGAATTATGTATAAAGTACTTAGAAATAAGCACTGTGTAACTTACTGTGAAGTTAAGAATCACAAGGAATCTGATTTCTCTCTAGTGATACTAAGTATTGTAATGAGTTGAGGGAAAGAACAAGACTTCGTTTGCTCTGAGTGCAGTGGAGGGCAGCGATCAGGCTGCAGCCAGTTGAGGATGGACGTGTGGAGGGAGGAGGGAAGTTTGCTAGTGAAGGCAGCACAGTGGGTCAGGAGAAAACCTGGGCTCCTTGGCTGGCAGTTAATGGCGAACTGGGTGTAGCAGTCTGGTCTTTACATGAGTTCCGTCTAGGGCGCTGCTTTCTCCATCTGTAGAATAAGGGGGTTCACCTGGGTTAGTGCTTGTGAATTGTTTGCTCGCAGGTTGAATTCTGCCTATAGAGAGCTTGGTTAGCTCCTAGAGCATTTAAAAAAAATATTTGAATTAATCATCAGCAATTACGAATCAGCAGATTCCGCAAAGAAACCTTTGGATTCCAGGTTTCTTTTAAAAATTCCGAAGCTCTAACAATACTGGCTGCATTCCCTCCTGGCAACAGTTGGCTAGTTCTGAGTGATGGCGGCCCATGGTTTCCATCGTTGATTACTGCAGCAGGTGTCACTGGTGCCCAGCCCATAGACTTGCCCTTCCATTTCAGTGCAGGCCAGCCTGACCCAGCTGCCAGCACCTGCATTCATCTTGCTGAGGACTCTCTCTGACTGGGAGTGAGTGCCAGGGATTTGATGCCCACCTTTCCAATGACGATGGGTTCAGTGCACAGACACCTGAGCTCCCTTGCCCATCTGGTGAGACAACTGAGGTGTTATTCTACACCTGTTTCGAGAGTTTTGCCATAGGGTTCATCTCCAGTCACCCATAGCAATAGTTGACTTAATAGGACACTCCCCTTTTTATGGCGTTTCATTGCTTTTCTCATTTCCCCACTCTCCCACTGGTGTTCCCTGGGATGACCTCTCAGAGAAATACCTTACTTGCAGTTGAATCCTTGTGCAAGGCCAGCTTTAGGAGGAAGTCAGAGTAAGAAAACCATGCCCTTACCACTCAGGCCAAATGAGAATTGCCCTTGTTTTTCATCATGCTTGGGCAGTTTTCTTCCGTAGAGAAATAGTTGTCCATCCCATGACTATCGAAAGAGGGAAGGTTAAGGACTGAATGGGCTGTAAGTGTCCAGAAGAATGGGAGTATATTCCTTGTGTAAGTAAAGAATAGATGGAAAGCTTTTGTGCAAATGACCTTTTTCATTCACTGAAGTCTTGCCCCATAGGTGTCTGAATTTCTGATTTCTTCAATAGAAGATCCTTATGGATTCTTTTTTTTTTTTTTTTAAATTTTTTTTTCAACGTTTATTTATTTTTGGGACAGAGAGAGACAGAGCATGAACGGGAGAGGGGCAGAGAGAGAGGGAGACACAGAATGGGAAACAGGCTCCAGGCTCCGAGCCATCAGCCCAGAGCCTGACGCGGGGCTCGAACTCACGGACCGCAAGATCGTGACCTGGCTGAAGTCGGACGCCTAACCGACTGCACCACCCAGGCGCCCCCCTTATGGATTCTTAAAGTGGGGACGATTTAATGGGGTATTCTGCAAGAAGCAGTCAGAACCCCTGCAATGTGATTGGTGGATTGATTTAAACTGCCTGAGGAGATGCAAAAAAAAAAAAAAAGGAGATTTGAGAATCAAGCTTGTTTTCTTTTTTTTTTTTTCTTTTTTTTTTTTTTTTTATTTATTTTTGGGACAGAGAGAGACAGAGCATGAACGGGGGAGGGGCAGAGAGAGAGGGAGACACAGAATCGGAAACAGGCTCCAGGCTCCGAGCCATCAGCCCAGAGCTGGATGCGGGGCTCGAACTCCCGGACCGCGAGATCGTGACCTGGCTGAAGTCGGACGCTCAACCGACTGCGCCACCCAGGCGCCCCAAGCTTGTTTTCTAACAGGTGACCAACCAACCTGGTTGCCTCAGGGCTGAGAACTCTCCTGGGATGTACTAAACCTGGGGAAATCCCAGGCAAACCAGACAAAGCTGGTCACCTACTGTAGATACAGGTCACACCTAGGACCTTTCAAAGTCCATCCCCTGAAAGTTTATGTCTGTGTGTGTGTGTGTGTGTGTGTGTGTGTGTGTGTATGTATGCTTATGAGTATATATATATATATATATATATATATATATTTAAATAAAATATATATGTATATATTTTAAATTTATTTCTTTATTTTGAGAGAGAGAGAGAGGGGAGGAACACAGAGAGAGAGAGTGAGACAGAGAGAGAATCCTGAGGAGGCTGCACACTGTCAGCACAGAGCCCGAAGTGGGACTTGAATTCACGAACAGTGAGATCATGACCTGAGCCAAAGTCTGATGCTTAACTGACTGAGACACCCAGGTGCCCCAATGAAATCATATATTTTTTTTAAATTTTTTTTTCAACGTTTATTTATTTTTGGGGCAGAGAGAGACAGAGCATGAATGGGCGAGGGGCAGAGAGAGAGGGAGACACAGAATCAGAAACAGGCTCCAGGCTCTGAGCCATCAGCCCAGAGCCTGACGCGGGGCTCGAACTCACGGACCACGAGATCGTGACCTGGCTAAAGTCGGACGCTCAACCGACTGCGCCACCCAGGCGCCCCTGAAATCATATTTTTAAAATGACCCCAAACTTAAATGCATGCTGAAAGACAATTACTCGTTTCTAGATTTCTAATTATAAAAATCTGGGTAACTTTAACAGCCTGACTTCAGTTTTCCTTTTTGTCTGTGCCTCTGCTTTGCCACTGTGTGGACTTAGCTGGCTGTGGGGTAACACAACACTGTTAGTTAAAGGAGTGAATTTGGAAATGTTCAGTACCTCTTCCCTTTCAGGGCCTCCACTCTGTCATTCAAGCAGGGGCTCAGCAGCGTTGCCCCCGCATTTGACGCTCTGAGCGCTCTCCTCAAAGGTAAATAGGGAAACTGGAGAAGGTGCCTTACTTGTGTTTGAGGGTAAAACACTTCCTGGACATTTGCTCTGCCTTAAGTTACCCATCATCTTTCTTCCACTGGGTGTTTATCTATTTTTAGTCACACTGTTTTAATCAGAAGTGAACTTGTAAAAAGCTTTATGCCCAAAGTAGAAGAGTGTCACAGCTGGATGAGGGAGGGAGAGCCATGCCCCCAGACAGAGGACGTAAATAGCAAAGGGTGTGAATGGCACTAGAATGTGGGAATCTCTGAGAATCAGAAACCAGATGTTTTGTCTGCATAGCACAATGTGGAAGGAAGACCTGGGCATTTGAAATTTAGCAAGATTTTTGGCATCAAATGAGGAAATTTAGACCCTAGCGTAAATATATAAGACTCAATGGGAAAGTTATAAGTAGATTTGTAACCAAAAATATATTGTGTTTGAACCCAAGATCCATCATTTAACTCCATTTATAATCTCATACAAGTTAGGAAACCTTTCCTGAGCCTCATTGTCCTCATTCATAACACGGACCTGAGAAAGAACAGAAGCTGACTCTTAAGTGCCAGTAACGTACTATCACCAATGCTAGGGATGTTAGAGGAACTGCTTTATTCAAAGTTTTACAGTCCAGCAAGGTTGGTATAATTAGCCCCATGTTACAGATGAGGAAATGGAGGCACTCGCATGTCCAATAGTTTTCCCAGCATCACTCAGCTAGGAACTGATGAAGCCAGAATCCAAACCTGGCTCCGGCTGACTCCAAAGCCTGTGCCAGCCTGTTGTAACTTACCTCTCACAGTGCTGGCCTTCCTTGCGTCCGTCCAGAAGCATATCCTGAGGTAGACTGCAAGCAGTGTATTTGGAAAGTGCAAGAAACAGCAGCAGCAAAGTCAGGAAATGAGACAAGGAACAGAAGGCCCACAGAAAGTGTGTTATCAATCCAACTGCCACCGTGGGCTAGGAGAGCTCCATCCCACTGTGGAAACTTGGAAACCAGCACAGTCCCTACATGCAGCATAGTGCAGCCCAGTGCAGCAGTCTCATCCAACGGTGAGGGAGCTGGGGTGTTTATACACCCATTTGAGGTATATAACCTCACCATTTGAGGGCTGCTTCTGGGAGGAAGAGTGATAATTCCTACAGGCTTCCCTTGTATCCTGTGCTTGGCAAAGTAGGACCATCAGCCCGAGGAAGCCCTGGCAGAGAAATAAATGCAGGTGTGGTGGTTGGGAGCAGGGCAATGTAGCAGTAAGGAGAAGTAAGTCCGGAAGCAGTAAGGAGAAGGGAAAGAGTGCTGACAGCAGCTGCTACGTGGATGTTAGAACCAGTCAATATGTGTAGAGGCAGGCCTAGGGCCACCATTTATGGAGGGTATAGTATGATTGTGTACATAATTAACAGTGAGAGGACTTGTGAGGGCTTAGTCTGGGTCTTGTGAATCCTTACTTGACCTAGAATTGTTCCCAGGCACCTAGAGGAAGGCCTAAGGGAGGTCATCTTTCAGGTGATGATCATGAATTTGGGATAAATGCCAGGCCTGCCCAGCCCTCCACATTGGGCTGTTTCTTTGGTGGCTCCAGGCATCTGAGGTCCATTGAGATATCTACTACCCCGGGGTCTGGGTCCAGAGGGAAAAGCTGCAGTGGGTGCTTCCACACAGAACCAGCCACCACTTCCTCCATTCAGAAACCCAAAATTTACCAGCCCTGTGTTCTCTGAGGAAGGAGGGTTTGAAAAACGATTGTGAACCAAAAACAGGAAAGGATAAACGTAGCTTGGGTGACATGATGAGCCAGGACTTATGTTTCTCTCATGATGATAACGGCTTGTTTTCCTGCCACCTCTTAAGGTTTGCTTTTCTTTCCAAATGTAATTACTGAGCACTACAGCTGTTATAGTTTTGGGTTGTCCCACTTCCAACCTTCCCTCGGTCCATTGGGGGGGGTTCCCCATTTTGTGTGGTCTTGGTGGGGGCAGTGCCCATCTCTCCCTCTGAACCAGAAGATCAGATTGTTCCTTTCTTCATGTGATGCGATCCAGGAATATGGCAGAGTCTAGTTTTTGTTCCCTTCCTCCTATTAGTAACAACCCCCACCCTTTGGGTTTTCTCTGGGCTTCTGGCTGTCATGGTAGGGACTACATTTCCCATCCTTCCTTGTGTCTGGTATGGCCGTGTGACCAAGTTCCACCTAATCCACCTCAATGAATGGGAGAGGAAGTGGTGGGTGCAGGTTCTAGTTGTTCCCATTAGAAGGAAACACCTTCTATTTGTTCTTCTCTCCTTGCCTTAAGCTCTGGAACAAGGAAGAGGTAATGAGACATCTTCAAACATGGGGATGAGGGCAATAATCCAGTCGTTGGCTTGCGACCTTGGGAGTTCCCCAGGTGAAATCCGAAACTGGCCCGCTTAAATGGAGGTCAAGAAGAAATGGAAGAAGGAGGCAGACCACTGCACCCTCTGAAGGCTGAGTCCTTGAAATGGCTCCTACTGAGGGAATGCTAGGCAGAACGTATATTCCAAGGACAGTGGCGGTGGGGGGTGGGAGCAGGATGCTTATGGAGCCACTGATGGTCTGGGTCCAGCTTAAGTGTCACCCAGCAGTCACATCCTCTCTATGACTTCCAACACCAGGAGATGGCAGAGCATGAAGGTTAAAGAGGTCCAGGTCCCTCCCTCTCTGTATGGAGCACAGCTACACTACCAGCCCCTGCCCCTGCCCGACCACCCTCTACTTGAACTTGAATTTGAACCAGAACTTAACTGAACAACTCTTACCTGGTCTTTGTTAAAAACCAAGAACCTATATTTTAACTGATACAAAGGCTTGACACATGACTTAGCCTAAATCAATGGCAGTTACTAGAAAAAAATCATGGGAGTTGGTGCCAGGAAGACCTGGGTTTACCCTGCCACTTACTAACTGGATGATGTCAAATAAGAGATTAATCTAAACATTTTCTGAGGCTGTGGGATGCATTGTCATATTTAATACTGCAAAGCAAGTCTCTGGGGGGAAAATGCCTGGCACAATGCTTGGCACATGGTCAGCAATCAATGGAAGATGGTTATTGATGTTATTGTATCATTATTAATTATTCACAATGCTGAATTGTTGCTGACCACTCAGGCGGTAAGGCAGTATTAGTAACCTTATACCTGCTGGCTCTGAGGTCTGGAATTCATTGTCCAAATTTCTAGAGAGTTTGGGTGATCCGTGGTAAATTAGCAGGTCACGAAAAACCGTATGTTCCCTCAGACCACCGTGGGTAGCAGGCATTCGCTTACCTCAACTAAAGGATATAGTCTAATTAGTGGAGCAGAGGATATGTCTGATGATGACGTGGACAGACCCCCCCTGGGGTGGTGCCTTTTGATCCCTCATGACGCACACCCCGGATAGGTGTGGAGAGTAGCAAGTACAGGCAAGGTGTGCCTGTCAGGGGAGACTGAGTATCTTTCTTTCCAGCACTCTTCCCCGGGCTAACTGGGAAGCCGCATCTTTCGTGTCTGTGACCACTGCCAGTGGTTTACCTGATTTCCGCCTCCTCCATTCTTAGTAACAGACCCCCAGTTTTCTTTGAGGCGGTAGTATGCTTTGCGGAGAGACTACCTTTCCCTTTCTCCCGCCCTATTCAATATGGCGGTGGGAGCAAGTGCTGGCTGGTGAAGCGTAAGTGTGTTTTGTGGAGCTTCGGGGAGGGTCCCAGCTGGGAGCTGACTCAGACGGGACGCATGCTCTTTTTGCCTTTCTGTCATCCTTCTGCCGCTGCCCAGAACACAGGTATGATGGCTGGAGGGAGCTTCAACACCACTTTGTGACTTTAGCAACAGCCAAGGGCTCAGGATAGCCAAGTAGAAGGTATAGGGATGTGCTTTCTTCTGGAAATGGCTACCCCACACGAATAGTTGAGTGCCGCCCCAAGCTCCTCCCCCTCTCACCCCTCCCCACCATTTCAGCTTTATGTGTATTAATTGGCTTTGGCCTTATTTTACCTGAAGCATTTCAGTAGCCTTGAAGGTTCGGAGCACCATGCTACAGGGCTACGAAGCTAATTCTCTCATCTTCTTGTGGGGCTGGATTCATTTCTTCATCCTTTTTGCAAATGCCCAGTCTGCCTTCTCAACAGAGTAATCTGATACCACCATTCTGCCCACTGAACTTACTCATGACTGAACATTTTGGTGCTTAATTATTCTGACTTTTTTTCATTTGTTATTTTATGGACTTTGCTGGCGGTGGAAGGTGTTTTCTTTTTTTCCCCAAATACAGTAATGCTTCTTGTTTTCTGCTCTTCTGAATATGTGGATGGATTCCTGATGATTGTTCCCACAGAGGAGGGATCTTGGAAAAACTAACCTGTGAGGTAACCTGAGGTTTGCAGCCCCTTGGTAATCTCTCTTGAATTAATAAGCTCAACACTCTGCTGGTTATTCATCTTTTTAATTAAAAAAATTTTTTTAATGTTTATTTATTTATTTATTTATTTATTATTATTTTTTTTTTAACATTTATTTATTTTTTTGGGACAGAGAGAGACAGAGCATGAACGGGGGAGGGGCAGAGAGAGAGGGAGACACAGAATCGGAAACAGGCTCCAGGCTCTGAGCCATCAGCCCAGAGCCTGACGCGGGGCTCGAACTCCCGGACCGCGAGATCGTGACCTGGCTGAAGTCGGACGCTTAACCGACTGCGCCACCCAGGCGCCCCATGTTTATTTATTTTTGAGACAGAGAGAGACAGAGCATGAATGGGGGAGGGTCAGAGAGAGAGAGAGGGAGGCACAGAATCTGAAACGGGCTCCAGGCTCCGAGCTGTCAGCACAGAGCCCGATGCAGGGCTCGAACTCACGCACTGTGAGATCATGACCTGAGCCGAAGTCGGATCCCTAACCGACTGAGCCATCCAGGCGCCCCTGGTTATTCATCCTTTGATTCTCATCTCCAGGCCCATCTTCCTCTCCTCTGAACTGGGATGCGGGATACAAGTCTACAAGCTGCATCTGTCACCCTCACTTTTAGCTGGCTTCTGATTAGGCTGTGTCAGTGGGAGGTAATGGCTGGTGATGGGGATGCAGGAGGATGGGGAAGGGATTTATTTCTGCTTCTAGCTCAAATGTGTCTCTCTCCTAACAGCAGCAGGTATCAGTGGAGCTATAGCCAGGAAATGTGTACTTGAGTGGAAAGACCAACCCTAGTCTCTTATTTACAAACTCCTCTTGCATCCGAAGAATCTAAGTGAGAAAGTAGCTCAGAATAGTAAGTGAAGTAACTAATGTGCCCCAAACATGTACAGATTTCACAACGTGCAGTTGGGTTCATTCATCCATTTAGTCATTCAGGAAACATTTGTTAAGTGTCTACAGCAACTGTGTGAGTGACCCTGGGGATCATAACGTAGGTGATTGAGACAGTGTTATTTGGAGAGGGAGTGTTACTTTGGATTCGCTCTGGAAGAAATACTGTTTTTGGAGTCTGTCTTTCAGCTGAGCCAGAAGGCCAAGAAGGAGCCAGCCATGTGAACCTCTGGGGGGAGAGCATTGCCAGGCAGAGGGCATGGCTAATGCACTTGCCAGGAAGTAGGAGTATGCCAGGAGGGTTTTAGGAATGGAAAATGGGTGGGTGTGGCTGGAACTAGAGAGCAGGGGAGGGCATGATGAAGCAAGATTATATTATGGAGGGTCTTGTAGAAGGTTTGTATTTTATTCATTTTTTAAGTTTTTTGTATTTTATTCCTTAAAAAATTTTTTTTAAGTTTATTTTTGAGAGAGGGACAAAGAGAACGCCTGGAGAGGGGCAGAGAGGCGGCGGTGGGGGGGGAGGGAGAGAGAGAGAGAGAGAGAGAGAGAGAGAATCCCAAGCAGACTCTGCACTGTCAGCACAGAGCCCTATGTGGGGCTTGAACTCATAAACCGTGAGATCATGACTTGAGCTGAAACCGAGAGTTGGACGCTTAACTGACTAAGCCATCTAGGTGCCCCTGGTTTGTATTTTATTCCAAGGACAATGGGAAGCCAATGTATTATTATAAGCAGAGAGGTGACATGATGTGACTCACAATTTTTTAAAAAGTTGCATGAGATATTTACTAGGTGGAGACTATCAGTAAAAGCAGCATGTTAGCCAGGAAGGTGGTGATGGGGGCAAGTGGTGATGGCAAGTGGTGATGGGGGCTTGAAGTAGGAAGAACATTCTTCAGGCAAACCAATTAAAAGAGATGCGAAGGGAGGGGGTGAGGGCAGGGCTTGGGTGGGGGGGGGGGCGAAGAAACCAACACAAAGACTGGAAGAGGCTACTGGGAAGTTTATCTGCCAAGAAGTTCGTTGTGTTATGAAGCCACTGAGGGTCTCAGAGGCAGAAATCAAAGTGCCTTCTTCAGCCTTAGGGCCTGGCCCGACCCCAAAAGTGGGTGAGCATCCATTGTGAGGGAGGGTGGAGTGCCCTCACCCCCCCCCCCCCCCCCCCCCCGCCCCGTGCTGGGTGCCACTCTCTGCTCTCAAAGCCTTGGGTCATTGTCCAAAGGAGCCGGCTTCCCACACAATCACCTACGACTTCATCTAAGTCATCTCTGTGGAGCTATACTCAGGGAACTTTCATCTGACCTTGAACACAAGCAGGATTGGAAGTGCTGATCTCCAGGATAAAGTATGTGCTGACTCCAGAGAGAACTAGGAGTCTCCTCTAGGGAATATCTAGAACCAAGTGGAAAAAGTGAGAGTCCTGGGGGCCCAAACGAGCCCCGTTTACATTCCAGGTAAGAAGACCAGGAGGGGGTGACAAGCCCTTCTAATATATTTTCTGACTTTAGTTCTTCTCTTTCCTCGTTATGGCTGTTTGCCTGTTGTAGCTTGGGCTTCCCCTACAGCAGAGAAGACAAGGGTGTCCATGGTTTATTTTGGGAAGAGGTCTCCATGAGCCTGAGCGGGGATTGTGTGACTAGGGAAGAAGGGTGCAGACCATCACCTGTGGGCAACCGGATCTCTGTCCCACTGGGGATGCTTTGAGATGCCACATAAAATGCACCTTAGAATTTTCTACCTGTGGGGAGGAAAAGGGGAGTCTTTTTGTCCATGGGCTCTTGTCCCCCTTCGAGGCCAGGCTGCCTCCTGGATGTCTGCACCCTCACACTTCCAGGCTTTCTCAGGTCTCACACAGAGTGGCTCCTGGCAGGCATCCCACGCCCAGTCCTAGGGCCGAAAGCCCAAAACTCTTTCCTTGTAGGCTTTTACATTACATGCTCTTTTAAAATGCTGGGTTTTGACTCTAGAAAGGTCAGAGAAGTTAGAGAGAAAAAGGGTCTGAGAGAAAATAGAAAATGGCCGCCAAAAGCCCTCGAGATCGCACTTAGGTCTCTCGCACATCTCCTCCCCCTCCCTCCTCCCAAGCCCCCTCCCCAGCCTTTTACACCTACGCACTTCACTTCCCTGATTCACTCTCATCACCAAAGGCACACATCTTACTTTGTGTCAGGCTTTTCTTGATTTCCCAAATTTGGCAATGTGAACTGCCTTAATTGGAGCTTTTTGATTCTAAGAACCAGACCCCCAAGAAAGAGGTTTAAGTTAGGGGTTCAGTCGATCGTGCGTCCAACTCTTGATTTCGGCTCAGGTCATGATCTCACGGTTCAGTTCGTGAGTTCAAGGCCTGCGTCAAGGTTTGAGCTGAGTGTGGAGCCTGCTTGCAGTTGTCTCTCTGCCCTCCCCTGCTCGCTCATGCTCTCTCTCAAAATAGTCTGTAATCTACAGACTACTCACATCAGGATCACCTGGGTGTTTTCTGCAAGTCCCCATCCCTACGCCATGCCTACCTGCTTTACCAGGAGCCTGAAGGACTGGCCAGATGATTCTTCTGCACATTTGCAATTGAGAATCACTGCTCCAGGAGACTCCCAGGGCTCTGTGGAAAGGGTACACACAGCTGGGCCTCCGAGGAACCAGAACCATGTGGGCCATCTACCTAGGTCTGCAGGACCTTGGTCTCTTGTTTCCCTGCTGGTCTCCTTAGTTATCCTCCCTTGCTTACACATGGCTTCCTCAGTCCTAAACTCTGTGGCTCCCACAGCCACCTGGCTCAATGTCCAACTCCCCATCCCAAACACCTGGACCGATTCAGCTTGAGTCAGGGGTCACAATTGCTCCAGTCATCTGTGGCCCAGGGGATGGAAGCTGGATGGTGCCTCATGTCCCCTTCTCTGCCATGACCGTGGACTAGGTACGTTTTTTAAAGAAGAATGGTGATTGGGAGAGAGTGTTAATTTCTAGTGGAATCTCCTATGAGGCTTTGATTTTCTCCTATTCTACCATTTAGTATATAATATTGTAATTGGCAGTGAACTTCTTGGCATCTAGGGGAAATTTCAGGATCATCTTATATCCCCATATATTCCCAGAATTTACCGGAGTGCATGTCACCAAGAAGGGACTCAATAAATAATTAATGAATTACGATTGACCAGATGTATCACTGCAGATTTATAGGAGCACATGATTCCATTAATTTTTAAAAGTTTTAAATCAATTTTATTAAAGCATCATTTACACACAGTAAAATACACTCATTTTAGTGGACAGTTTAATGAATTTGACAAATGTATGCACCAGAGTAAACATGTGCCAATAAAGATATGGAACATTTCCATCACCCTGGAAGTCCCTTCTCACAGACTCTGGTAGCACTTCTCCAAAGTACTTGGAGAACAGCAGCAGCTGCATCTGCTGGGACCTTGCTAGAAATGCGCATTCTTGGACCCTACCCTGACCCACAGGATCAGAAACTCTGAGTGGAGCCCAGAAATCTGTGTTTTAGAGGTGATGCTGATGAATGCTTAAGTTGGAAAACCATTGTTCTAGGTCATCTGGGGTTTCTTAACAATAGGCAGCTGGGGCGGAGCCAGATGCAGGATAGTAGCACCTGAGGGTCTACCCTGGGATAAAAGGAGACCCCATTGTGTCAGGAGCCCATAAAGTGGTGCCCAATCACTGTGTGGGGCCCGCAGGACGGATGTGAAAGCAAACAGTTGGAGTCTGGAGGACAGGCTCTTTTTGCAGCATGATTCTGGAAGACCGCAGTGTCACTGTAGATGTATAGGAGCACATTACCCCATTACACGGGGCCTTTGATAGCTTTGGGCTCCTGACGCAGTGAGGCCTTTGAAATGACATTATCATATGATGAGATTTGATATTTGGGCAGTTTTCCCCCGCTTTGGAAGGATTCAGGTCAAATCTCTACTTTGCTCATGCTACTTTGATTTGAAATTTTTATTTCCTCTGTTCAACTCTTCCTTTGCCTTTATGAGGTTCATTTTAGAAATTTATGTGTGTGACTTTGTACTCTTTTTTCCACAAGGGTGTGAACAAATCAACCCCAGTCTAGCTGGGCCAGTCATCATGGAGGGAGAATAGAATGAAGAGAGTGTGTTTATATGTACTGTATGCTACTTCAGAAAACCAGAAATATGCACCTACAGATTCCAGCTTCAGGAATGATGCTGTCTGATGTCCAGACTTGGTTTCTAAAGAGATTTTTGAAGGACAGGAGGAATGGAAGTATGTGGGTTCCTAAGAGCAGAGCAAAGAGATGTTAGGAAAGGTTATTCAAAACTTGAACATAAAGCAGAAGGATTACTATTTGTATTTTCTACATGATCTGAAAGCACTGTCCAGTCAAGCCCACCCAGGGGTCAACCCAGCTCTCTAGGGGAAGGAATTTTGACTCACAATGAGAGCCCAGATTTTGTAAAATTAAATGCTACCTTGTAGGAAACTGATGAGAGCCAAATATGTTCCCTTTAGGAGAGATTCTGTCAATTTCCTATTGCTGCTAACAAATTACCACAAATTGAGTGCCATAACACGACACAAATTTACTGTCTTACAATTCTGGGGGTCAGGAGTCCTAAATGGGTTTCACTGGGCCAAAATCAAGATTTGGCCAGGCTACATGGGTTGTTTTTTTTGTTTGTTTTTTTGGTTTTTTTTTTAGAGGTTCTAGGGAAGAATCCATTCCCTTCTGTTTTTCACCTTCTAGAAGCTGCCTACCTTTTTTTTTTTATTTTTTTAAAAAAAAATTTTTTTTTTCAACGTTTATTTATTTTTGGGACAGAGAGAGACAGAGCATGAACAGGAGAGGGGCAGAGAGAGAGGGAGACACAGAATCGGAAACAGGCTCCAGGCTCCGAGCCATCAGCCCAGAGCCCGACGCGGGGCTCGAACTCACGGACCGCGAGATCGTGACCTGGCTGAAGTCGGACGCTTAACCGACTGCGCCACCCAGGCGCCCCTAGAAGCTGCCTACCTTTGTTGGCTCTCAGCACCTTTCTCCATCTTCAAAGCCAGCAGTGTAATGTCTTCCAATCTCTCTAACTCTGATCTCTTGCCTTCCTCTTTCTCTTATAAGGATCCCCATGATTACATTATAGCCCACCTGGACAATCCTGGATAATCTGGCCATTGCAAGAGCCTTAAATTAATCACACCTGCAAAGCTCTCCCTTTTGCCCTAAAAGGTAACATATTCACAGGGTCCAAGGATTAGGACATGGACATTTTAAAGGGGCCATTATGCTGCTTAACTATAAAAATGCAAGTGATTTCATTCATGAAAGAAGTTAACTAACCCCAAAAGTTATGGTTTAATTATAGTTTTGGAAAATTATACTTGACCACAATGGAGGGGAGGGGTATAGCAAAGTGACGCAAGAGTCAATTGAAAGAACTCCCAGGGGCCAAATCTGGGACAATTTGAGCAACAAAATAAATAAAGTAGTATTGGATTATAACCCAAAGTGGAAAATATCCATGAAGCAGTGGTGTAACCAATATGGCTGAATAAGATAGCCCTGGCTGGTAACCTTCTCTCAATAATAGCAATTTAGAATTCATCCACAGACAAAAGCGCCTTTGAGGTAGCTGTAGGAAATAGCACCACACACCAGGTAACCTGGGAAGGAGTCTTGCCCTCCCATGTGCCGCGTCATAGCCAGTCAGACCTCAGTTCCAGCTGTGGACCCTACATCAGCCTGTGTTCATCCAGCTTCTCTTGGCTGTGTCCTGGAACCTCTGGAAAACACTGCCTTTGACAGTCACCCACGGATGAGAGAGCCTTGTGGAAGTCCAGGTTTTCAGCCCAGAGCTTCTAGAACCCCACTACCACAAAAAATGTGAGTGTGGACACTTTGTAAAGGGTAAGAGGAACAGTTTGTCTTTACCTGCATCACCCTGCCCCAAGGCAGCACAGCTCAGTGCCAAGCAAGACCTTCTCAGCCTGTGATTTCTTCCTCTGTAGAAGTGAGACTATGTCAGGGACCACCACCTTCCCCGGCTGTGTCAGATGTTGCCAAGGAGGCCCGTTTTGCTCTCACTTTCCAGTGTACTGATTCATGAACTGCATGATGGGGGGTAGGATGAAGATGGGAGAGCAGCAGATGATAGGACTGTTAGAGGGCATTAAAGGGATGTGGATCCTACCAACTGTGTCACAGATTCCATCAAGAAACCCACCCACAAGCCCTTGGGACACCTCTCTTCTGCCCCCAACCAGCCCAAGCACCCCCACCACTGCATACCTCATCCACACACATTGCTACTGTGGCCAGCTCTCTGTGTGCACTCCTGACAGTGATGGGAGTGAGTTTTGGCAGGTGGCTACTGAGCTTGTGTAGAAAGCTGTCTTCAATCTGTGGGCCAGGAAGAGACCACAAATTTGGGAAAGCAAAAGGGAGTATGTTGGCAGGCTGTCTGGTGCACTGCCAGACTGAGAGAAGGCTTACAAGCTTAAGAATTCTGCCACAAGAGGGAGCAAGAAGTGTGAAATAGGTATATCCATAGAAGCCTCAGACCTCCTAGCAGAACTTATGGAAGGTATTTCTCTTCCACAGTCAGTTGGTAAAGACTGGAGAAGGTGACTGATACTACAAATGGGGAGACAAAGGAAAACTGACAAAAGATTGAAATAACTAAAATCAAGAATGAAAAAAGGACATTACAACTGATACCACAAAAATACGAAGATCATAAGAGACTATTATAAACAATTATATGCCAACAAATTGTATAACCTAGAAGAAATGGATAAATTCCTAGAAACATGAGGAAATAGAAAACAGACTGGTAATAATGAGTAAGGAGATTGTATTACTAATCAGAAACCTCCCAACAAAGAGAAGCCCAGGACAAGATGGTGTCCCTGGTGATGTCTTCCAAACATGTAAAGAGAAATTAATGCCTATCCTTAAAATCTTTCAAAACTCTTCCAAAAAATCAAAGAGGAGGAAACACTGCCGAGCTCATTTTACAAGGCCAGCATTACCTGATACTAAAGCCAAATAAGGACAATACAAGAAAAGAAAACTACAGGTCTATATCTCTGGTGAATATAGCTGCAAAAATTCTTGACAAAATATGAGCAAACTGAAATCAATAGCACATTAAGAGAATCATGCACCATGATCAGATGGGATTTATCCCTGGCATGCAAGGATGGTTCAATATACACAAATCATAAATATGATATACTACATTAATAGAATAAAAGACAAAAATCATATGATCCTCTCAATAGATACAGCAAAAGCATTTGAAAACACAGCATTCTTTCATGATAAAAACTCTGAATAAATAGGATATAGAAGAAACATACCTCAACATAATAAAGGCCATGTATGACAAGCCCACAGCTAACATCATACTCAATGGTGAAAGGTTGAAAGCTTTTCCTCTAAGATCAGGAGCAAGATAAGGGTGCCCTCTCTTACCACTTATTCAATACAGTACTAAAAGTTCTAGCTAGAGCAATCAGGCAAGAAAAAGAAATAAAAAGCATCCATATCTGAAAGGAAGAAATAAAATTGTCTCTGTTTGCAGATTATATGATCTTCTATATAGAAAATCTTAAAGACTCCACCAAAGAACTGTTAAAACTAATTAACAAATTCAGTAAGGTGCAGAATACAATGTCAACATATAGAAGTCAATTGTATTTCCATACACTAAAAACAAAATATCTGAAAAATAAATTAAGAAAATAATTCCATTCACAGTAGCATCAAAACAAATAAAATACTTTGGAATAAATTTAACCAAGGTGATGAGAGAACTGTACAGAAAAAACTGTAAGACTTGGATGAAAAAAATTTGAAGGCATAAATAAATGGAAGGATAATCCTGTGTTCATGGACTGGAAGAAATAATCTTGCCCAAATGTCCAAAGTACCCAAAGCCATCTATAGATTCAGTGCAGGATTCAGTGAAGTCTATTTCAAAATTCCAATGGCATTTTTCATAGAATAGAAAAAAATATCCTAAAATTTTTATGGAACCAGAAAAAAGATTCAAATATCCAAAGCAATCCTGAGAATGAAGAACAAATCTGGATATATCTCAATTCTTGATTTCAAATGATAATAAAAAGCTATAGTAATCAAAATAGTATGGTACTGTCATAAAAACAGACAAACAGATCAGTGGACAAAATCAAGAGCCCAGAAATAACCCCCCACTTATATGGTCAACTAATATTTGACACAGAGCCAAGAGTATTCAATGAAGAAGGGATAGTCTCTTTAATAAATGGTGCTGGGAAAACTAGATTATCCACAAGTGGAAGAATGAAATTAGACCCCTATCTTACACCACTCAGAAAAATTAACTTAAAAAGAAGTAAAGACTCAAGCATAAGTCCTAAAACCATAAAACTCTTAGAAGAAAACATGCAGAAAAAAACTCTTTGACATTGGTCTTGACAATTTTTTTTGGCTATGGCTTCAAAAGTACAAGCAATGAAAACAAAAATAAACAAGTGGGTCCATGTCAAACAAAACAGCTACTGCACAGCACATGAAAAAAACAAAATGAAAAGGCAACACATGGAATGAGTGAAAATATTTACAAATCATATATCGGATAATGGTTTCACATCTAAAATATGTAAGAAACCCTTGCAAGTTAGCAAAACCAATGAAAAAAAAATACCCACACTGATCCATTTAAAAAATGGCAGAGGACCTGAATAGACATTTTTCCAAAAGAAGACATAAAAATGACCTTGAAAAGACATACAGGTACATGAAAAGATGCCCAACATCACTAATTATCAGGGAAATGCAAATCAAAGCCACAATAGAGACATCACCTCACACCTATCATAATAGCTATTATCAAAAAGATGAGATAACAAGTTTTGGTGAAGATCTGGAGAAAAGAAAATCCTTGTGCATAGTTGGGTAGGAATGTGAGTTGGTACAGCCAGTATGGAAAATAGCATGGAAGTTCCTCAGGAAATTGAAAATAGTATTACCATGTGATCCAACAATCCCACTTCTGGGTGTATATCCAAAGGAAATGAAATGAGGATCTCGAGGAGATAGTTGTACTCCTTTGTTCATTGCAGTGTTATTCACAAAAGCCAAGATATGGAAACAACTTAGCTGTCCAATGACAGATGAGTGAATAAAGAAGATGTGGGGTATATATACAATGGAATATTATTCAGCTATAAGAAAGAAGACATAGCTGCCACTGTGACAATAAGCATAGATCCTGAGAGCATTGTGCTGGGTGAGATAAGTCAGACACATAAAGACAAATATTGTATGATATCACTTATATGTGGCATCTAAAACAGCCAGAATTACAGAAACAGTACAGTAGGGGGGTGGGTGGAAATGGGATGATGTTTGCCAAAGGGTACAAACATACAATTATAAGTTCTGAGGATTTAGTGTACAGTGTGGTGACTGTAGTTAGCCATACTGTCTTATATACATGAAACTTCCGAAGAGGGTAAATCTTAAGTTTTTAACCACAAAAAAGAAATGGTAATTACATGAGGTGATGGAGATATTAATAACCCTACTGTGGTTATTATTTCACAATATATAAATGTATCAAATCACTTTATTATACACTTTAAACGTAGACAATGTTACATGTCAATTATATCTCAATAAAACTGGAAAAAATAAAAATAAAATACCCGTGAGTCTATACTGATAGCAATAAGTGACTAAGTAAGATGGACAAATATCCCTTGCAAAGAAATTACAAATAATTCATGTAGATACTCTACCCTCAAGTGTAACTTCCCACTCCTTGAAGTGTTGGCTGCATGTAGTGACTTCCTTCCTAAGAGTACAGTGTGGAAAGGGGAGGAAGAGAATAACTACATGGAACAACATGGCAACACTACTTCAGCTGGCTGATCAAAGTCAACATCAATAGTGATGTTTTTTATCGTTTGTACCCTTGATATGTTGTGATGATGATGACACTTTGTGTCATTGGTCTTCCTTCCAAAACACATAACTATAGTCTAATCATAAGAAAACCACAAGATAAACCCCAAGTGAGGGACATTCTACAAAATGCCTCATCATTACTCCTTAAAGCTGTCAAGGTCGCCAAAAATTAAGAAAGTCTGGGAAATTGTCATAGCCAAAAGGAGCCTTAGGAGACATGAAAACTAAATGGAAAGTGGTATCCTGGATGGAAAACTAGAATAGAAACAGTATGGAGGTTCCTCAGAATTTTTAAAATAGAATTAATTACTGTGTGATCCAATAATTCTACTATTGAGTATTTATTCAAAGAATACAAAAACCCTAGTTTGAAAAGATATATGCATCCCTATGTATATTGTAGCATTATTTACAATAGCCAAATTATGCCATGCACCCAAGTGCCCATTGATAGATGAATGGATAAAGAAGAAGGGGTATATATACAATGAAATACAATTCAGCTGTAAAAAAGAAGGAAATCTTGCCATTTGTAACAACACGGATACATCTAGAGGCGATAATCCTAAAACAGACTTTTAACTGTAGAGAACCAACTGGTGGTTACTAGAAGGGGTAGGATGGATTAAATAGATAAAGGTAATTAAGAGTACACTGATCATGAGCACCGAATCATGTTGAAAATTGGTGAGTCACTAAATTGTACACCTGAAACTAAATATAACTATTTTATAACTAAAATAACATGGTATGTTAACTATACTGGAATTAAAATTCTAAAGTTTTTACTTTTGATGAAATATATTTTATCCTTTTTTTTTTTTCGTTGCTGTGCTCAAATGTCATACCTAAGGAACCATGGCTCAATTCAAGGTCATAAAGATATACCACTAAGTTTCATAATTTTAGCTCCTACCTTTAGATCTTTCATCCATTTTGAGTTAATTTTTGTATTTAGCATGAGATAATGGTACAAGTTTATGTTTTTGGCATGTTAATATCCTATTTTCTCGGAGTCATTTGTGGAAAGGACAGTTCTTTCTCCATTGAAAATCCCTTGTCAAAGATCAATTGACTATAGATACATGGGTTTATTTCACTTCCACTGATACATATGTGTGTCCTCAATTCCAATACCACATAGTCTTGATTACTGTAGCTTTGTAATAAGTTTTGAAATTGGGAAGTGTGAGCCCTTCAAATTTGTTCTTCTTTTTCAAGATTTTTTTTGAGCTGTTCTGTGTCTCTTACCTTTCTGTATCAATACAGCCTTAGCTTCTGTAAAAAGGGAATTGTCTCCCAATCCATGAACATGAGATGCCATTCCATTTATATAGGTCTTTAATTGTTTTCATCAATGTGTTGTAGCTTTCAGAGTACAAATCTTTCCCTTTGTTTGCTAACTTCATTTCTTAAGTGTTTTATTCTTTTTGATGCTATTATAAATGAAATTATTTTCTTAATTCAATTTTTGGATTATTCATTAGTAATGAATAGGAACCTACCTGATTTTTACATGTTGATCTTCTTGTATTCTGCAGTCACTCTAAAATTTATTTATTGGCTCTAATAGGTTTTATTTTGATTCGTAAGGATTTTTTATATACAAGATCATGTCACGTACAAATAGAGGGAGTTTTACCTTTTCCTTTTCAATCTGGATGCTTTTTTATTTTTGCTTAGTTTCCTTACTTGGTTAGAACTTCCAACACAGCATCGAATAGAAGGGATCAGAGCAGACATTCTTGTCTTGTTTCTGATCTTAGCAGGGATTGTTTACTTTTTTTGTCCACAGTATCTAGCAGAATACTTCTTAGCCTTTTTGGGATCATGCATCCTTTGAAGGATCTGATCAAAGTTATGGTGCCAGTTCTAAGAAAACCACAAGCATAATAAGTACATAATATTTCACTTATAATTTAAGAGCCTTCATAGCCTTAGCACAGTGCCAAGAGTGTAGTAGAAATTTTGTGAAAATATGTCAAATAGCTGAATTCATGTGGTATTTTAATAATAATGAGGCAAACATACCACCTTTGTACTTTTACAGTACTTCGATATTCTCTATCCCTGTTGATCCTCACTGTGATTCTATGGTTTGATTGCTGAGATACTGGTAACCCCATTTATGAGAGATTAAACATAGAGCCTGAGTAGTCAATAAATTAGTGATGGAACTAAGACCACCAGCACTCCATCAGAGCACTGTTTTTATAAAACCTATAGAATATATACTCATTCTGCTTTACCTCTCTCTTTCTAGCAGCTTCTCTTTGAGATGATATTTAGATTGGGAAGGAGTATAAAATAATTATAACGATAGCTAATAATTTTAGAGTGCTGTTATGTGTTCATTATTATTATTATTACCCCCAGTTTTACAAATGAGTCTGAAAAAAAAGATCCCACAGCCCCTGTATTTCCCTGAAATGTATTTATATTGAAAAATAAATTGATGCTCAAAGAGTCACTTGCCCAAGGTCACACAGCTAATAAGATCTGTAGTCAGGATTCAAACTATAGCTGCCTGATTCAAGAGCTGCCAATAAGCCTGAAGCCTGTCCTGTTATTTCTGTCATGTATTTAATTTTTAAATACTGCGGGCTTTGGGAATCAGAAAAATTTGTGTTCATTCCCTAGCTCTGTTACTTATGAGCTGCTGTGTGACCTTGGATGGTCTACACAAACATGATTGTCTTAAGTTTCCTCATCTGTAAGATGAAGATAGCAGTTACCTCAGTGGATTGTGGTGAGGAAGATAAAATGTGATAATGAATGTCAAGTTCATAGCATGATGCTTGGTGTTCAGTTAAGGGCAGCCCCTTCCTACGATGGACACATCCCACTACTCCTAGGAATAGGTAAACACTTTAGCATAGTGAGAGCCCTTTTGTGATTGGACCCCTCTGCAGTGATATTTCTCAGCACGTCCCATCTCACTGTAAACTCTTACCATGTTGAACTGTTTTAAGTTCTGCAAAATGCATCATGTATTCTCTTGCTTCCAGACATTTGTCAGGAATGCCTTGGCCTGGCAAATCCTGCTTTTCTCTTGTGTCATAGCTGAGACAGCCCTTCCAAAAAACATTCCCTGACTATTCCCCTTTTGCATGTCTGGGATGAGCAATACTCTTGTTTGATTCCATTGCCCTTGCACTTTGCTGAAGCTCATTTCTTGCACTAAGTTGTAATTATCTGTCTCCACAATAGAATGTAAGCTCCCCAAGACTGTGTCATATTCCCTATTGTATCCCTGGTGCCTGGCACCGTGTCTAACTTGGAGTGGGCACACAGTGAATAAATAAGGAATGAATGAAGAGAGTATCACTGTGCCCCACTAGCTGTCCCCATGTACCTGTTCTCCCTTTTGTCCATTTTTTGTAGTTAAGCTGTTAAAACTTTAATTTTACGCATACACCACACACACACACGAGTACAAATAAAGTGGAGAATCCTGAAAGAGATTGGTCAATAAATAATTGGGTAAGGGGCGCCTGGGTGGCTCAGTCGGTTAAGCATCCAACTTCAGCTCAGGTCACGATCTCGTGGTCCGCGAGTTCGAGCCCCGCGTCGGGCTCTGGGCTGATGGCTCGGAGCCTGGAGCCTGCTTCCAATTCTGTGTCTCCCTCTCTCTCTGCCCCTCCCCCATTCATACTCTGTCTCTCTCTGTCTCAAAAGTAAATAAATGTTAAAAAAAATTAAAAAATAAATAAATAATTGGGTAAGATTAATGTCAGTATTCTAGTTGTGCTATTATACTATGATTTGCTCCCCTCCTTTTATAGCTTAAAACACTGTGGTAAAAAACACATAACATAAAATTTACCATCTTAAACACTCTTAAGCGTATATAGTTCAGTATTGTTACATGTACTCACATTGTTGTGCATCCCATCTCCAGCACTTTTCATCTTGCAAAGCTGAAACTTTATACCCATTAAACAACTCCCCTTGCCTGTCTTCTGCCAGCCCCTGGCTACTTTCTTCTCCCTCCCATTCTACTTTCTGCTCTATGAGTGTGACTGCCCTAGGGATCTCAAGTAAGTGGAATCGTATTGTCTTTGTCTTTTTGTGATTGGCTTCTTTTACTTCACATAATGTCCTGAAGGTTCATGCATGTGGTAGCATATCACAGTATTCCTTTACTTTGAAAGGCTCCGTAATACTGCATTGTATGTATATACTACATTTTGTATATTTATTCATCTGTTGATGCTCAGTAGGGTTGCTTCAACCTCATGGCTACTGTGAATAGCGCTGCTGTGAACGCGGGTATGAAAGTATGTCTTCAAGACCCTACTTTCAATTATTTAGGACATATATCCAGAAGTGGGATTGCTGGATCATGTATGGTAGTTTTATTTTAACTGTTTTGAGGAACCAACATACTGTTTTCCACAGAAGTTGCACTTTTACAATTGCACCAGCAGGGCACAAGGCTTCCAGTTTTTCTACATCCTCATCAACACTATTCTTTTGTTTTTTTTTATAGTAGCCATTCTAATGGATATGAAGTAATACTTCATTGTAGTTTTGATTTGCATTATTCTGATGATTAATGATGTTGAGAAGCATCTTTTCATGTTTGTTGGCCATTTGTACATTATCTTTGGAGAAACGTCTATTTAAGTCCTTTGCCCATTTTTAAATCAGGTTATTAGATTTTTTGTCACTGAGTTGTAGGAAGTCGTTCTATATTCTAGACATTAACCCCTTACAAGGTGTATAATTTGTACGCATTTTTTCCTATTCCATAGCTTTCCTTTCCACTCTGTAGATTGTGTCCTTTGATGGGCAGAAGTTTTTAAGTTTTAAGTAGTCTCATCTGCCTATTTTTGCTTTTGTTGCCTGTGCTTTGATGTCATATTCATTGTCAAGTCAAATGTCATGAAGCTTTTCCCATATGTTTTTATCTGGTTTTTAGTTTAGGATTTTATATGTAGGTCTTTAATCCATTTTAAGCCTTTCTTTCTTTTCTTTCTTTCTTTCTTTCTTTCTTTCTTTCTTTCTTTCTTTCTTTCTTTCTTTCTTTCTTTCTTTCTTTCTTGTATTTGATGTAAGATAATGGTCCAACTTCATTTTTTTTCATGTGGATATCCAGTTTTCCTAACACCATTTGCTGACAAGACTATCCTTTCCCTATCGAGTGGTCTTGTCATCCTTGTTAAAGATTGTTTGACCATATATGCAAAGGTTATTTCTGAGCTCTCTATTCTATTCCATTGGCCTTTATGTCTGTATTTATTCCAGTACCACACTATTTTGATTACTATAGCTTTATACTATATCTTGAAATCAGCAAGGAGCATTCTCTAACTTTGTTCTTATTTTTCAAAATTGTTTTGGTTATTTGGAGTCCCTTCAGATTTTATAGGAGTTTTAGGATGGATTTTTTTTTTATTTATTCAAAAAATTTTATTGGGATTTTGATATGGATTGTATTGACTCTGTAAATTGGTTTGGGTAATGCTGACATCTTAACAATATTAAGTTTCCCAATCCATGAATACAGAATGTGTTTCCTTTCATTTGTATTTTCTTTTATTTCTTCCAGCAGTGTTTTGTAGTTTTCAATGTACAAGTCTTTCACCTCTTGGTTAAATTTATTCCTATGGGTTTTTTTATGTTATTGTAAATATAACTGTGTTCTGAATTTCTTTTTTGGATTATTCATTGCTAGTGTATAGAAATGCAGTTGATTTTTGTGTGTTGATTTGTATATTTTTATACACAGAGTTTCTGTGTGTGTATGTGTGTGTGTAATCTTTAGCTTGTTCTAGATATAAGATCATGTCATTTGTGAACAAAGATAATTTTACTTCATCCTTTCCATTTCAGATGCCTTTTAATTCTTTTTCTTGCCTAATTGCTTTAACTAGGACTTCCAATACTATGTTAACTAGAAGTGGCAAGAATAAGCATCTCTGTTTTATTCCTGATCTCAGAGGAAATGTTTTTGTCTTTTATCATTGAGTATGTTAGCTGTGAGCTTTTCATATATGGTTTTATTATGTTGAGGTAATTTATTTCTGTTCCTGGTTTGAATGTTTTTATCATGAAAAAGGGTGTTGAATCTTGTCAAATGATTTTTCTGCATTCATTGAGATGATCAAGTAGTTTTTGTCCTTCACTCTGTTAATGTGATGTATTATATTGATTGCTTTTTTATATTGAACAATTCTTGCATTCCAGGAATGAATCCTACTTGTTCATGGTGGAGTAATTCTTTTAATGTGCTACTGAATTTGGTTTGCATTAGTATTCATCAGGAATATTGGCCCATAGTTTTCTTTTCTTGTAACATCTTTGTTTTCCTTTGGTGTCAGGGTAATAGTGGCCTCACTGAATGAATTTGGAAATGTTCCCTCCTCTTCAGTTTTTTGGAAGAGTTTGGGGGAAGATTGGTGTTAATTCTTATTTAAATGTTTGGCAGTATTCTCCACATTGAAGCCATCTGGTCCTGGGCTCTTCTTTTTGGGAGATTTTTGATTACTAACTAATTCTTCTTACTATTTATTGGTCTGTTCAGATTTTCTATTTCTTCATGATTCAGTCTTGGTAGGTTGTGTATTTCTAGGATTCATCTATTTCTTATAGGTCATCCAGTTTGTTGGCATATAATTGTTCATAGTAATCTCTTATAATCCTTTCTATTTCTGTGGCATTGGTTGTAATGTCTCCTCTTGCATTTCTGATTTTAGTTATTTGAGTCTTATCCCTTTTTTTTTCTTAGTGTTACTAAAAGTTTGTCAATTTTGTTGATCTTTTAAAAAAACTAGCTCTTAGTTTCATTGATTTTTTTTCTATTGTTTTTTTATTTAGTTATATCTGCTGTAGTCTTTATTTGTTCCCCTTCTTTGCTTTAATTTTGGGTTTAATTTGTTCTTTTTCTATTCCTTGAGATATAAAGTTAGGTTGTTGTTTTGAAATCTTTCTTCATTTGTAAATATGTCTTTACACATACATACTCTCTTAGCACTGCCTTCAGTGCATCCCAGAAGTTTGGTACGTTGAGTTTTTGTTTTTATATGTCTCAAGGTTTTTTTTTTTAAAGTTTATTTTGAAAGGTTAGGGACAGAGAGGGGGAGAGAAAGAGAATCCCAACCAGGCTCCACACTCAGCACAGAGCCTGACACAGGGCTCAATATCATGAACCTGTGAGACCATGACCCGAGCTGAAGTCAAGAGTTGGACACTCAACCGACTGAGCCATTCAGGCGCCCCTCAAGGTATTTTCTTAACTTCCCTTTTGATTTCTTCTTTGACCCATTGTTTAACTTTTGTTCTTTTAATAATAGAACACTCCTCCAAGTTTTATGGGCATGTGGGTTTCCAACTAGAGACTAATTTCCCCAGCCTACTTTGTAGGCAGCTGTGTCCATTCTCCAAATTTGGGCCTATAGGATGCTCTGTTTTCTCCTCCCTCCATTCCCAATGATGAGAATTGGGGAAATTGCAACATCTGGAGCTGCCATGTTGGAAACCATTGTGAAAGATGGCAGCACCAACCCACCATCATGCGTCCCAGTGTGATCCAACAGAAAAGAACTCTTTAGACTCTTAAATACAGAGAACAAACTTAGGGTTGATGGGGGTGGAGGAGAGGGAAAAGTGGGTGATGGGCATTGAGGAGGGCACTTGTTGGGTTGAGCACTGGGTGTTGTATGGAAGCCAATTTGACAATAAATTATATTAAAAAAAAAAAAAAGAACAGAGCTCTTTACCTGCCTTAGACAACCTGCTTCTGTGTAGACCATTATATAAAAGAGAAACACATGTTTGTCTCAATTAAATTGTATTTTGTAGTCTTTTGTGATAGCACCTTGGCCTGTACCGTATTAATGCTTTAACTTTACCAAAAGTGTTACAATAACCTGAGGAATTATGCAGAGTTGGCTTTGTTCTTTGTTGGCCTTCCTTAGTAAGACATTAAAACTAAATGAGTAAATAAATTCTTATGAAAAATTAAATGGGGCCCTGACCTACACAGCGTATTTCTTCTTAACTCTAGCACCATATTGACCTCACTATGGAGAGCAGGAATGGATATTTTTATTTTTCTCTCTTTATCTGGTCCTTGTCCACTTCTGTACCTTCTTCTTCTCATTCTCTCTCTGTCTCTCTGCTTTCTATTCTAGGCAAAGCACCTAATGTTCTTTTCTTCCTCTCTTCTTTTCTTTCCATCTGGACACACTCTTTCCTGTAACTGGAGGACCTTTGCACATGCGAATACATATCTGGAATGCTCTTCTCTTCCTCTTGGCTTCAGTGCATTCTACTTACAGTTATATCTCGGTTAGCACCTCCTGCAGAAGTCTTCCCTGACTTCTAAAAATTGGCGTGTTCCTCTCTCATATGCTGTATTAGTTCAGATCCTCTGAGAAGCAGATGTCAAAAAGCGATTAGATGTGCAAGGGATTTTTTAGGGGAGGAGGCAGGAGGAGCTGGAGAAGCAGAAATAGATGGAGAGAGCCTTCAGACGGTGATGCAGGTCGGCTTCTGTGAAAGATGAAGGAGAAGTGGGAAGGGTCTCAAACTCTGCACAGCTCCAAGAACACTTCAGGTAGGCCAATAGAGTGTCCTCAAGCACAAGCTGCCTATTGGAGGCACAGAATTTGCCCACCACGCTCAGCCATTGGCCAAAGGATCTGGAGGAGCAGCCACCAGGACTGTCAGTGAGCTACGCCCCCTGCAGTCAGAGATGCACGCGGTGCATTGTCATGGCCACTATATATGGTCTCTGAGCCCTGCCTGTGGTTACACAGGCTTGTGTGACCATACATGCACATTCTCCCTGCACTATCCACTCCATGAGGTAAAGGACTGTGTGTGTTTTGCGTGATACCCCCAGGGCCTAGCGAGTGTCAGGCACATTTTAGAGACAAAAGCCACTAGGACACTTTTAAAAATTAATTTAAAATTCTTTTAAATTTTAAAAAGATTTTAATTCAGTCTTAAAATTTTCTTCAACCTGGTTTAAAGGGGAAAGTGCCCTAGGGGGAAAAAATGAATATCAAAATACATATAATCTGTAATTATGGCAGTATAACTCTGAGAGCATGAGCTTGAAAATCTCTATTAGATGAAATTTAATGAAATAAATGGCCTTATGGCAGTTGATCAGGTCAAGTGGTAGAAAGAGCTAATCCCAAGCAAATCTTAAACCTGAAAATTTATTCATTGTTCCTGGAAAGATGGTGTGTGTTCTGAGATATCTTTATGAGTTTAATAAAATACTCTATTTATAAATGATTCCACATGTAAATAAATGCTTTATTGGTCTACATGAGAAAAAGAAGGTCAGATTTATTGGTCAACTATAAAAATGTAGATGATTCTCCCAGGCTCACTGCTTTGAAGTTAGGCAAAGAGCAAATGTCAGCAAAGGGCAGGCATGAAATCTGGGCACTATGACAGTTATGCATGAACATTCTTGGTTTCCCCTATATTTTAACTGTTAGTATAAATGTGGGTGGCCTGGAAAGTGCTTTACTTATAGTATAATGTGTGGGAGTTTAGGGCCCCATGTGGCATCACCACATGTGAGTCTGCCTGCTGTGGTCATCAACACCTTTGGCTTTCCTGCTGCAGCTTGAGCTCACTAGTCCTGTAGTCCTGGATATGTAAATTTAGACCTATAATTTACAAGTGTGCCCATGGTGCTGGGCTTATCTCCTCAGAGGATGCATGAAATCAAGCGTTTGAGAGTAGAATCCAGTTTTGCCCTTGATTTACAGTTTCAGATACATCTGAACTTCCTCTAAATTTCTTGACCCCAAATGGAAACTGCTTTACTGTTTTATCTGATGCTAAAAGTAATATTAAAGCAATTCAGGATCAAGGGGGAGAATAAAATGAAACAACTGTAACTCCACCACCAGGGGAGAAACTGCTTAACATTTTGTATAGAGACTTCTGGACTGACTTCATTTCTTTCTTTTTTTTTCTTTTTTAGTTTATTTTATTTTGAGAGAGAGAGAGAGAGAGAGAGAGAGAGAGAGAGAGAGAGAATGTGTGCTTGCTCATGAGCAGGGGAGGGGCAGAGTGACAGAGACAGAGAGAGAGAGAGAGAGAGAGAGAATCGCAAGCATGCCCCATACTGTTAGCACAGAGCCTGATACAGGGCTTGATCCCACGACCGTGAGATTATGACCTGAGCCAAAATTCAGAGTCGGATGCTCAACTGGCTAAGCCACACACATGCCCCTGAACTGACTCCATTTCTGATCCTCATTTGGCCATGGCTTCTGATACTGTCCTTCTACGTTATGATATGATCTATCTCATTTTTTAGGAGTTCTAATCTAATAACAAAAATATGATCAGTGTACTGCATGCTTTATGGAGATTGTGTAATTTAATCCCTCAACCACTCCTTGCAGTATGTAAAATTATTCTACTCTTTTTATACAGTGGAAATGGAGAACTTGGGAGGTATTGATATTAGCTAAGAAAAACACTGACATTCTAACCTGGCCAAGTTCTCTCTGATTTGAGAGGTAAGAAGTCCTTTATTTTACATCTCCTGTCTGTATTTTATGGATTATTACAGGCTATTTGTAAATTCTTCTGGAACAAAACATGAGATAAATCCCATACAAACATACATATTTGAAGCGATTCAGGGACCTTGCTATGTGAATAAATACATGGTCTGACCTTCTGTTTTCCTGGAAGAAACCGTTTTGTCAAGGAACTGCTCTCCTAATTTATCTGACTTGTAATTTCAGGGTTTCATAAAGCAAAGGCCCAAGCGTAATTACTGAGTGCCCCCATTTAAGCCGTCATGTTTTTTTTACAAACTCTGATGCTTGGCGACCTAACCTAGCATGTCCGTAATGTCTTGTGTGTCTGCTTAGTTACTCACAGGCTTTCTAGGTAGGCCTTCACTGCTTTATGGCTGTTAAATATTCCCAGCTACATTTTAGTGCTCTTGGTCTTTTAAATGGGACATAAATCCTATGTTTCATGTATGAGTGCTTCCAGTCTGAATACCCACCTCTGTATCTCAGTCTCAGATGCTCCCTTAGGATTCTCGAGTGAGTGGCTGAAGTCATTATTGAGGCAAGAGCTATTACTTGAAGAGTTGGCAGACTTACATTCTTCTACCTTGCAAGCAGCCAACGATGTGCTTTCTTTCATACACACTTGTGTATTTATCAAATTGAGAGGGAGAAGATCTCATCTATTGCCTCAAGTATTTTGAGGATTGAGTCAAGAGTTACAAAATTGAAATGCTGGTAAGGGCCAACCAGGCGGATTGCATAAGTGTACAATCAAAGCTCAGTAGAAGCAATGGGGAGGGAGGGAGCCTGGAGCAAGCTGGAGAACTATGCTCACTTGAATTATTTTTTAAAAAAATATTATGTTGGCCAAACAACACACACAAAAAGCTGCGTTTAGACCATGACGGGCTGCCATTTGAAAATTTCTAAGCACTGTAATGGAAGATTAGTACACGATAGGGAAACATTTTAAGGTCTTAGAAGGACCACTGTGTCCAAGTGGATCTCTTTCTCTTTTTATCCTATTTTCCAATAGTCACTCTGTTCCCTTTTGTAGTACTTGTAACAGTCTCTGTAATTAGTTTTTGTTGTGCATTTACTTGTTTATAATCTGTCTCTGTCTCTCTATCTCCCTCCCTCCCTTCCTCTTAACTTTTAAGCTTCATGAAGGCAGGGACCATGTGTATCTTGCTCATGGTTGTAATTAGCAACACTAGCCACGGACAGGCACATAACCGGTCCTCATAAAAATTATTGAGGGGGTAAGGCAAAGAGTGTGATACATCTTATCATCATGCGACATATCTTATTCACCTTGGTACCCCCAGCACTTAGTACCATCGTAGTGATGCAATAAGTATTTGTTGAATGAAATTGTCGGTGATCTTGGTTCACCACAGATGGTTAGCCACAGCAAAGTGGTTTACATTGGGTGGGGCCATGGTTTAGAAATAGATGCGGTCACTAGGCTGAGGATGCATGGGCACTAGACCCAGCCCTGCAAGGAAATTCAGTAAGACAGAAAATAACCAGTTTTATGGATACTAATCAGGCGTGACTGGTAATCTGAACAAACTGTGCACATCAGGGATGCCTAGTGATGGATAAAAATAGGAAAGCAAGGAACGATCTGTGTTCCCACGTAGAGGTGTGCAGTCTTGCCACAAGTAAGCCAACAGATGATAGAACTAAATCCATAGTAGCTGAAGGCTCAGTTCCTATGGTGGTAAAAAGGGAATGAGGAGAGAAAGGCCCAACTGAGATGAAGGCGCTAAGAAACCCTCTAGGCATCCAAAGCAGGTTTAGGATTTTAAATTTCCAGAAATGGTTGCAAGGTATAGACTCAGCCTCACCATCCATGCAGAACAATCTCTGAAGCCCAGGTCAATCTCACAGCAGCAGTAGTGTTGGTTGGTGTTGAGTTGCCTAATAAATTCACCCCCACTGAGGATGCCATTTTGCCAGTAACTGAGGGGCTAAGATGAGCACCCTTGGCTATAGGGAGAAGAGCTCCCAGTACCACCTTTCGTCCTGAGTGTCCTATGATCCTAGAATGTTTAGTTTCCAGAAACGGAGAACCCATATGGGGTAATGCTTTCACATGATAGAGCAATAAAGACTTTGGTTGTAAATAACAGAAAGGTCATTCAAAGTACCTTAAGGGGAAAGAGGAATCTACTGGTTCGCACAAACACACCGTGTAAAGGCAGGAGCAGAGCCAGCCCTAGGGTTTCTGCTTTCTCTGCCTGTACTGCTGTCTGTGTGGCTTCATTCTCCTCTGTTGTAGGTGGGCTTTCCCTATAGAGATCAGTGTAGCCTTGACGGTCAAGAGCATGAACTTGGGTAGTCTCACAGTCCAGGTATGCCCCTCATCTGTGCCCTTGACCTTAGACAAATTCTTTACTTGTAAAATGTGCATACTTAATAGCACCTATCATAGGTTATTGCAAGTGTGAAATACGTAAACAAATGTAAAACCCTTAGCATAATGCCTGGTACCTAGAAGGTACTCTGTTGTAATTGGTGAGCAGCAGCTGTGGTTTATAACATAACAGCTCTGATGCCAGAGGGGAGAAAATGATTTGGTACACCAGTTCTGCTTAAAGACCACTTCTCTAGGAAGACCTGTCATTAGTTCAGCCCTTGACAGAGATACTGTCCATGTGAGGGGAGGCAACTTCTATCAAAAGGGGGGAAATTGAGAGATGAGGCAGAGATGCCTCTATCTACAAAAATTTGCAAATCCCCTTCCATACAGTTGGTGCTAGGAAGTGGCTGCCCAGCCATGGACTGTGTTTCCTAGCACTTATCCCCCCTACGTGGGGGTGGGGAGGTGGGAGGACATACCTGTGACTGGTCCTTGCTCATGTCGGGTGAGTAGAAATGCTGTATAAAAGCCAAGGCTCTGAAGAATTGCTTGGGTTTTCTCTGGGATTTCTTTAGGATGTAGTTAATGATGTGGACATTGGTTCTCAATCCTCAGTACACATTGGAATCACCTGGTAATCTTTTTTTAAGTATGAAATTTATTGTCAAATTGGTTTCCATACAACACCCAGTGCTCATCCCAACAGGTGCCCTCCTCAATACCCATCACCCACCCTCCCTTCCCTCCCACCCCCCCATCAACCCTCAATTTGTTCTCAGTTTTTAAGAGTCTCTTATGTTTGGCTCCCTCCCTCTCTAACCTTTTTTTTTTCCCTTCCCCTCCCCCATGGTCTTCTGTTAAGTTTCTCAGGATCCACATAAGAGTGAAACCATATGGTATCTGTCTTTCTCTGTATGACTTATTTCGCTTAGCATAACACTCTCCAGTTCCATCCATGTTGCTACAAAAGGCCATATTTCATTCTTTCTCATTGCCACGTAGTATTCCACTGTGTATATAAACCACAATTTCATCAGTCCATCAGTTGATGGACATTTAGGCTCTTTCCGTAATTTGGCTATTATTGAGAGTGCTGCTATAAACATTGGGGTACAAGTGCCCCTATGCATCAGCACTCCTGTCTCCCTTGGGTCAATTCCTAGCAGTGCTATTGCTAGGTCATAGGGTAGGTCTATTTTTAATTTTTTAAGAAACCTCCACACTGTTTTCCAGAGAGGCTGTACCAGTTTGCATTCCCACCAACAGCACAAGAGGGTTCCCGTTTCTCCACATCCTCGCCAGCATCTATAGTCTCCTGATTTGTTCACTTCAGCCACTCTGACTGGCGTGAGGTGGTATCTGAGTGTGGTTTTGATTTGCATTTCCCTGATGAGGAGCAACGTTGAGCATCTTTTCATGTGCCTGTTGGCCATCCGGATGTCTTTTTTAGAGAAATGTCTATTCATGTTTTCTGCCCATTTCTTCAATGGATTATTTGTTTTTTGGGTGTGGAGTTTGGTGAGCTCTTTATAGATTTTGGATACTAGCCCTTTGTCTGATATGTCATTTGCCAATCCTTTCCCATTCCGTTGGTTGGCTTTTAGTTTTGTTGATTGTTTCCTTTGCAGTGCAGAAGCTTTTTATCTTCATGAGGTCCCAATAGTTCTTTTTTGCTTTTAATTCCCTTGCCTTTGGGGGAATCACCTGGTAATCTTAACAAAACCAATTACAGGCCTAGTTTTAGACCATTGGTTCCTAACTAGGGGACCTTTTTGCCCTCCCACCCACAAGTGAGCATTTGGTAGTCTGAGGACATTTTTGGTTGTCACAACTTGGGTTGAGGAGTTCCTGGAATCTAGTAAGTCAAGGCCAGGGATGCTGCTGAACATTCTACAATGCACAAGACATCCTCTCCTAACAAAGCTTTGTCTGGTTCAAATTTTGTCAAGGCTAATAAAACCCTTTCCTAGTGGTTGGAGAGCCACAGGATAAGAGACCAGATTCAGGCTGAGTGCCAGAATTACTTCAGCAAAGGGGAGCTGCCTGTCAGTCTGGAACACCCACTGTGGAGAGTTACCTTAATGAAGAATAGAGCTTTCTTGTCTTAAACCATCAACCATTGAAACTTGGGGTCTCTTGGTGACAGTAGCTAGTGTTGCTGTACATAACAAAAGAGGAGAAATGTGCTAAAGACATTGTAATTATTTAGTTTATGCAATGGACAGATATCATATTACCGTCTGCCCAGGTAGAAATATTAAATTGTGGACCACTGTTTTGCTTAAAATTTACCAGTAATTCACAGCACAGATTTCCCTAATTAAAATCTCCCAGATTAGTATGCAGTGATTTTTTCTGGCATGGTAATGGAATATGGGTATTTGCTTCGTATCCCGGATGGCAGATATTTGGGTCTGACCTTTCTAAGTAGGTTAGGTTAGGTTTCAACTCAAAATTTGTTTTATTTAGTATTTCCTCTGTTTTAGTCAGTAAATGTTAAGTTAATCTTTCCCATCATCTTATTCGTTATTGTTTGTAATGAAGACAAGTTGGATTTGTGAGGCAAGAGAAGAAAAATTGTTACAGATGGCAGCTTTAGTAAATATTGTAAAAATGCCAATCTCTTGAATCTGTTTGACTATGCAAGTCACTGTGAATGTTTTGAAATCAGATAATATTGATACTCCTCAGGGATTTTGTTATTTCAGGAAATTTAGAAAAAAAGAGGCAATACTACTCTCAGTGTGAGGGGCTTCACTGGGGCCCATATCTGCTCTAGGAGTGACCCAGGGATAGATAATAAAACACTGAACCCTCTGGCCGTGTTGACTGATTGGTACCCAAGTTGGTCCAATTAGGGCCAATCTTGGGACCTGTTCAGGATCTGTCAGAAGAGGACATGTTTCTTTTTGTTGGTTTGGAGCTCTAAGGCTATCAGCCGTGAGCCGCGGGCAGCTTGCTTACTTAAGGATGAAGCCAGCACAAAGAAAAGCATAGGTAAAGATGAGGAAAATGAGAGGGGGTAGAGAGGACAGATAGATTGGGTTCTAAGGATATCATTTCATTTGAGTGTCTGGGCCAGGGTATCAAACTCCACCTCTAAGTCAATGGCACTTTCACTAACCCAAGCCAGTAAGTCTCCCTTTTTGCTTAAGCCAATTTGGGTTGAGTTTTTCTGTTGTTTATTTCTATCTACTTTCAAGTAGCATGGGTGGGATGTGTTAATTATATCTGACCCTTAGGAGCTTCCATCTTCATTTGTTTTGGTAAATTATATTATTACTACTGATTATTGGGCTCCTTTCCCAGTAATGAACTTGCTCCTCAGTTATTTCCATGAAACTGGCATTGCCTATCTTGTGAAAGGAGAATACTTCTCTAACTCATTGATGTCAAGTCTGGCCATGCCACTTGCTTTGGTTAGTAGGATGTGGGAAGAAATGACGGGTGTCATGTCCATGCAGAAGACTTAAGGGCTGTCACAAGGGTTTGCCAACCCCCCCCCCCTTTTTTTCTCTGCCAAGTGGCCATCAAATCCCAGGATGATACCTAGAACAGAGAAGATACTTGGAGCAGAGCCTGAGCTGACCCATGGCGGACAAGTAACATGAACAGGAAATACATTTATTTTATTGTAAACCACTGATATTTTGGATTTGTTGTTACTGAAACATAACCTAATAAAAGCTGACTAATATACTTACTATTTTTTAAATGCTTGCCAAAGTTTATAACTGAATAAAAATCTAGAGCACCTATAATGTTGTCATTTATATCCTGCAAGTTATGAAAAAAGAATTTGGGATGACTCTCTCTCTCTCTCTCTCTGTGTGTGTGTGTGTGTGTGTGTGTGTGTGTGTCTCCTTTTGGTGTTCATAGCCCTATTATATGCAGTGGTAATCAAGAACATGGGCTTTAGCTCTGTGATTTAATAACTGGTAAGTTCTTGGGCACCTGGCTGGCTCAGTTGGAAGAGTGTGTGACTCTTGATCTCAGGGTTGTGAGTTCAAGGCCCACAATGCATGTAGAGATTACTTAAATAAATAACACATAAAAAAAAGCTAGTAAGATCCTGAACTATTCTGAGACTAAATGTCCACCTTATAATAATAATATCTTCTCATAGGATTTTTGCACATACAGAGCTAAACACAGTGCGGAGTACGTAGTAAAACACTGAGTAAATAGTAACTCTTATTCTCATCATTCATTGTAGAAGACAGGGCCCCCGATGAATGCTTTTTTTCTAAGCTTATTTATTTATTTTGAGAGAGAGAGAGAGAGAGAGAGAGAGAGAGAGAAAGAGAGAGAGAGAGCAAGCTGGGGAGGGGCAAAGAGGAGAGAGAGAATCCCAAGCAGGATTTGCACTGTCAGCACAGAGCCCAAAACAGGGCTTGAACTCACGAACCAGGAGATCATGACCTGAGTCAAAATCAAGAGCCAGAGGCTTAACCCGCTGAGCCACCCAGGTGCTTCTTTTTGATGATTCCCTTGGGTGGGGTCCAAGGTAAACTTATTAGCCAGTATTAAACACCACTCCTTAACAGATGGCATTCTAGGGAGGCCCCCAAGACATTACTTTGAAACTTGCAGCCATGCCATTACAGGAAATCTTAAGTGGGGAGAATGCTTTAGAGAACGTTGGATGGGTGTTGAGGTAATATCCTGTGAAGTGGGATAGCCATTTATCCCCTGAATGTCTTTGTGCTCTGAATTTAAATGAAACAACCGCAGAGTTGGTCATTAAATGAGAACTGAGGACACCAGAATCTAGTGGGTGCCCTTGAACATTCTTCATTTACTAGTGGTATTTGGCAACTTTGTTTTGCTAGAGTGTAAAGATTACGTTGGTTGAACTCCTTTAATGTTCTTGTAAAAGAGGATGAGGAGTTTTATGACAGCAGTAATTCTTAGGGCAAATATCTCTGGGTAATGAAGAGTAGGTTTTTGAGTGATTTGGTGAAGTGTGTGTGTGTGTGTTTGACATAGAAAGTTCCAGAACATGAGACCTTATGAGGAAAGGGGAAACTGAGCTTAGGACCTATTTAGGAATTGTGGCTAGTTCCAGTGTCAGAGTAAATATATTTGATTAGTTAGCTAATTAATTAATTAATTAATTATTTCAGCAAATATTGCTCTCTCTGTGTTCAGGTATTGAGTCAGAGGCTAAGAATATAGAGACTCATTCATTCTGTTATTCATCAGCAAATACTTATGGAGCACCTGCAATGGTGCCAGGCACTGCGCTCGACACTTGGGGATACAATAGCAAGTGAGGTCAGGCAGTATCTGTGACCTCATGGAACTTAAAGTCTAAGAAGTAACAGAGGTGATGAAGTCATCACATAAATGTGAAGTCAGGTGAGGATAATCACAAGGAAGGAAAGTGAGAAGAACTGTGAAGATGTTTATCAAAGGGCATGCCATCCTGTCTGATGGTGTCAGAGATATGATATGGCCAGATGTGTGTTTCAAGTGAGTAGTCTGGTTTCAATGTCCAAATGGAGATGTGACAATGAAGGCAGAGAACCGGTTAGGGGGCCGCCGCAGAGGTCCCCAGTAAGAACTGTGGATGGCCCAGACCAGGGAGGTGATCATGGAGACAGAAGTGGACTGATATCAGAAACCTTCAGGAGGTAAACTGCATTGAACTTGGTGAAGAATTGAATGAGAAAGAAGAGGGAAGCGAGGTCGAGAGTAACGTCTGGGGTTTAAACTTCCCTCCCTGGCCTCTAGAACCTGATAAATGCACCATGAAAAACAATATGAAGTATATGCCCCAGCATAAGCAAAATTAGGGCAGAGTTAAATGGGGTGTGATAAAATGTCTCTGGCAGCCTCATGTTTCAAGATTAGAGTATAATGTGTTTGTTGCATAGTCCATGGCCAAAGTCAACACAAGCACCCGGATTGTAATGTACCACTTGAGGATGCAATTTGAATATTCCAGCCCCGGGTCTAACTGTGAAGTCAAGCTGTTGTGTGGTCCTGTAATATTCTCCATCCCATCCCACCCCTGAAAAAGCTCTGTGCTCTTTTCTTGTCAGAGCTGTTTGCAAAGCCTGAGGGATGTCACATAACAGCATGCTCTTCAAGGAATTAGCTTTGCAATTTAATGAAGAGAAACTTTTATGACTTCAGCTGGCTCAGTGTTTATAGTTTCTCAGACTATACTATAGTTAAAGCTTGGTTATAAAAGCATACACGTAGACTCATGTAAGTTATATAACTTATAACTCTACAATATATAACTTGTAACTCTTGTAAGAGTTAAAAGAGTAAACACTAGGCACTTGTTAGTATCACTTGTGAATTAGAAAACAGAAACTTATTAGAAAACTTAACAAATATTAACTAACTTGTTTATGGACTCTTGAGGACTCATTATTGTTCAATGCTTATATTTATACCCACAACTTGTTCCTTTGACAAATATTTATTGAGTATTTACTGAATGCTATGACTGTTTCAAGTAAACAATATAATAAATTTCTGGTCCTCACAGGGCTTATGCTCCATTTGGGAAGATAACAAAGCAAAAACAACTAATATAGTATATATACATATTTATAACATGAAGAATAAAACAGGGTGAGGAATGTGGTAAGGCACATTAGAAAAGCTGCTTGTTCAAGAAGTCCTTTGTGAAGGGAAGATATTTGAGCTGAGACAGGATTGATGACAAAGAATTTTGGGGGCAGAAAGCATTTGGGGTGGGGGAAGCAGCAAGTGCAAATGCCCCGAAGCAGGAAACGGCTTGGCACACTTAACAACAGGAAAGAGAAAGCCATGTGGCTGGAATGTCTGAACCTAGGAAAGAGGAGTCTCCTTGGGAGGCAAGAGATTAGAGGCTCTTTAGAGCCCCAGTGAAGAGTTTGGATTTTATTCTAAGTGCAATGGGACGCCATTGGAGGGTTTTAAAGCAGAAAAGTCATGTGATCTGAGTAGGAGTTAAGAAGATCCTTCTAGTTCCTGAGTGGCAGGTGAGTAAGGTAGGTACCCCAGAGTAGAAGGAAAGTCTGGTCGTTTGGGCCCTCATTTTAGAAGAGAGATAACAGAGAAATGGGTGAATTTTATATATCTCTTGGATGTGAGCTGACAGGGCTTGCTGGTGAACTACATACAGGAGATTAAAAACAAACAAACAAACAAAGAAACAAGGGCAACTTCTGGGTTTTTGATCAAAGCGATTAAATCATGAAGCCCTATACTGAGGATTCAACCCAGACCTCCTTAACATTCCAGCAATCTCTTTTGAAAGGCAAGTATCTAATTGCCTGTTCTGGTGAGGAATTCTTCCTTTTGAAGTGTAATCTTATTATTCTATCTCCAGGAAGCAGGAAGAAAGAGAGATTGATATTTATAGGGTGCATTTAAATTCAGGTTTGCCTGCTCCAGATGTCTGCTCCAAGCCTTCTGACTAGGTTAGTAATAGCTGTGGAGCACTCCCTCTGCCACTGATAGGGTCTGCCTTAGTGTCCAATTCCTTAGCTCTAAAGGAAGACAAAGAGGTTGACAGTTTTGGCCTGACTGGCCTTCTTGCGGCCCAGTGCTGACTTTCGTTTGCCGTCTACTTCCTGGATCTGGTGTCATGACTTGCCCAAGAAGACTTTGCATACATGCTTGGTAGCATGTGTTGACAGATTGGCTTCCAGAAGGGAATCTGGACTGTGTTCAGGGGCGTCTGACAGTCCCTAGAGCCCAGAGAATGACAGTCTGGCCCCTTTGTCTGTCTCCTTGCTTTCTGCAGTCAGAGGCCAGGCCCCAGCGCTCAGTGCTGCGGTGGAGCTGGGTCACCACTGTGGTTTGGACAGAGAGTGAGGTGGGGCGAGCTGTCCTCAGGCTGCTCCGGAGTTGGCTTTAGACAAGAGACTAAGGTCAGGCACGTGGTTGAAATCACACATGTGTTCCTGGCAGAGTTCGCATCAAGCTTTATGGAAATATTTTTTTATAACTTCATCTGTGCTTAACAATGATCAATTTCTTGGTTGGAGATGCAGGGAAGGTCCTTGGGATATATTCTCACTGAGGATGGAATTCTGAACTCTGACACTGAGTAGGTCAGCTTTACCCCTTCAAATTTTGTAAAGTCTCTTGTTTGGGCCTAGAGGAGAGTGTCAATCAGTCAGGATCCTGGCAGGAAACAAGATTCTCCTCTGATGGTTCAAATGTAAGAAATTAATGAAGGAATTACTCTCAGATGTGTGGGCAGGACTAAGGAAACAAATAGGATTGAGGTGCCAGGCTAGCAGCAGGGTAAGCTGTCACCAACCCCAGGGCGAAAAGGGACCAAGGGCAGAACTGTGGTTACCTGAGCCAGGTGGGACCAGAAACCATAGAGCAGGAGCCCCCAGTAGGGGATGGAGCCCCTGAGGGAGCAGTCACTGCAAGGGAAGTAGCCCAGACATGGGAGGGAACAAGAAAGAATTACCCACCCTCTCCTGTCATCTCCTGTCTGTCTGCCAGGAAATGGAGGCGGATGGATCATAAGGAGCAAACGAAGACCCACTAGCAAGAGACGAAATGTCATTCTTCACTCCAAATCATAAGATTGGCACTGTCTTTAAACACACGCACGCATGTAGGCAGGCACACCTCCTCCCAAAAAGGAAGTCCAACTTTCTATCTTCTCTTATTATTTGGAAATATGTATGTGTAAGACACAGTTATATTTTCAGTTATATATCTTCTAATTAAAAAAACAAAACAAAACAACTTCCTTGGGGCACCTGAGTGGCTCAGTCAGTTAAGTGTCTGACTTCGGCTCAGGTCATGGTCTCATGATTTGTGGGTTCGAGCCCCGCGTCGGGCTCTGTGCTGACAGCTCAGAGCCTGGAGCCTGCTTCAGATTCTGTGTCTCCCTCTCTCTCTGCCCCTCCCCTGCTTATGCTCTCTCTCTTTCAATAATAAGTAAATGTTAAAAATTTTTTTAAAACTTCCAGCAAACTACAATTTGCATATTTACTTGTAAATTGCTTGTTGTGCACAGTAGCATGGCAGGTAAGAGCTTGGGTTCTGTAGCTCAGGTTGCTGTGAGCATTACCTGAGCATCTACAAAGCCCTTAGAAATGTGCCTGACGCAAAGTAAGCAAATGGGTTATCTTGCAGTAGAAAACATGTCCCAAACACAAGCTTTAAGGGTGAGACAAAAGTATATAAGCAGAAGTTTAATGAGTATTTCTGTACCCCACCTTGCACACGTCGTTGGGGGTGTATGCTCTCCACCTTGGAGACCAGCAGTTAAGACTTAGTATTTGCTACCTAGCAGACTGTGCTACCTTGAGTAAATTCACCTCCTGCAACCTTACTGGCCTCATCTGTGAACTAATAGCAGTTAATAGTGCCTGCTTTATAGGGCTGTTGGAGGAGTAAGTGCAGTACATCCGGTCACTTAGCCCAGGCCCTGCCTTGCACATCATGAGTACTCAGTAAAATATTACATGTGATTATTGCTGTGAAAGTCATGGTCATTGTGTTTAAATCGGCAAAGAGGAAAAAATTCATCCTTAATCCTACAGATTCATATAAGATCACTGTAAGAAATATGTTGGCATATTTTTAGACCTTTTCATAAAGACTCCATATACATAGACATATTTTACCTAATTGAATCATTGTACATTCTTCTGTGGACCTATTTTTTTTTTAATTTTTTTTTAAACGTTTATTTATGTTTGAGACAGAAAGAGACAGAGCATGAACGGGGAAGGGGCAGAGAGAGAGGGAGACACAGAATCTTGGAAGCAGGCTCCAGGCTCTGAGCCATCAGTCCAGAGCCCGACGCGGGGCTCGAACCCACAGACCGCGAGATCGTGACCTGAGTTGAAGTCGGACGCTTAACCGACTGAGCCACCCAGGCGCCCCTCTGTGGACCTATTTTTAGTGGCTATGTAACATCTTATAGGCTCAGAGTAATTTATGCACCCAACCCTATTGTTGGTTATTTATGGTTTCTTTTTTCAATTTTCTTTTCTATTTTAAGCAACACTGTGATGAGTAATAGTTTTAACAGCTTTATTGGGATAGACAGTTGCCCCTTGATCAACGCATGTTTGAACTGCACAGGTCCACTTGTACGTGTATGTTTTATAATACAGTACTATAAATGCATTTTCTTTTCCTTAGGACTTTCTTAATATTTTCTTTTCTCTAGCTTGCTTTAATGTTAGAATACAGTATATAATTCATATAACGTACAAAATATGTGTTAATTAACTATTTATGTTATTGGTAAGACTTCCTTCCAATCAAACATAGGCTGTTAGGGGGGGCCTAGGTGGCTCGGTCGGTTAAGCATCCAACTTCAGCTTAGGTCATGATCTTTTGGCTCGTGGGTTCAAGCCCCTACATCGATTGGGCTCTGTGCTGACAGCTCAGAGCCTGGATCCTGCTTCAGATTGTCTCCCTGTCTGTCTGCCCCTCCCCCTGCTTGTGTTCTGTCTCTCTCTCAAAAAATAAACATTAATTTAAAAAAAACAACAACAGGGGCGCCTGGGTGGTGCAGTCGGTTAAGCATCCGACTTCAGCCAGGTCACGATCTCGCGGTCCGGGAGTTCGAGCCCCGCGTCGGGCTCTGAGCTGATGGCTCAGAGCCTGGAGCCTGTTTCCGATTCTGTGTCTCCCTCTCTCTCTGCCCCTCCCCCGTTCATGCTCTGTCTCTCTCTGTCCCAAACATAAATAAACGTTGAAAAAAAAAATTAAAACAACAACAACAACAACAACAAAAAAAGTAGGATTTTAGTAGTTGTGTTTTGGGAAAGTCAAAAATTGTACTTGAGGGGCACCTGGGAGGCTCAGTAGGATAGGCATTGGACTCTTGGTTTCAGTTCAGGTCATGATCTCACTGTTTGTGAGTTCGAGCCCCATGACAGCACGGAGCCTGCTTGAGATTCTCTCTCTGCCTCTCCCTTGCTCACGTGCATTTGCTCTTTCTTTCTATCTGTCTCATAATAAATAAATAAACTTAAAAAAATTGTACTTGGATTTTTAACCTCGAGAGTTTGGCACCCTCAACCCCTGCATTTTTCAAGGGTCAGCTATAATTTACATACCATAATATTCAACCATTCAAAGTGTGCAATTTAATGGTTTTCAGTGGATTCAGAGTTGGGTAACTGTCACCAAAATCTAATTTTAGGGTATTTTTGTCACTCCAAAAAGAAACCTATACCCATCATACTTCTCCCCCTCTCCACTCCTCCTCGACCCAGGCAGCCATTAATCTACTTCCTGTATCTCTAGGTTTGTCCAAATTCTGGACATTTCATACAAATGGCATCATATAATATGTTGTACTTTGAGACTGGCTTTATTCACTTAACATAATGATTTTGAGGTTCACCCATGTTGTAGCACTATCAGACCATCATTTCTTTTTATTGCTGAATATCCCATATTATGGACACATTTTATTCATCCATTTGTTAGTGATGGGTTAGTGATTCGGGCTGTTTTCATGATGCATGATGATCTTATAAATTAATCTTTGTACACATCTTAATTATTTCCTTTGAATACATGTCTAACTATGAAAATGCTGGTTCAAAGATTATGCACATAATTTCTAAACTTTCAAATATCCAACACTTCTGATCCAGTCTATCATTTGAGCACATTAATTACTTCTATTGTCCATTGAAGGGTCACTGCTCTTCATCTTTTGAACTACAAAGCTTTTCTTTTGTGTTCCTGTGACACCTGGAAGTATTTGCTACTCCTAATTCTCTACAGAACAATTCCTTGTGGATTCTATCCTCTTGGGTGCCTGAGACTCTCGTGGGCAGTGATATTCCTAAAGGGAGCTAATTGTATTTACTTGTATCAATCTTTATCCTTTTCTTTTTTTTTAATTTTTTTTAACATTTATTTATTGTTGAGAGACAGAGACAGAGCATGAGCAGGAGAGGGGCAGAGAGAGAGGGAGACACAGAATCTGAAGCAGGCTCCAGGCTCCGAGCTGTCAGCACAGAGCCCGATGTGGGGCCTGAACTCACAAGCTGTGAGATCATGACCTGAGCTGAAGTCAGATGCCCAACCAACCGACTGAGCCACCCAGGTGCCCCCATCTTTATCATTCTCAACTAGAAACTCCCGGTAGTGTGGCATTAGTGAAAATCAACAGAGACCCATCAGTGGCAGATAGCCTCTTTAAATTGTTTCGCTTCGCCCTATTTTTAAGTAACTTTCTGTCACTATGAACCTCTTGAAAGTGGTTAAAATCCAGAAAAATTCTTAAGTCAGTGGAATTGTGACCCAAGGTTTCACAGCACACAGGCAGCTGAGTATCGTTAAGCGCATCATCTTATTTCACCGGACTTTTCCCATCCTTTAAGAATTTGAAGATAAGTGAAAGTTTGTTTTCTACATACTGTGGTTTTTAATCCAGCATAGCTGTTAAACTCTTGGGGTGGCCACCTGGGTAAAATCTACTCACGGTTTTCCCTTATTATGTGAACGGATCCTGCAGCGAAGGCAGCTGGTGAATAAACACCAAGCTTAATCCTGGATAATGTTTACAAATAGAATGGTCTCTGCAGCAACCAACTAGCAGCAGATAAGAGAGCCACCTCATTTATAGCTGCGTTTAATCTTTCCAAAGCCAGAAACATATTTATTGAATGATGGTGAATAGAACAGCTTATTACGGCCTTCACCCCTGGAGTCTCGTTCTCCGCTGACCTTTCTGGTCACAGGCAACAAAGGTGATTAAGATACTTCGTTCTGGGGCGCCTGGGTGGCTCAGTCGGTTAAGCGTCCGACTTCAGCCCAGGTCACGATCTCGAGGTCCGTGAGTTCGAGCCCCGCATCGGGCTCTGGGCTGATGGCTCGGAGCCTGGAGCCTGCTTCTGATTCTGTGTCTCCCTCTCTCTCTGCCCCTCCCCCGTTCATGCTCTGTCTCTCTCTGTCTCAAAAATAAATAAACGTTTAAAAAAAAAAAAAAGATACTTCGTTCTTTGTACAAAGACCCATTGACGGCATTCCTCCAGGCTCCCGGATGTTCTTGTCGGGTTTACCTTCATCTTTACCCCACTGCCTCTTGGAAACAGCCCCACGTGTGTATGAAACTGCTGGCCTAGAAGAGAAGAAAGTGTAGCAGGTACTAATAAGTGTTTGACTTCTCTTACGTGTCACTTAGGACAGGCATTTTTATACAGGCTATCTAATCTCCACCTCACAACCCCCGCCCCACGCAGCAGGTGCTGTTATACCCATTCTAAAAATGAGAAAGTTGAGGCACATCTGCTCCCTGTCTCTTGGCTGCTGAAGTGTGAAAAAGTTCTAATTCAGTACAGACTTCCTATGATTTCGGCATAGGAAGTGTATTCATTTCTAAGAGTAAATAAAGGTGACCTGATTTGCTAAATTCTTTCCTGTCAGAGATAGTGCCTGCCTTGGTGGCCAAAGCCTTTTAAAATAAATGCTGCAATGTTATATTTGCCAGGATGAGGTGTTCAGAGATAATGCCTCTCAAAAAAAAAAAAATGGGGAAGTCCTATGATCAAGAAATTTGAGAACTTTGAGGTTCAACTAAATGACACAAGATTCTTAATTGCCGACCTTCTCAGAGACTCGAATATAGCACGTGCATTGTGAGTCACCAAGGTGGGTAGAAGATACTTTTTTGTGGGACACCAATTAGCATTTTATTTAAAATTTTTTTAAATGTTTTTATTTATTTTTAAGAGAGAGACAGACAGAGCATGAGCAGGGGAGGGGCAGAGAGGGAGGGAGACACAGAATCTGAGCTGTCAGCCCAGAGCCTGATGCGGGGCTCAAACCCGTGAACCATAAGATCATGAGGCCATCTGAAGTCAGATGCCTAACCAACTGAGCCACCCAGGTGCCCCACCAATTAACATTTTAAAGAGCTGGTTTTTGTGACGCACACAGGGTCAGAATGAACTTAATAGCCATTCCTTTTGGGTTAATTTTTTAATAGAGGCAAAGCACACAAAGGTATTTAGTGAAAAAAAAAATATTTCTCACTTTAACCTTTGCTTCTGAGATTCTCTTGAGAGACAGCCATTGATTTCAAGTCTGAGATATTCTATGCATGTGCGACCATGTTTGTATGTATGTATGTGCATGTATGTCTGTGTATGTTTCAATTTTGAGCACTCTATATACATTTTTCTGTGCTGTGTTTATTTTAAAATGTTTATTTTCTGAGAGACAGACCCTGAGCAGGGGAGGGGCAGAGAGAGAGGGGATCAGAGGATCCAAAGTGGACTCTGCACTGACGACAGTGAGCCTGATGCGGGACTCGAACTCACCAACCATAGATCATGACCTGAGCCAAAGTCAGACGCTCAACACTGAGCCACCCAGGTGCCCCTGCACCTTGTTTTTTTTTTTAATTTAATATATATTAGAAGTCATTCCATATCAGTACATATAACACTGTGTCATTTGTTTTAATATCCACATAGTATTCTATTATATGGATGTGCCCTAATTCCTTTAACCAGTACCCTTACTGATGGACGTGTAGAATATCATATTTCTAATTTTTCCTACTGGAAACTGCTGCAGTGCGTGCCCTTGTACATATGTCTTTGTCACCATGGTGCTTCTTGTATCAGCCTTTGATAAAAGCCAAGGGAATAAGAATGTAAAATAGTAACAATAATAATAATAACAAATGACTCTGTGAAGTCAAAATGCCACATGTTTTCAGTCTTTTGATCGTCTGGCTTGATCCAGAAGTGTTTAGAGAATTTAGAGTTCTGGAGACTGTAGGTCCAAGCCCTAAAAGAACATGTTGTCTGAAGTTGTTTAAAATAGAAGAAACAAAAGATAGATGACGTTTTGAGAGAGAAGAAAAATTCAGGTTTTTGAAAAATTATTTCTCTTAGACAATGAAGAGGTTGGGAGTTAATAATTGTATGTGTGTTCCTGCTCATGGCAAAATGAAACTTGAAGCACGAAACATCTAAGAACAGGGATTTCCTACATGCATAACCTTTGATTTTTGATTCAAACCTTACAGCAGACTGCTTTAGTGACATTGGTTCAGAAGCATGAGTTTTGCTTCCTCACTATCTTGTACTGGATTTCATTTCTGCCAAAGAGCATTTACCTCTCAGTCCTTAAGCCTTGTTTTTCCTCTTGAACATATTTCTCCCTTTTCTTTTTTGTGTACTGAATAGAAAAAAAAAAAAAAAAAAACCAACATAACAGAGAGTAACTTCATGTAACAACAAATAAAATATTTCTTCTTAAAATGATGTGGAGTCTAGTTGGAATTATGCTATAGGATTTGATGCAAGTCCGTCTATGTTTTGTTAAACGGCTTTATTGATCATGCCCTCCATATTTTTTTAATCAGCTTGAGCAACAGGGTTCAATCTTAGAGCATGCTGGGCAAATTGCCTTGAGGCCAAATTGCTATTGGGACATCAGGTAATTTAAATATATTTCACATCAGCTGGTCCTCCTTTCGGAGAGCACCAGTATGCTGTAGCCCCTAGTCATCACAAAGTGCCATCACTGGAGGTTAGGCACTCTGTGTGTGGTATCTGATCATTTATACAATATGTTCAGCATCATATGATCCTCTATTAATAGGTGGATCCTGCTGTTATCCCCATTTTATCGATAAAGAAACCAAGGGACAGGATAAAAGTAACTCCTTCTGCACCGTCCAGCTGGGATCTTATCGAGCTAGAATTTGAACCCATTGTTATAAAAATCTTGCCCAAATTAGAGATGGCCTGAATCTTTAGGTCTTACTTGGATTCTTTGAAGGCTGAAGAAATGTAATCAACTGTAAGAGAAGAGGTTTTATCCCTCCGCCCGTCTAGTTATACCAAGCCGTGTGGATGGTCCCCAGTGCTCACAGCCCTGTGCGCAGAGCAATTTGTTCTCCTACATCTAAGCAGGCCTGGCTCCAGAGTTGGCCCAGCTCTCTGGGTCAGAGGTTGGAGCAAGCCCAATGACACAGGTAACTCTTTCAAGGAAGGAGATGCCCTGACCCTTTTGTTAACTCCCCTGGGACAGAAGTCATCACTTGCAGTGATGTGCAGTCAAACTTCAAGTCAGTTAGATGGGCAGGCCCCTCACCATGCTCTAATAGAAACAGTCCCCAGAATTTTCCCTGGAGAAGTTTTACAAACATTAGCTGTTCCCTCTCTGTGTTCTCCTTTGTTGGAAATGGTTAGAACACTAGAACCCAGCGTAACAGTAAGTTTCCGGATTTCCCCTTTGTGTCAAGCGGCCGATGCAGCGTCATTAAGTAAATCCTGAGTATTAAGGCGTTTTCAGATCGTAAAGAGGAATTTGACCAAAGGATTCCCAGAAACAGAAATCTCATTTGATTCCTAATGCTGTGCTCCTCACCACTGCCATGCTGTGGGCATCTGGTCATTTTCAGTTTGTCCTTTGGGCAGAGTAAACCCTTCTACTGCAGGAAAAATCTCAAAAACTTCATTTAAACAGAACAACACCTCTGGAGTGCCAGGAACTGCCAGATGCTCCATATCCCCATAAAGACAGATTCCTGGCACTGTTTCACCAAGGACACACTGCCAGCTGCCCAAACTCAAACCAGGATTCAGATGCAGGTCTTGCACACCCTTGCTTCTGTATGTGGTCATTGCCCCTGCTCAGCTGCCTCCCCAAACAAACAAGATGCAGAAATCAAAGACCAGAGGGAGTCTTGATTGCCAGGTTCAGGTTCCTGCCAAGGCAGGATGTAATTGCAGGGCTAAGGCTAGAGCCTATGATAAGCGGATGCTAAACTTGTTTTTGGCAGAACATCTGGGATGTGTCAGGGTTAGGGCAGAAGTGGGGGAGGAAGAGGCTTAGGTGCAAGGATCCCTTCGTGATCTCTGGTCTCCTCTTGCGTGAGCATGAGGACATTTCCTGAATGCCAGTCCTCAATATTTGAGCGGTTGGCTCAGATATGCTCTGGGTCTTTAAAACGTTCAGGCCCGGAGACATGGTTACAATAGCATGAGCTTTTTTGCTGTATCTGAACTTGGTCTTCATCTCTCTGGGGACCCTGGTTTGAGTTACTTGGATGTGATGTCTTTCATGATGGAACAGCTAACTTGTGAAGAGGCTGCTGACGTTTTTCCTATTGACTATGCTGTTCGCCAATACTGTCCCAGGTTAGAAAGGCATCAAGCACCAGTTGAATGGCTCTGTCTTTGTAACTTTAGCCCTGTTTTCTTTCTTTTTTTTACAGAAGAGAAATCAATAGATATGTTACTTTTATATAAAATTTCTTTCATTCCTATCATTTCCTTTCTTTTGATTTTCTTATTGTCCGGAAGAATGTTAGGTGAAGATATACTCTTATGTTTACAATTTTTTTCTTTTTTCCTTTCTTTCTCCCTCTCCCGACCCAGCCACCACCTCTCTTTCTCTCTGTATTTCTTTTTCAAAGATTGAAGGGCTTGCTGCTTTGTGGCTACCCGCACAAAGGCAGCTATAAATTTGAGAAACTCCACAATCTGCCATGCTTCATTCTCCTCCTTTGTTTCCCAGAGTGATCATCATCGTTTTCTCTGGGTAATCGCTAAGGGGAGGACTCCAAACTAAAAGGAGCAACACAGCACAACACTGGGTGGCTTCCTGACACCTATTGTTGGAGCCCAGCTTTGATTTTCCTTTGCTTAGAAGTGTGGGCTAGCCTCTGTTATTTGCTTTTCTCTCCTCTCATCAATCTTGCTTGAGACTCTAGTTTTACTGAAATATATTGTCATCAAGCCAGCCAGGTGAAAAGGAATCCATTTTCCTGAAATCATTCTTTTGGTGAGAGGCTTTCTCTGTAAAAAGATTGTAGAGTAAATCCTTGCTGCTTTTCAGGGTAACTGGGGCGTGAATGAGGGTAGAGTTTTGGAGAGGAGGAAGGAAAGCTTTCCTTTTTTTACTCTATTGTTTCCTGGTGAAATGGGGAGACCCTGGGCCCTAGAGCCTTGACCCAGCCCATTCCAAAGCTGTCATCGAAGGTTCTTGATCTCCTCACTAGAAAGAATTCAAGCACAAACACAGCACAGCGAACGAGGGACACAACTGGAAAAGTTTATTAAAGCAAAAGTACACTCTCCAGATGTGAGAGCAGGTGAACTCAAGAAGGAGAGAGAGAGAGAGAGATGTGCGCCCCGGGGGGTTAGGTTTTTATCTTTCATTGACAGTTGTTAACCAGGGGGTGGAATATTCACTACTTAGGGCAGATATTTCTTGGAAGCAGGGTTTCCCACTTTTTCTTCCTAATTTGGTCAGGGGTTTCCCGTCATGGTATCTGCCATCTTGGGCCTGTCTGGTGTGATCCACCTTCTCATGGAGTGCTGCCAGGACAGGCCTCTCTGACTTTCCCAGTAACTGGCCATGACTTCCTTGTTGCTGGCCTCCAGGCATCAGGTTAAAACCTAACTTAACTGCTTACTCTGACATGATTACAAGGGCAGAACCAAGCATCTTAATGATGGCTCCATCTGTCTTAAAAGTTGGGTAGCTAGCAATTCTTAATTACAGACTTCATGTGGTAGAGAAAGCGAGGGCCCATCTCCTCTCCTCAGGGAGCATAAGCTCTAGTATATCCATAAACAGACAAACAAACACAGCTATGAATATGGAAATAAACACAGAAGCCAGCTTAGGGACAGACGCATGCCATGAAGCAAAACGGGTGGAAGGTGGTAACTGTGGGCTGCTTGGGCTAAAGATACCCAAGTCTTTGCTTTTATACTGAACCAAAATGGTGGGAAAGGGGCAGCCTTGTAAATATCTGGGAGAAAAGCTTTCCAGGAAGGAAGCATCACTGCCAGTGCCTGAGACATGAACAGGCATGTGTTTTGAGAGACAGGAACATGGCAGCTGTTCTGAAAGATAAGAGGGGTCAGTTCGTGGTGAACAGAGTGAAAGCATTACTGACAAAGGGAAGGATTGGTTCAGGGACCTAAAGAAAGAAGACTAAAAATAATAGAAGTCCCTGTTTGGCTAGTAGCACTATATGGTGCAGATGTACTTTTTAAATAGCTTTAGTGAGGTGTAGGGGCGCCTGGGTGGCTCAGTTGGTTGAGCATCCGACTTCTGCTCAGGTCATGATCTCACAGCTCGTGAGTTCGAGCCCCACATCGGGCTCTGTGCTGACAGTTTGGAGCCTGGAGCCTGCTTCAGATTCTGTGTCTCCCTCTCTGTCTCTGCCCTTAACCCACTCGCATTCTGTCTCTGTCTTTCTCAAAAATAAATAAACATTAAAAAAAATTTAAATAACTTTAGTGATATGTAATTTACATACCAACATCCCATGGAAAATGTTTATACATTTGAAATGTTACCAATTTGATATATGTATGGTGACAGTTCAGTGACATTTAGTATATATACAGAGTTGGGCAACTGTTGCCATAATCTTACTTTAGAACATTTTCATCATTCACTAGAAGAAATCTAGTGCCCATAAGCAGTCACTTTCCACATTCTCAACTCCCACTCCAGACCTAGGCAACCACTAACCTACTTTCTGTCTCTGTACTATTCTGTCTCTTGCCTATTCTGGACATGGGATCATACAATCTGTGATCTTTTCTGACCTCCCTAGAATGACGTGTTTGAGGTTTTTCTATGTTGTAAGGCTGTAAGTATTTTATAATATTCCATTATATGGATATACCACTTTTTAGATAACCGTTCTTCAGTTAATAGACATTTGGGCTGTTTCCAGTTTGGGGCTATTACGAATAATGCTGCTGTGAACATTTGTGTACAAGTTTTTGTGTGGACGGATGTTTTCATTTCTCTTGGGTTAAATACCCAGCAGTAGAATTTCTGGGTCATGTGGAGACTCTATGTTTCACATTTTGAAGAACTGCCAAATTGTTTTTCACACTGACCATGCTGTTTCACATTTACACCAGCAATGTGTGAAGGTTACAATTTCTCCATATTCTTGGTAACTCTTATTACTGTCTGTCCTTTTGATTACAGCCACTCTAGTGAGTGTGAGGTAGTATCTCATGATTTGAATTTGCATTTCTCTAATGAGTAATAACGCTGAATGTTTTTTTCATATGCCTATTTATTTGGGGAAATGTCTATTTAAATCCTTTGCCTATATTTTGGTGGGGCTATCTTTTTATTATTATTATTGAGTTATAGGATTTCTTTTTGCATTCTGGAAGTACGTTCTTTATTAGACATATGATTTGCAAATATTTCTCCCAAGACAGCAGGTTATCTATTCACTTTCTTGATGGTACCCTTTGAGGCACAGAAATTTTTAATTTTAATGTTGTCTGATTTATTGAAATTCCCTTTTTTTGCTTTTGCTTTTGGGATCATGCCTAAGAAATCTCAAAGGCACTATGATTTACCACTGTATTTTCTTCTAAAAGTTTTAGAGTTTTTATTTTAAATTTAGATCTGCAATGTACTTTTAGTTATTTTTTTGTTTATGCTACAAGGTAGTGACCAAATCCATTATTTTTCATGCAGCTATCCACTTGTCCCAATATCTGTTGAAAATATTATTCTTTCCCTATTGAACCATGTTGGACCCTTTGTAGAAAGTCAGTTGACTATGAACATTAGAGTTTGTTTCTAGGCTTTCAGGAGAATGCATTTTTAATGCATGGCATCAAAAATGATGGCATTTTTCTAACATGGGGTGAAGACTTCAGAAAGCCAAGCTCTGGTGGGGGAGTAAAGCAGCTGGTAACTGTCAGATAAATTCTGGATTGAGGGGGCTTCATTTTCTATGGCTATAAAATGAATTTATGGATGAAGACTCTGGTATTTCTTACTTACAGTACTGGAAAGAATCTTAAGTAATTCTTAGACCCTTGATAGGACTATATCTTAACCATTCTTGACAGGGCGGTATCTATTCTACAGTTCTTTTTTTTCTTTTCTTTTCTCTTTCCTTTTTAGTCTTAAAATATAAGCTGGGTTGAAGAGATGAGATTTAGAGATTTCAGTACACATGTCAATTGGGTGATATATACAACAATGTGAATAGAATAGAGTAGAATAGAATGTGTAGATATTTGAGATCACTTGATCACACAAATTCAAGGGCAAGGATTTTTCAAGTTAGAAAGGTTTTGAAGTACGCTGGAAGAAACATAGACATTGGGCATTCATCCTCCAAGATTCATGCTCCCCTCTAAAGCCTTTCCCATGGGGAATTTCTTCCTGGACCATTCCCTTGTGGGATAAACACTCCAAAATGCATCAGTGTCCCTGGACTGTCTCCTAAACTCAGGCTCCAAATGTCTTCCTGGATATTTGCACTAGGACACCTACTAATACTGAAGATCCCAAACAGAAGAGTTATCTCTGGCATCTTCTGAGAGGAAACAGTTTATCAGTCTTGTGGATTTATCCATTGCTGCAGGTCTTATCTCATCCATGAGATTTCCATTCCTCTGGCCTCCAGCTGAATCTCCTGACATAGGGCGGTAACTTTCTGATCAGACACTTCCCGTGGAATTTCTTTATCTTCCAGATAGATTGGGTTAATTTTGTTGGAAAACCTCCTTGACTGCCTCAGTCTCTGGGTCCCTAGATCTTCATTGCCGATAGGATAACACCTAAGCTTCATTGCTTAAACTTCAGGGTTTTTGTCCACCTGGTCTTTCGTTTGCTTTCCAAGCCTGATCTCTGACTTCTTCCACACATGAGTTTGTCTTCTCACCAGACAAACCCATTCATTGTTTCCTGGACATGTCTTTACCTTTTTGGCTTTGGGGTTTCATTCACCCTTTGCCCTCCACATAGTATATTTTTTACTCTCTTTTCCTTCTCCTTATAGAAATATCCCCTTTCTTTCAAGACAATACAAATCCTCTTTCTTCTGGTTAGTTCAGAGTTCAATGATGGGTTCAAATCTCAAGCCTTAATGGCTTAGTTACATGGTGGAGATTGCAAACTGGCAATCCATGGGCTGAATCCAGTTTACAGATGTTTTCTTTCATCCATATGATGTTAATTTTTTTTTTTTTTAAATTAGTTGCCTGCAGTTAAAAACCTGAGGTTTTACATTTAGGAGAAAACAAACAAACATACAGATTTCCAGCCAACTCGGAAAAATTCTATTCCCACGTGGCAACTATGTATGTTTGCTCTCTTGAGCTGTCCCATTTAGCCAAGATGTGTGTGTGTGTGTTTATGCCAGCACCACTGCTCTGTATTTGGTTCCAGGCCAAACCTCCTTCACTGAGGTATATCCCCCACCCCAGCCCCTGTGGAAAGTTGACTGGGCACTTAGTCCTGTAAAGCCTTATGTTTCTTCCTTAAAGAAGAAATCTCTCTTCCCTTACTCTTCGCTTTTTGTGTATTTGTCTTGGACCCTCATTAAAATGAAATGCTCATAGCATAGTACCTCCCATGAGATCTTGTCTGTGACAGATACTAAATAAAGGCGGTAAGGTGATTTTTAACCTCTCATTTCTTGCTCAGAATATCCCACCCTTTGCTTAAATGGATTTAGGTAGTATTTTTGAAAGACCTGTACCACAAGGGTATAGAAGAGGAATCCTAATGAAGAATTAGGACCAAAGAAAAAAAGAGAATGCAATAAACATGGTTGCCATGATTTCATATATAAAGAGAAAACAGGGCTAAAATATATTTTGTTTCAAGGAGAACCAAATCTGCAAGCTGAACCCACAAAAGGCTCACTGAGCAGTGTTGTGGTTTCATTATTTATGTGTTGGATGTAACTGGCTTTTATTTTTAAATGCATTTTCTTTCAAATGAAATAATCAATTCAGGGCTCGCAATAAGGTCATCATAATGGAAATTAAGTCTTCCATTTTATTTCGGTTGATTTTAAAAATAACTCTACGGATCCACAGTTGGCTAACATTTATTGCTTTTATTTTTAGGAGTTGGCAAAGCAATCCTCTATTTTTCCACCAACAGTTTCCAGGTTTTCTTGTCTTCTCCTCATGAAGCTTACCAGCATGAAATGCAGGGCAGTGCCCCTTTGGTGAGCAGTTCCCAAGACGGTCTCATATTTTTCAGTGTTGTATCATTAATGTGAGGTGAGGCAGTTCTACAATCCATTTGAGGCTTTCCATTAGTCCAGCACAGATACTTGGCAGACTTTCCTTCTACTGTGGAGTCCACAATATCCTCTTAGACTAAAGATTTTAAGAGGAAATCTCTTTAGGGCTCTAAATCCTTATAATCATGATTGTCATTAATGGAAGCACTTCGTAAGGGAAAATGTTGCCCTGAAGAAAAGAAGCTCTTAAGACTCGAAGCTCTGACAGAGGTCTCAGAATACCGTGGTGCTCTTTCCCACCCAGAATATTTGACTGTTCCTCCCACATTGACGTGGATTAAGAACATGGGATCTCTTTTGACCCAGGAACCTCACAATCCTACATGCTTAGTCACTAAAAGGGTACTTCCTGTATGTTTGCTACATCTGGTACTAACACTCATGAACTTTTTCTTTTGCTGCCTTTTTTAAACTCAAAAAGAATTTCTAAGATAACTTTACATAAGTACTATAAAAGGACTACCAATACTCATACCCTACAGTTGAACATTACTAGAGTATTAACGGCAATGAAAACACATCAGTATTATTCAATTCTGTCTCAGTCCTCCTGCCCACCAGAGGGCTCTCCTTTCACTCTGTACCACAGGGGATAGACTGGTTTTTGAGAGGGACTCAACACATAATAGCACCAAACTGAGACTGCCTGAGGGCTATTCAGAGGGGTTAAAAGACGATCACAAAAGAATACATTTGTTTTTTCTAAATGTTATTTATTTATTTGAGGGGGGGAGGGGCAGAGGGAGAGAGAAGACAGAGAACCCCAAGCAGGCTCCATGCTGTCAGTGCAGAGCCCAATGCAGGGCTGGATCTCAAAACCATGAGATCATGACCGAAGCCGAAATCAAGAGGCGGATACTTAACTGACCGAGCCACCCAGGTGCCCCAAAAAGGATAACTTTTTACCCTGGGATGCAGTGTTGTTTAGGGGCCCCTCTGGGGTTCCCATGACGTCATCTCAAGCAGTGACACAAGCCCCACACTTGAGCAGTCCCTGAACTGATTTCGCTGTTCCTGCCACCGCTAAAATATCTCAGAAAACGTTGGTGAAAGCTTTTATCCTTGAGTTAGAAGAAAATTGCTTTCAGTGAGCTTCCAAAAACAAAAAAAAAAAAACAAAAAAACAAAAACGCCACTGTGAAATCCTTGCATGGAATTTGTTCTTTAAAGAAAGATGTTACAGCAGTGCCCCAGAACAGACTGGTTTAATTTTCCTGCCTCCTTGCTTCATTTTTCCCCTTCCTACTTCCTTCCCTTTTTCACCCTGTCCTTTCTTTCTCCCTTGTCCTTTCTCCCCTTTCCTGCTTCTCCTCCTCCTTCTCACTCCTTGTTAGTCATGTTCCCAGAACACACACCTGTCTGTGGGAGTGTGTTTTTGATCATTAAGCACAGGAGCAGACACACTTCACATATCTCCAGGGTATGACCTTTAATTCCCAGTTTACCTAATTCTGTGATATTCTTAGGGCTGCAGAAAAGCTCTTAGCAACAGTGTTTCTTTAGGGTATTTGTCAAGTGCTGTATCTCACTGCAGCTTTTACTCATCTCATCTTCTAAGAAAGCAAACTGAAGTCTAAGGAATTGAACTTGGGCATTGAACTACTGGTTCATGTGGCTATGTCGGCGTGAGCAAAGCCAATATATGCATGCTCAGTGATTTCTGAACCCCATGTGGTGTTTTTCCCCTAAACAGAATTTCAGCTTTTATTATTATTTTTTTTTTAATGTTTATTTATTTTTAAGAAACAGCGTGAGCTGGGGACCGGCACAGAGAGATGGGGACAGAAACGGGGATCTGAAGCAGGCTCTGTGTTGACAGCTGCGAGCTCGATGCGGAGCTCGAACTCACGGTCTCACGTGAGATCATGATTTGAGCCAAAGTCAGACGCTCAACTGACTGAGTCACCCAGGCGCCCCCAGAATTTCAGCTTTTAAAAGAATTTGTTTCATTTATTCAATCAGTGGTGTCTTCGGCATTATTTTAGAGAAGCAGTTTGCATAAAAATCTAGTCAACATTTGTTGGATTTTCTACTCATCTGTACTCCAGTCTCCTTCTTTTGGGAATTGCCTAGCCAAGCTCTATTTCCCTAGTTGCTGTAGGAGCAACCACTGTATACAGCTCCCTATTTACTGTAGGAGCAACCACTGTATACAGCAGGACCCTGTATCTTTTGACCCTTGGTTTGTCCAGGCACCTGACTCTAGGGAGACCAACTGGAGCTCTTCCTGGGTTCCTTGAACTTGGTACCCTGAAGGTTGAGGTTTTTCTCTTTCCAAGGACTGAAGTTATAAAAGGTGAAGCTTGGGAGCCCTTGTGTTGTTGGATACGATATACCCCTGTAAATTTATTTTTCTTTCTTATGATTCTCTTAACATTTTCTTTTCTGTAGCTTACTTCATTATAAGAATATAGTATGTAATACATATAACATGGAAAATACGTATTACTCAACTGCTTTTATATTATCAGAAAGTCTTCTGCTCACCAGTAGGCTACTAGTAGTTAAGTTTTGGGAGAGTCTAAAGTTATCTGTAGATTTTCAAACATGTGAGGTAGGATTGGCGCCCCAACCCCGCGTTGTTCAACAGTCAACTGTAATAGTCTCGCCCCATATTACAGATTAGGAAGCTGAGTCCCTGAGAAGTTAGGCAATGTTCTCAGAATCACCCAGTTAGTAAAGGGAAGAACTGGGATTTGAACCTATGATGGTCCAGCTTATTCGTTTTCCCAATTTCACCATTATAAACTCCCTACTGACATTTCTTTGATTTTCTCTTATTTGTGTTAGTTGCTTTTTGTTGTAAAGGATGGACTGAAGATTGACTAAAATGACTGGCAGTCTCTTTCAGGATTTATAAAGATGGAAGGAACCAGCCAGGGCACCTGGGTGGCTCAGTCAGTTAAGAGTCCAGCTTCAGCTCAGGTCATGATCTCACTGTTTGTGAGTTTGAGACCCTGCATCGGGCTCCGTGCCGACAGCTCAGAGCTTGGAGCCTGCTTCAGATTCTGTGTCTCCCTCTGTCTCTGCCCCTCCCCTGCTCTCACTCTGTCTCTGTCTCTCAAAAATAAATAAACATAAAAAAATTTTTTCCTTCCTGGATGGAAGGAACCTTCCAGATTAAGTTCTCCAAACCCTAACTTATTTTATGGATCAGGAGCTATAGTCTAAGAAGAAAGGGTACATGCCCAAGGTCACCCAGCTGTTCTAAGGCAGTCCTGTAACTTGAATTTATCTTCTAGCACCCAGATGTTTGCTCTTTCATTCAAACACATTCTTTTGGTCTAAACTTAAAAGCCACTTTCTTCGCAAAACCTTTCTAATCCTTAGACTGGATGAATTGCTTCTGCTATGGGATTTCCTACAACCCCCTCTTTCTCCATTCATAGCATACCATTCCTGGCTCATGTGCTTCTTAAACAACCCATCTGCCCCATGAGATAGTAGCCTCTGTGAAGGCAAGAACCCTTTGTGTCTTGTTCACTGTGGCCTCTTCAGTGGCATATGCTTAATGTGCCAAAATGGCAAATCACTGCATAAAAAAAATAGCACATGAGACCTGCAGCAGTGTTCTGGTGTTGAAGACAATGGAACTATGTGGTATTAGAATATATCTTCCAGTTGTAAATCTTTGGTTTTTGCTATGTTGAGCATTTGCCGTTGTAATCACGTGTGTAGCATTTAAACTTGTAGCTTTGGCGTCAGAAACGCTGAGATGAATTACCAGGAACCACGTTTCTTTCTTCCTTTCATATTAACTTCGGTTTGCTGGATCAGGGTTCTGTCACATGTACGTAGTAGTCGCTAGCAGGTACATGAGCCAAGACCACACTAAACATGAGAAAGCGAGAGGAGAGAAGGTAATTCTGACCATTATATAAATTACCGGTGGTCTTTAGCATTTGCATATTGGAAGAAGACTGGAGTGACCCAAGTGAAAGGTTGGAAACAAAGAAGAGAAGTTATATGGCAGGATGGGAAAAGCCTAGGGAGAGAAGCTGGCCTAAGGGCTCAGGCTTGAAAGATCAATAATGTTTTGCTGTGGGTGTCAATGGAAAGAGCAGCCTTCTCTTTGTTGAATTAAATAGGTTTTCTCCCTTTTGACTAAACCTTGTGTTGGATAACTCCTTCAAATCTCTTGCCTAGAGTTCATCTTCTTTTTCCCCTAAATTTTCATGTCACGTTCAGCAGTATCAAATTTTCATAAATTACACAGGTTTTCAAACTCATTATTAAAAAATACTCCACATGCCCGTGCAGCTGGATTACAAACCATCAGTTGAGTTTCCAACAGACACAAAAACAGAAGAGTTTTGGAGAAATGGAAATATATGTACTGAGGTGACTCTAGAGAAAAAGACAGATATGGCTGGGGAGGCAAATTAGGGTCACATGCAAGATGACTCTGAAAGCCATACCAGGTGTGGGGTTTGCAAGAGATTATCATATTTCAATCTCTCCAAGTTCAGAAGGAGGAGTGAGGTGGGGATCAAGATACGAGCTTTACTGACAATGAAGCCACATTGTAGACATGAACCAAAATGGTCTACATTATATTCCATCCCCATACCTGGGCTTTGGAGCCCAAATTTGGGAAGAGTTGAGGTGGTATAGGGGACTCTTACCCAACTAGTCCGATTGAAGATTGGAACTTGCCTCACCCCTGTCAAGTCCAAGAGTAGGACAGGGAGGGAGAATATGCACACTTGTTGTCAGTATGCAGTTTAGGAGTGGAAAAGGTGAAAGAGAGCTGAGGCTGTATATTAATGGTTGGTCTTCTCCCATTCTTACTAGGTAAATTACTCCTGGAGAGAGAGTCCCAAGGTTTTTCCTCCAGCCTTCGTCTCTTTTAGGGAGCATCCTTTCTCCTTTACTTAGAACCATAAGCAATGGTGTTAGTGAGAACAATCCCTCAATAAAGAAGTCAGATCCCAAATTGCTCTTATTTTTAAGATAATGTATGCAAAGGACATTAGCCAAAAATACAATTTCCCAAAGACTCCCTTCAAGGCTTGAAAATGTGAATACAGCCACTAACGAGTATGGGCAAAACTTGCAGTCCATTTGGCGGTTTCTATTCCTGATGTGTCCAGTATGGTAATGCAGTGGCCATCTGACCCATGGCAAGTTCCTAGTAGACATCATCTTAAACCTTGGCTGGTAATTTGAGGTAGAATTTTCAAAATAATGTCTATCTATACAAATCTTTTTCCAAGGAATAGCGTCATTTGAAATGAAAAGCCAAACCAAATGATTTAGTATTTCTTACAAGCTCTTTAGGAGCATGCTGGAGAAAGAGACACATCTTGGCAAAACAATAGCCTCCCCTACTAATGTAAATATGATTTCCATAATGAGCCGCGTGGTGGTGCCTTCCTGATGTAATTGCAAGAAGCCTCTTTGGCCGTGTGGAGAAATTTTATTTGCTACCACAAATGATAAACTTGTTTTCTGCAAAAGTAACTTCTTTGGGGAATACACATCAGAAATATTCCCATCATTTGGAGTCTTTAATGTGTTTTGCAGCTGAGTGTCTTGGGGTATATTTCAGCAAACCTCTGAACAAGATTTTCTGATTCCATCCCACAGAGAGCTGTGCTGCACTGCTATTAATCTGAAACATTTGCTGCATCACAGCAATTTGGTGAAATTATAATTGAAACATGGTGCTTGACCCGGAGGGGACCATGGAGAAAGGGATTTGCTTTGGTGGCTTCTCATGCATCATTTAAAGCCTGCTGCCCCGGAATCAAAGTCTCGCTTATATCTTAACTATATACGCTTTATTGACAGCTGCTGCAGCCCGGCTGCAGAATACTGTGCTTCTTGCCAGCCCTGTCATTTTGTTTGGTTTGTCTGTCTTTACTTTTCCATAAATTGGATTACTCTGATTAATAACAAGATTGTGAAATAAGAGCTTGTTATGGGATTCTGGTGACTATCAAGCAGAATATAATTAAACCACAGTTATGCAGTCTAATTGAGGAAAAGACATTTGGAATTAAGGGAAGTTGGCAATGTTTAGTTATTAATTTCATGTGTACAAGGTAATAAACTGGACCGGCATAGGATTACTGATTGTTGGAATCCTTCTGAGCTCAACCTAAAAAGAAGAAATGAAAGGGATGAAGTAAATAGATTCTGTTATGCCATTTGGGGGAGTGATCAAGAACGTGTCTTTTAAATCCTGTTTACATTCTGAAGTCGTTTTAATTAAAAATTGTCAGTTGAACCAAATCAATTAACCCTCCCTGTTTCTGTAACAGAGGCTGCTGGCTGTGCCCCAGTAATTCCTTTTCCTTTTTTTTTTTTTTTTTTAAGTAGTAATAGAACTGGACATATGGCCACTCAGAATCCTGTCTACATTTCTCAGCCTTCCATGCAGCTGGTTGTTGCCATGTGACTATGCTCTGGCCAGTGAGATGTGACATGTGCGATTCATTTGGGGGTTGTATCTTTAAAGGCGTCAAGTGTCTGTATCATCTCTGCCTTCTTCACAGTGGCTGGTGGCCGTCTTCTTCCTGAGCAGCTGGCTGAGATGAGATGGAAGCTGTGGGCTAGGGATGGCAGAAAAAACGTGGTTCTGATGATTGTAGGGCCACCTTAGCCGGGACCACCTACGCAAATTCATCTATGAGGAAGAAATCAAGAAAGAAATCAACTTCTTTCTGGATTAAGCCAATCTCTTTTAGATTCCCTTTGCGCATCATCCTAAACTGATACCTTCCTCGGCCTTCAGAACCCAGACTGTGTAGGTCATAGGTCTGTATCGATGGAAAGTTAAGTGCTTCCAGCAGCAAATAGGAGCAACCCGGGCACACATGGGCTTAAACAGTGAAACAAATTTGTAACTCTCAGGACATCAAGTTCAGAGGTTGGGCACAGTTTTTGTGTTGCATATTTAGCAGCTCAATAATATCATTAAGGCGTCAATGTGCTTCTCCCTGTCCTCTGCCATACCTGATATGAGCTTACTCTTCAAGCCAGTTGCAGATAGGAGTGTTCCAGATCTGAGCATCATGTCCAGACAGGACAACATTCATAGGGAAAAGAGAGACCATTTTTTCTGAGCTGCCTTGGGAGGGCCTAAAATTTCCCAGACGTATCTTGCTTCCCCAGCAGTCTTCCCTTCATGTTTCAGTAACAAATTTTGACTCACATTCCTGACCCGGGCACTGACAAGGAAAATGAAATTATCCCTAAGGCAAACGGGTGCACCACAGGGGCTTGAGTAAGGCCTGTATCTCTAGCTGTGTAGAGGAAGGGGTTGAGAAAAAAAAGAACAAACCTTGGAGGTTTCGATTGAGGAAATGGATGATGGGCAGGCCACCAACAGTGTGCACTACAAAAGGAAACATTATAAAAGGATCTGGAAAAAAGTATGAATGAAAAGGTTTATACCAGAAATTTGCCGCAAATTAAGATGGGAAAGGGGATGTGGTTGGAGTACAGACAAAACAAGGCTATCCATGAGTCAATAATTGTTGAAGTTCATGGGGGTTCGTTATACGTTCTTCGCTGCTTTTGCATCTATTCGAAATTACCTGTAGTTAAAAAAAAAAAAAAACTTTAAAACAAATAATCCAAGCAAAGCAAGAAAAGAAAGAGCAGCATGAGAAAGTTTACCTATTTTCATGTTAGCAATAATGGGATCTAACATTTAAGTGTTTGCTCTTTGACAGACGCTCTAGTAATCAGCATAGAATGGCATAGGCTAGGAAGGTAACTTATTTACTGGTGTGGCTGACACTTGCAGAAATAACTTCAGGCCTTGGTACGTGCATCCTTTGGTTGTACATCTTCCGCCTGTGGGCTCTCTTTGTGCTGTGGTCCCATTTTGTCAGCATCCCTCCCTTATCTGCCAGTGATACGCCCCAGGATCTCTAGTGGGACAGTAGCAAACGCGCCATCCTCTATGCTTTTTTTAGTACATACCTCACTAGGATAAAGTTTAATGTACAAATTAGACATAGTGAGGGACTAACGGCAGCAATGATAAAATAGAACGACTATAAAAATATACTCTAAAAAAGTTTATGGGAATGTGGTCATTCTCCCAAAACATTTTATTGTACTGTACTCACTCTCCTGGTGATGGCGGGAGTTGGTAAGATGTCTACGCAATGAGATCAGGTGTGAGTGAGTGACGGAGGCACTACCCTAACCCTAACTTCTAACCCTAACCCCTAACGCTTACCTTAACCCTAACCCCATAGTTTTTGGTTACTGTTGACTTTCCGACAATATGCCAAGAAGATCATCCACTTCAGGACCAAGGCTGAGTGCAGGTAACTGAAACCTTAGAAAGCAAATGCGGATGATGGGGGACTTCAGTAGTGGCAGCAGTAAGTCCCACGCTGGGATCCCATTGACCCAGTGTGAATCCCATACCCATGTCTAAGCCAGTCATGTCCAGGAGAGTGTGGTGCTCTGAGAGACCAGTCATATTCTCCCCCTGGAGCTGAGAGTAGTCTCATTCCAGCTCAAACGCCATCGACTGGGAGAGACTAATTTCCTGTAAAGAACATCAGGACAGCATGGATACTGGGCAGGCGAAAATACCAGGTGGCCATTGTGCTTATATTATTGTTTTTATTCCTACTGAAACCCCTGGGCACCTACTGTGATTACCCCCATTTTACGGAAGAAAACCCTGAGGCTTAAGAAGTCAAGTGACTTGCCCACGACCACATTTTTAATGATAAAACTGGGAGTCAAAGAATGAGAGTTTGATTTAGGGACCACGTGCCCTGCTGTTTACAGTGAACGTCTGGCTATAGGTTTCCAAAGTCAACTGGCAAACAGTGAGATCTCATTAGTGAGGATGGTGCAGCATAGTGGTTCCAAGCATGGGTTCTGGAGTTAGATGGATTTGGGTCCAAACCACAATGCTCGCCACTCAGGTGCTGGGTCTCTTAATTAGTGCTCAAGGTAGTATTAGTCTTGTGCCAGAGATGGGGCAAGTTGAGATCAGACGTCCTATGTGACTTGCCACGATGCAGAGCCAGGGCTCTAGTCCCTGTCTCACTGGCCCCAAAGCCCAGAATCTGCCCCACCAGCGTGATTCACACTGCATCCACGACTGCAGGGGAGAGGGGTGGCGGCCAGTAAGGCACGTTCTAGGTCCTTAACTTTCACTTTTCCCGGGAAGTAGCAATTTAAAAACCTCTTTTCGAGCCTGGAATTCTACATCAGGTTTTGCTTTTTAACAGAGTTCTCTGCCTTTCTGTTCATTTGTTTTAACTTTGAATTATAGAAATGCCCAAATACAAAATCCATATATCTTCATCTATGAACAACAACAAAATCCATATACAAAAGACAAAATATACATGATGGGCATCCCTGTACCCAGTCACCCAGCTCCAATTTTATCTCATGATCAACTGTGCTGTCTCAATATTTCCATTCCCCCCTCATTGTTATTTTGAAGCAAACCTCAGATAGAAGGTCATTTATTTTGTAAATATTTTAGTGTGTATCTCTAGAGGGTAAGGTCTCTTCTTCCACAATGCCAATGTCACATCTTTAAGTTTAACAATAATTTCTTAATGGTGTCATACATCCAATCAGTGTTTCCCTTTATGTTTGCCTCATGGATGATATATAATTTTTTTGTGGATTGTTTGAATCCAGATCCAAGTAGCATCAGTCCATTGAGATTGGTTATGTCTGTAGGGCCTTCTTTTTTTTTTTTTTAATTTTTTTAAATTTTACATTTATTGATTTTTGAGAGACAGAGTGAGGCAGAGCACGAGCAGGGGAGGGGCAGAGAGAGAAAGGGACACAGAATCTGAAGCCGCCTCCAGGCTCTCAGCTGTCAGCACAGAGCCTGATGCGGGGCTCGAATCCACGAACCGTGAGATCATGACCTGAGCCGAAGTCAGATGCTCAATCGACTAAGCCACCCAGGCACCCCGGGCCTTCTTTAATCTGTCAGTTTCCCCTCTATCTCTTTTGTTTTCCCCTTGCAATTTATATGTTGAAGAAAGTGAGTTATTTGACCTGTAGAGTTGCTCACTGTTTGGATTTTGCTGATATCATCACTGTAGTATAATTCATTGGGTTCTTCTGTTAATTGCTCATTGGTTATTGGATGTAGGGGTTTGATCAGATTCTGGCTCAATTTTGGTTTTTCAAGAGGAATTTATAGATACAATCTTGTTCCCTCAGAAGCCTCATGGTATGGGAGGGGTCACTCTGTAATGTTGAAAGACATCAGAATAGTGGTTGCATAGGAGTAAGAAGAATGGAATGACCAGGAAGGGGCCAGAGGAACTTTCTGGGCTGATGGACATGTTCTAGATCTGGATGCAGGTGTGGGCTACTTAGATGTTTGTGTTTGTCAAAACTTACTGCAGGTAGATTGTGCTCAGTTACAAAGTAAAAGCTTAGGTGCTGACACTTTATTGGAGAGTTCAATCCCAGGGACCAGGGGTGAGGCAGGGAAGGAGAGAAGGTGAATACAAACAAGCCGGCCATGGCTTTGTGACAAGCTGATCACTTGATCTCACAGGGATGTCCTTGAAGAAGAAATTACCATGCCTCAGAATAGTACAGGTGGAGGGAGGAAGTAGACTTTGCCTGACAGTACCCTGAGAGGCCAAGGGGGATCCATGGACTTGAGTACCTCAGGCTGTGGCTGTGACAGAGGCAACAGCACCTCGCTCTGCGGAAACTTTGTGAGCCATTGCAAGGGCCACTCAGACCAGATACAAGACCCCTGGGTAGATATTGGGTGATGCATAATTGACTCAGGGGTAGACACACAGAGGTCATTTGCTATGGTTAAGGGTAAACCCTCCAGAGCCAGACTGCATGGGTCAAGATTCTGTCTCTGGCATCTACCAGTTAGGTTGCTTTGGGCACGTGACCTAATGTCTCTAAGCTTCAGTGTCCTGGTAGCAGATGCCATTGGTGCTCCGGGGCACACACACTGACAAAGCTCTTTGTGTCTTTCATCTGAAGAAAGTCATTCTCTAGTCATAGGAATGTGCTCCTGTAACTGTGGACAGGGCACATATGCAGGAGGGAGAGTGAATATCTCCAGGCATGACCCTCAACCAACACGGGATGGGAGCTATGAGATAAAACTGCTGCTTCCTTGTTCCATTGAGGGAGAAGTCGGAGGCATGCTCACAGAGCCTCTCAGAAAGTTCCCAGAGATTTTGAGCCCTGCTTATTCACAGCCATGACCAACTCGAAATGCTCTGTTTGCTGGCTTTCTTCCTTTTCCTGCCTCACTCCCTCACTCCCCTCTCTGTGCTTCTGGGAACATGTTCCTCCCCAAAACTACTTATCCCCACTTCCTTGTCTCGGGGTCTGCTTTTGGTAAAACCCAACCTCAGATCATCAACCATCAGCAAAATATTGTAGTGATCAATTGGGATAATATAGATAAAGCCCTCAGAGCAGTGTTTGCTTCTTAGTAACCATAAAATAAATGGAGCAATTATTCTATTTTCCTTCAAGGTCACCACCAAGGATGACCGTTCAATTTATCATCCAGTTGAGACATGTTAGAGATGAAAATGAGTGCTATGTGAGTAAGAGACAACAGGTGGAAACTGACACTATCCCTAGAAAACCAGAAGGTATTGTCATGCGACAGCCATGACCTCAGCAGAAAGGAATTCTCTATACAAAGGAATTATAGCGCAAACACTATAAATGCTTCTCAACTGAATTGTTTCATAATTTCACATTATTATGTATTATCCTTTCTTAAAGTGAAGGCTCAGGGCGCCTGGGTGGCGCAGTCGGTTAAGCGTCCGACTTCAGCCAGGTCACGATCTCGCGGTCCGTGAGTTCGAGCCCCGCGTCAGGCTGGGGCTGATGGCTCGGAGCCTGGAGCCTGTTTCCGATTCTGTGTCTCCCTCTCTCTCTGCCCCTCCCCCATTCATGCTCTGTCTCTCTCTGTCCCAAAAATAAAAATAAAAAACGTTGAAAAAAAAAATTAAAAAAAAAAAAAGTGAAGGCTCACCTGTATTGTATCACTTTAGTGCCCAGAAGGGATAATATTAAATTTCTCATTTGCAAGTTAGCAGTAGAATTATCGCTTACAAAGAACTGACAAGGGATGTCACGCACAGGAAGAAGTGCTTTAAGATCTAAACACGATGAAAAGAACTGTTCAGTCTTCTCCTAGAAGAGAATTGAATTTTGAAAGAGTAAAAACTTCATACGTAGGAGGCTAATACCCAAATGTGATGCGTTTGAAGGAATATTAAAATTACTGTCTAAATAGCGTTGACTGAGAATAGCTACTTCTCACAGTGAGTTAAGAAATGTAGAATCACAGCCCCCAGTAGGAGCTGGAAGGGGCCTTGTTGCCATCTAATCTGATGGTTCCCTTCTAGGTCATTGGGAAGAGCTTTTGTAAATATGCAGAGAATTGGTTCTTACCCTACGGAGGCCACACGTGGCCTACAGCGGGAGTCCTCAAACCGTGGCCCCCAGGCAAGCTGGCCATATCCAGCCATGCTCATTTGCATATACATCATGTATGGCTGCTTTGACTACACAATGGGGGAACTGAGTATGAGCCGTTGGAACAGAGATCATATACAGCTTGCACAGGCTAAGATATTTATTCTCTGGCCCTTTATAGAAAAAGTTGGTTGACTGCTGGCCTAGAGGATTTAGCTTTCCAGAAGATTCTGGTGCACAACCAGGGTTAGGAATTACTGATGACAATTTGTGTCCTTCATTTATAGCAACAGTAAGCTGCAAGGCCCAGAGAGGTGAAGTGACCTGCCCAAGGTTGCAAAGCCAAGACAAGACTGAGAAGCTTCTTACTGTTTAAGCCCCATTTTCCTAGCACAGAACCCTCTGTCTCTAATGATAATCCCAGCTTCTGTTAAAATTCAGCCTCTTCACTTGACCACTGTGGAGCTCAGCTGACAACAGTTTCCTGGCCGACAACATTTGATGATGAATAATACAGTGAATTGGCTCGTCATCTGGCATCGTAACTTTCCCTCATGCCAGAATGCTTTCCTTTGTCACTGGTACCATCTGGATAGAAAACTGTATGGAATTTCCAACAAATGGCATTTGATAGACATGTGCCTGCCTTGGAAATCTCTGAAGTGAAAGTCTTGTCTAGCGTGACAGGGTCATATGTCCCAAAAGAGAATCATTTATTCATTCGTTCAAGCATTCAACAAAGCATTTACTGGGCACAATGCCGGGCACAGGGAATTTAGTGTCAGTCTCCATGGATCCTATAATTTGATGAAGGAGGCAAACAAACAAACAATAATAGACAACTCATTAACTAAATAGATAAGTATGTAGATAGAAATTGATGACTGCGATCTCTGTGAGTGTTGTACATGAGATACACTACAATAGTAACAAAAAAAAAGGCAACAATTATAGTGCTTATTCAGCTCCAGGCCCTCCTACCTGGTTTGTATGTACTGATTCATTTCATGTTCACAAAAGTCCTGTGGTGGTAGCTGCTGTAATGTCCCCCGTTGTACAGAAGGGGAAACTGAGGCACGCATTGGTTAGTTGGCTTGTCCAAGATCTTATAGCTAAGAAATGGTGAAGCCAGGATGTAACCATAGACAGTCTAGCTCAAGAGTCCCTAACTACTGTGTTCTGTGCCCCCAGTACAGGGATACAGACCTAAGAAAGCACCTTTTAAGCTGATCTGGTGTTGGGGCACCTGGGTGGCTCAGGTGGTTGAGTGTCCGACTTCGGCTCAGGTCATGATCTTGCGTTCTGTGAGTTCGAGCCCCGAGTCAGGCTCTGTGCTGACAGCTCAGAGCCTGGGGCCTGCTTCAGATTCTGTGTCTCCCTCTCTCTCTGCCCCTCCCCCGTTCGTGCTCTGTCTCTCTCTCTCTGTCAAAAATAAATAAACATTAAAAAAAAAAAGGCTGCTTTAAGCTGATCTGGTGTCTTTGGCAATGCTGGGCGCATAGATAGTGAACGTATGAATGAATGAATTAATGAAGGTATAAATATATCTGTATACATATATATGTATGTTCATAAGAATTATGTCTGGCATAAAATGAACTGTTTTGAGACCTGCATTACCCGTGCTCATTTTCTTCCTTTCGGAGTGTTTGAGCTATTACCAACTATTTCAGCCAAAACACTCCTGCACTCTCATATGAAAGGTGAAATGCAATAATTAGATAGAGCTCATTAAATCAGTTAAACTATTCTGAAGTAGGAACCAGAGAACCATAATTTAGTAAAATGTTTGAAGTATTAGTATGCAGTGAGAATAATAAAAATAAGAAGTCAAACTTACAAGATTGCTACAAGAAAAAAAAGGCGATCAATCATAAACAGAAGCCCTGAAACTGTATTTATTGCCTTTACTTTGCATACACAGCATTGTGCAAAAGTGCACGCATTTGGGAGGAATTGAGCTGATTCAGATTCTCGGGGAGTGCGCATGCCCTCAAGGTTTCTAAGGTTCTGAGTCTCTGAGGCTACTTTGGGGGAACCAACAGGCGGGCACTCTTTAAACCAATTTCAAGTGGCATCCTTGTGAAACCAAAGCTGTGGGTCTTTGAAGCAAGTTAGAGTGCTTTTGCCACCGAGTAGAAGAGCCACACTGTCCTGGTTAACAAGAACAGATTCTATCAGCCTCTGATAGCAAGGATGTTTCTCGGAGCCATGTTTAAATCTTTATGGCCAGCTTTGGTCTTCTCAGTAATCAACACCCTGAAGGTGTCCAAGCACCTGCTCACTTCTGGGGATATTTAACTCATATGAGATGAAAGGAGAGAGTGTTTGCTGAACATGTATTTTTTGAAATCTTCAAACCTTTACCGTGGTTTGCCAGCCGAACACATCTCCACCTTCCTTGTTCTGTCTTCGCAAACAGCGAGGATCAAAGCCTTTTCCCTCTCTTTGTCTAACTCCACTGTTAGGGCCCCGTTTACACGGTGTCCTCTCAAAAACCTCATGCTGAATCATCTCAGACTAGGTGCGTGAAGGCCAGCAGAATATGCCACCCCCAAATATGCTGCTTTGGTATATTAATTATTTTTGAGCTGTAGATAATTGTAAGGCAGTGGATACAGGGAGAGGCTTTCTCTGAACTGCCCTTACCTGCCTTAAGACAAGTTCTCTTGAAAATTCCAGCTGGCATAGGTGCTTCCCTGGGAATTTCACCAACCAGGGAAGATGGTCTTCACCACTGCAGAGAATGCAGAGGAGACTAGAGGTCAACACCACACCCATATAGACTTTGTCACAAACTCTCATACCTCCTCGTGAGACTACCTCATACCTTCTAAGCACCCATTCATGTTTCCTACAAATTATTTGTTGTTCCTGGAGGAGCCTCCATGCTCCGCCCCTTTCCCTACTAAGATGATATTTAAGCCTGAATTCTAAGCTACTTCTTTGAGTGATTCGTTTTTCCCTGGGTACCTCCCATGTTTGCATGCAGTATACCTGTTAATAAATTCTGCTGGTTTTTCTCCTGTTAATCTTTCATGACAGGGGTCTCTGCTAAAAATTCAGAAAGAGGAAGATTGTTTTTCCTCCCCAACATTAATCTGTCTTATATTTTCCTATACTGTCATAGTATAGTGGGCTTGGTGACTGTTGAGTGTCTTGTGTCTTCCACGGGTATAGGCTGTGTTTCTGCGGTTCATTTTGCACCTAGCGTGTGTGTGGCCCAATGTAGAAGCCTACTAAATAGATGTACGATGAGGGAATGTATTCTAGAGATGGATGAACTCTGTTTCACACCATCTTTGAGAGCTTTCTGGGGCTCTGTGGTATAATTCTTTTTATTGGTTTTATATTTGCTTATGAGCTCTCTTAGTTTGAGTTCCTCTGAAGCAGAATCTGAAACAAGATTTTGGGTGCAGGAAGTTAATTTGGGAGGAGATTTCCAGGAAGAGGGGAAGAAGGGAAGGAGAAAGAGCCAAGAAAGATGGCCTCTCTGGGCAACTGGTGTTCATCTCTGCCGGGATGCTGGGACCCAGAAACTGGGGCATTTATCCACTGATCCCTCATTGTTGAAGGTTGTCCCCAGGGGCGTTACCTTCTGCTACCTACTTTGGAGGCAGAAAAGCAGAGAGGTATGCATTTGATGAATGAAGCGGGAGCTGTCAGCATTACCAGAAATGTCCATCTTGGCTAAGACTAAAACCAGGGCAATGTGATCGAGGTGGGAGACACTACAAGTGTCCGACTACTAAGTCAGAAAACCTCTTCCCTGAACACATTTTGTAATCTAGATAGAAATGGTGCACTGTGCTTTGGAAGGAATGAAGTGGATTATTGAAAAAAAAAATTTAATGTAAAGAGAAACTATCTAGATCACAGTGGGGACCAACATTAATACTTTTTTAAGAAACGTGGCCCTGGGTACTACCCTCTCCGCCTTGGCCATGTTTTGGTTTTACTGGAATGCGGTAATAATAGGGAGTGTGCTGAACGAGGTGCACCCTGTGACACCAAGAAGATGTCCCCTTGCCTGGTGAAGCCTGGGAAACAGGCTGCTGCTATTTATGTAGACTGGAACTTTATTTTTGCTGTCTTTCCTTTCAACGTCACTTATTTTCTGTTTTTTATTATGTAAGTAAAGCATGTTTATGCTGGAAAATTTAGAAAATGTAACAAAGAGGAAAATAGGAAACAAAAGCCATTATTATATTTCCCTTGCCTCAATACAGTGAACCTAAACCTTTTTTTGCATTTCTCTTTCAGTGATTTACCCAATCATTACAAAAATGTAACCATACTTCATACCACATTTAACATTTTTCACTTATTGTGGACATTTTTCTTTTTCCTTTTTTAAAGTAGTTTTGTTTTCAGTTTATTTGGAGAAAGAGAGGGAGAGAGAGAGAGTGGGGAAGGGGCAGAGAGAGAGAGAGAGAGAGAGAATCTCAAGCAGGCTGTGCACTGTCAGTATGGAGCCTAATTCCAGGCTCAATCCCATGAACCTGAGGTCATGACCTGAGCTGAAATGAAGAGTCGGACACTTAACCGACTGAGTGACCCAGGTGCTCCTCTTTTTCCTTTTTTAAAATGTTTACTTATTTATTTTGAAAAAGTGAGAGAGAGAGAGAGAGAGAGAGAGAGAGACAATGAGCAGGGCAGGGGCAGAGAAAAGGAGAGAGAATCTCAAGCAGGCTCCATGCTGTCAGCACAGAACCTGATGCAAGGCTTGATCCCACAAACTGTGAGACCGTGACATGAGCTGAAGTCAAGAGTCAGACTCTCAGCCGACTGAGCCCCCCCCCGGCACCCCTGTGGAAATTTTTTTATAGTGATAAATATGGATAAGCAATTCCTTCCCTTCCTCCTACTCCCCTTCATTCCCTCCTTCCTCCTTTCCGGCAATCCTTCCTTTCTTTTGTTTTGTTTTTTTTTTTAATTTTTTTTTCAACGTTTATTTATTTTTGGGACAGAGAGAGACAGAGCATGAACGGGGGAGGGGCAGAGAGAGAGGGAGACACAGAATCGGAAACAGGCTCCAGGCTCTGAGCCATCAGCCCAGAGCCTGACGTGGGGCTTGAACTCCAGGACCTCGAGATCGTGACCTGGCTGAAGTCGGACGCTTAACCGACTGCGCCACCCAGGCGCCCCTCTTTTGTAAAAATAATTCTGATTTTTGTTTGGTTACAAATATAATTGGTGTTCAGTGTAAAAAAATTGCACTTATACGTATATGCATGCACACATGTATACAGACAGACACAGACACACAGATACACACATACATACATGTATGTTAGACCACTCAGAAAGAACTACCATCTAGAGCAAGAGTCAGCAAACTTTTTTTTTAAAGGGCCAAATAGTGAATATTTTCAACTTTTTTTTTGGCCACGCCGTCTCTCTTGCAACAACTCAACTCTGCATTCTAGTGCAAAAGTAGCCATAGCTAACGTGTAAAAGAATGAACATGGCTGTGTTCCAATAAAACTTTATTTACAAAACCTGGCCACTAGTCCAGGGACTGTAGTTTGCTGAGTTCTGCTCTAGGGAAAAATAGTAATAACATGCTGCCAGAAATACATGTCTTTTTTTTTTTTTTTTTTTACAAAAACAGAATTATACTACATAAGCTATCTTGCATGTATTTAAATATTTATGGGTGTCTGTTATGTGCCAGCTTATGGAAAGTAGTGTAGACAGTGGTGAACAAGACAGACCAGAGACTCTGCTTTCATGGCGTTTATTGCAGGGGACACACTGTGAATGCAGTAAGTGCTCTGAAAGTCACGTGGGTGGCTGTGTTAAACGCTTTCGTGTATCATAACTTTTGCTACAAATTCCCTATTCATGGGTGTTTAATTTCCTTAATTGCTTCTGTTGTAGATTACACGGTCATAAGAATTCTTGGAATTAAATCTTTATGAAAAACCATCACTTTTTACTTAGGCTGAATTCCTTAAACTTGGAATCGCTGAGTCAAAAGGCATACGATTTTTTTTTCAGCCTTTTATTTGCTGGGCATTGCCAAACTACTTTCTAGAAAACTTACACCAGCTTAGACTTTCACCTGGGCTGACCTTTTTTCTTTCTTACTTCCTTTGTGCAACAAATTGAGTTTCATGAATCGACAAAGTAAAATGAAAGTGGCGTAAATCTAAGCCATGAAACAGAAATGAAGAGATAGGGAATCGTTTGAGGGAGAGGAGCCCTCTTTCAGATGTTTTGTCTCTGGGGACATCCTGTGATTTGATCCCTACATAATGGTTAGAATTAAATCTCAGAGGTTCTTTAGAGCTAGCGGACATCAGTTATTAACTGCCTTCACGATGTGCCAGAAACTATGCTCAGCCCTTCATCTGCCTGATCGGAATTAAGCCTCAGAACAAAATTGAGCTGAGAAGCTACAAATGGCCCGATGGTGGAACAGGACCATGACCATATCTCTTTGAACTAGAGGAGAAATCTCAAGCTGGCAGCCTTGTGGTCAGTTTTCTTTGGCTCACACAGTGTGGCCCCGTACAGTGTGTAAAATTTTGTTGACATAGCCCCAACCATTTTAAAACTGGAAAATGTCCCATAAAATCCCTTCTCAAGACTTTGCAAAATTTGCAAAGATCGAGGCACACACCCGTTCCCGCTTGCTGAAAGTTGAGTGTGTCAGAGGGTTTGCTCTTTCTGCACTGGGACTTACATTTTGGTAAAGATAGTATTGAGCTAAGATTGGCAACCCCTCTGAATTCCATCCTCTTTCAAACCAGTAGTGACTTTACTGTTGGGGCAGGGCAGAGGTGTGGGGACAATGCGTTTCCTGCCTCCTCACCCAATCCACTCCTCTTAGGTAGTTGATTGCCTGAGTTTGTGGTCGTACTGTTAATCACTGGGCTGTGGAAAAAGACAGGACTAAGGAGATGGAGGCTGATGTAGGTCCAGCCACCACTGCGACCCATCATGGGCCCTGGTGGTGGGGACACTTGAACTGTTAGGTGAGGGCACACCAGCTGTTGGGGGACAGTGGGCAAGATGACTCTTAGTTTCTCGGCTTCTGCCTCTGTCCTCTTATGTACTTCTTTCTCACTTGTGCTTTGTTCATCCTCCAGATTCTTTTGTTATACGTGTCACCACCATGCTTGGCCACGTGGAATAGGTCTCTCTACTCCATCTCACCTTAGAAAATAGACTTGGCCATGAAGGGCACACAAGGAGTCAGACCATTGTCTCCTCCCCTTTCCTCTAGTATCTCTCTGCCAAATGGCACTCCCCACAGCCGGGCCCTGTGCCCACCTGTCCCCTGCTCGGAGCCCAGGCACAGACTGGTTTCCTGCTAGGAATGGTTCTGGCATTTGCTTAGCTCGTAACTCTGTATGGCTGGAGAAAAACTGGGGCTCTGCAGGCCTTGTGGCTCTGGGAGCCAGAGCTGGGCTATCTCAGGTCTTTACCTGGCATTGTATTTATTTGTATGTATCTGTATAGAGCCGTATTGTGCAAAGAAGAAATTGCCGTTACATATATGTGCTTCCCATACCCTAAGCAGTATGCCAGGTAAGGGGGGTGCCAGGAAGGAAAGGACAATCTGAGAGTCTGAAGGTACCAGCAAAGAGTAAGAACCAAATCTGAGTGCGGTCCCTGCAATAGCAGGAAGTAGATTTAGGGACTCCCTGGGGCCAAAGGAGCCAGGAGAAGGAGGCTTCTATAAGGTGCTGCAGCAAAGTCTCTGTGCCAGGAGGGGGCACATTCCTGCCCCACTTCCCCCATGAGCCCACCTGGCAGCCTCTGTCTTCAGCAAACTCTCTCATCTCCAGATTTCTGAAACTGCGCTCTCCAGTATGGACGCCATTTGCCGCGTGCAGTACCGAGCACCTGGAAGGTGGCTAAGCCAAGGTGAGCCGTAATGGAAGTATAAAATACACAGACGACTCGAAGACTCTGTACGTGCAAAATATCACATTCAGAGACTCATAATGGTCACATGTTGAAATGATCATATTTTGGCTATCTTGGGGTCATATATGCTACTAAACTTGATTCTATCTGCTTCTTTTTACTTTTATTAAGTGGCTACTGACGTTTGAAAATTACCTATGTGCCTGTCCTTTGTGGCTCATGTTCTGTTTCTGTTAGACGGTCCTATTGTACAGTGTGCTCCCTGACTCAGCCACGTCAAATGTGCTTCTTTCTGGCTTCACTCTGTATTTGTTACACGCAGGCACACTCACACATATGCGTGTGTATATATGTATAATGGAATAGATACTCTCAGTCTCCCTAGGTATAAGACAGGACTCATGTTTCCTTACTCTGTGTTTTATCACTGTCTGCCCAGGTGCCCCTTTTGCTATTAGACAGCCAATGCATGTTTCATAATGATGCTTTCATGCATTTGACAAATATATATGGAACCACTACTCTGGGCCAGGCTCCCCTGGGAACTTAGTAAACTTTAACTCAATATCTGACCTAATTCCCACAGGGTAAGAGTTATTAGCTTTGTTTCACAAATCAGGAAACAGAGTAGAAAGTTGGAAGTGACTTGCTCAAGATCACCTACTGTGGCAGGAAACAGGATTCCAACACGCTTTGGTCTGGCTCCGAATCATGTCTCCTTTCCACTTGAATATGATCATACTGCTGAGGATTCTTTAGGCCAGGCCACTTGCCCCCTAAACCCTGTCTTCTTATGTGTCTATACCTACCTATTACATGCTTGTTAATGGTCTGTCTTTGCCAGGAGACTTCACAGGAGGATAGAAACTACTCTTCTGAGCACGGTTGCATCCCTGGGGCCTCGCTCTCTTAGACATATGAAGGAATAAATGATAGTCCCTTCTCCTCCCCACCATTACAAAACTCATGTTGATTTCCGTTTTCCCTGGAGAGGATACACATAGGCGTAAAACTCTAAAGCCATTTTTGCAGCAACTGTAATGTTGTAAACATTCATTTTGTATTTTATTTATTTAGAGCTCCATTATGCAAAGAAAGAATCATTTATGTGAGAGTCTGGGGAAGTAATCTCTCTTTCCCTGCTGGTCCCTCTTTCTGCACGTTACGTTATCTCAGACCAACATGACAAAACCCAGGCACGTGTCTTTTGTCAAAATGGGATGTGCATCCTCACAACAGCTGTGTGTTAGATGTTGCCAGAGCCTTGGTACCAACCTAGGACTGTGGGCTTTTCATATGATTTCGGCATAGCTTACTCATTATGGAAGTGGCGAATGGATTGTAACACGCCAAGACCACTTAATGGTGGTAAGACGGGAAACCATCCTGCCCACCAGAGAAGAAAGGCAGCCAGGCATGAAGAGAGGAGCATCAAGCTGTAAACCATAGGAGTGGTCACTGGTCTCAGCTTTGCCATTGATTCTCTCCCCGACCTTGGATGAGCCGTGATTCCTCATGTTGTGAACCTTAGTTTTCACATCTATTAGTTTGAGGACATTAAAATAGATCAGAAAGGATAGCAATGTCTACATCTACCCTGTGTAACTATTGAGAACAGGAGAAAAAAAAAAAGTCTTGGGCAAAAAAATCATAAGACTCTGGAGTCTGAGTCCAAGATCTGAATTTAACACCTGGCTCCTCTCAACTGGTTGTCTGACCTCACTGGTCATTTCACTTGTCGGGGCCTTGATTGCCTTTTGTTTGTGTAAAATGTGATCATTAGACTGAATGACCTTTTTTTTAAAAAATGTGTATTTATTTTTGAGAGAGAGAGAGAGATAGTATGCTAGTGGGGAAGGGGCAGAGAGAGAGCGGGAGACACAGAATCTGAAGCAGGCTCCAGGCTCTGAGCGGTCAGCACAGAGCCCGATGCAGGGCTCGAACTCACGAACCATGAGATCATGACCTGAGCCGAAGTCAGACACTTAACTGACTGAGCCACCCAGGTGTCCCCGGACCGAATGATCTTTAAGTTTCCTTCGTGGTTGGAAATATGTACATGTATTTGGGTAGAGATTAGAGGGTGGATTTTGGTAGATGCATTCACTAGCTTTTGTCCTTCCTAGGTGGGGACAATTATTTAGGAATCAGAAAATTTTTTAGGGTCACATGGTGTAAAAAAGGTACAGTGATTCCTGTGTGAATGCTCTGGAAGCAAATTAATCTCCTTTTCATTAGAGCCATGAGTTCCTCTAAACAAATGAGTCAGAGCAAAATTTTGGTTGTCATCATCAGAATCTTCATGCACAGGTTGACCTTCTATATACAGTCCATTTCTGTCATGTCTGGTTGTCTAGTCTACATTGAGTAGTTATGTAGTGTTGAGGTTGTGTAGGTTATGTTAGAGTTAAAATACATGGTCTTTTATTAAGTTGGTTTCATTTATAGATCTTGAGAGGCCTTGGGGTGATAAAATCTGAGTTATGCATTGCATTAAGCAGAGTTATATAAAGCCTGTTGAATATTAATTTTGTAATGATTCACCTTACAGTTTTATGAGACTAGATATAAAAAGATACTGTGAATAATTGAACCTATGGTCTATCAAATGAAGTCTAGAGAAGAGAGAATAATTAGAAGTGAAGAGGGCCAAGCCTTTTCCTTCTTCTCTGAGATCAAGTTAATTTAATCTCATCCCCTTTCTGCAGATTCAGGCTTCCTGGTTTCTTAGAGCATTAGATGAATGTGCGGTATAGAAATCAAAGCTAATAAAATGTGGATCTTTTCTACCATGTTATTGTTTTCATTAGTTTTAATGTGTCCTCTAAATATATTTTAACTTTATAGTCTGAATATTTTATATATATCCTTCTTCAGGTTGCGTTTTTCAAAACTGCTTCTAAAATAAGGCAAGTTCTTGCACATAAGAGATAGAAGTACTTATATTTCTTATCTTTCAAATTGTATTTTGTGTAAGTTATACAAATGGGCAATAAGCATGTGAGAAGATGCTCGATATTATTAGCCTCAAGGAAATGCAAATTCAAAACGCAATGAGATACCAGCAAATACCTATTAAAGTGGCTAAAATTAAAAGACTGACAACACCGAGTGTGGGTGAGGACGTGGAGCAACTGAAACTCTCACACACTGCTGGTGGGATTTAAAGTGGCAAAGCCATTTAGAACACACTTTTCAGTTTTGCTAAAATTGAAAATGCCCTTATTAGAAGACCCAGCCAGTCCACTCCAAGGTATTTATAGGAAAGAAATGAAAATATATGTCCATGCAAAGATTTGCCCTGGAGTGTTGATACGGTTGCCTTTTTCGTAGCTCTAAACTGGAAACAATCCAAATACCCATCAGCAGGTAAACGGATAAACCATTTGGGGTCTAGCCATACAATAGAATACCGTAAAATAAAACAAAATAATTTTAAAAAAGAACAAACTACGAGTATGTGCCACAATATGGATGTATCTCAAGGATATCATGCTGAGCGAAAGGAGCCAAGCACGCAAAATTTAGACTATAGGATTCAACTCCTATGAAGTTCTAGAAAAAGCACACTAATATCTAGTGACAGAAAGCAGAGCAGTGGTTGCCTGGGGCAGAGGTAGGAAGTAAGAGGGAGGATATCGTACACAGGAACATAATGGAACTTTTCAGGAGATAGAAATGTTCCATGTCTTGGTTGTGCTGATAAGTACAGAAGTGAATATATGTCAGCATCTGATGAACTGAACACTTAAAGTGGGAATATTTTATTGTATGTAAATTATACCTCAGTAAAGTTGCTTTAAAAAAAATTTTTTTTAATGTTTTTTTAATTTATTTTTGAGACAGAGACAGAGCATGAACGGGGGAGGGTCAGAGAGAGAGGGAGATGCAGAATCCGAAGCAGGCTCCAGGCTCTGAGCTGTCAGCACAGAGCCCCACACGGGGCTCGAACTCCCGGACCGTGAGATCATGACCTGAGCGGAAGTCAGACGCTCAACCGACTGAGCCACCCAGGCGCCCCTAAAGTTGGTTTTTAAAATGCCTTTTGGGGCACCTGGGTGGTTCAGTCGGTTGAGTGTCTGACTCTTGGTTTCCGCTGAGGTCATGGTCTCTGGGTTCGTGGGATTGAGCCCCACGTCGGGCTCTGTGCTGAGTGCAGGGCCTGTTTATGATTCTCTCTCTCCCTCTCTGCCCCTCCCCCACTCACGTGCGCATGCACGCTCTCTCTCTCTCAAATAAATAAACTTTCAAAAATAAAAAATAATAAAATGCCTTTTGCAATATCTTTCGTTGGTTTATGAGTATACTCCCTAAACACTGATCTTCCAAGATTTTGATTCCAAATCAAGTTTCAGTATTTACTCATTGTGAGATGGAGTCTGATACACACACATACAATAAAATCGGTGTAACAAGTATTTGACCAACCTTTAGAATTGCCCCGGGAAACAAAAGAGATGACAAACTGGTAGAAATGATTTATAAATCATGATACTGTGCAGAAAATTGCCTGTTGCTAACCCTCCGTAGTTCACTCTGCCAGTCAGAGTGAAATTACCTTGGTATGGGGCGCATGTAAAATTAGTTGAACCTCTTATCTGGGCCCCAAATGAGCTCCCCCCCGATTGAATGCCTGGCTAGTGTACAGACTATCCTAGCAGATTTCCTTAGCATTTTAAAAATATCCACCTGCCTCAGGCCATGTGACACAGTGATCCACCCACTCACACTGTAAACCCTTCACTTCCAGCATTGACAAGCTACACAATCATTCCTCCAAGTCAAGATACACTGTACGAGTCACCTTGTCAACGAGGTTTTAAGCTTCATCTGACATCTCCCAAGAATCCTCTGCTTTCAGAGCAATGAGCTCTAAGTTGGAGGCTCTAACCTAATTGTGGGGTAATGATGAGGTTGTTCTTGGAGAAGCATAGGTCTCTTCTGCACATTAACAACTTGTAGCATGGGCAGGTAATTGTGTTTTGATTGTGAATGGACAGGGAGCACTGAAAAGTTGGGTTCTGCTTGAATCTAAAACAACACATACATTCATTTGACAGAAAGTCATTTAAAAAAAATTTTTTTAACGTTTGTTTATTTTTGAGCAGAGAGGGACAGAGCGTGAGCAGGGGAGGAGAGAGAAAGAGGGAGACACAGAATCTGAAATAGGCTCCAGGCTCTGAGCTGTCAGCACAGAGTTCGACGCAGGGCTCGAACCCGTGGACCGTGAGATCATGACCTGAGCCAAAGTCGGATGCTCAACCGACTGAGCCGCCCAGGTGCCCCATTGACAAAAAGTCATTGAGTACTGTGTGCATTGTCCTGGACTCTGGGGGTTCAGCAGTGAATAGGACAAGCAAGGTCGGTCTCCTTGGGGAGCTTACGTTCTAGTGGAGGGGTGGGTAGCCATCAAGTAAACATGTAATTTCAGGATCGTACGGGAAATACGCAAGGGTAGAGAATAACACAAATGCAGGTTGATACCATACAGGATATAGTGGTCAGGGAAGATCCTGCATGTTGAGTTGGGAAGATGAGGTGGAACCAGCTGTGTGACAGTCTAGAGAAACAGTAATCTGAGCAGTGAGGACAGTAAGTGAGAATGAGCTCGGCAAAGTAAGGAAGGAAAAGGAAGCAAATGTGGGAAGTATCAAGGGTGGAAGAAGGACTGTCATGAAATGACGCTTCAGAGGTGGAGAGCAGATAAAACTTAAGTTTTATTCCATGAACATGAGAAGATATCAGGGCACCTTGGTGGCTCAGTCATTAAGCATCCGACTTTGCTCAGGTCATGATCTCACCGTTCATGAGTTTTAGTCCCACATCGGTGTACTCAAGCCCCACTTTGGGTGAGCAGGATTTCCGCTTTGAGTGAGTTTGAGCCTTGCTTTGGGGGAGCCCCACTTCTGTCTCTCTCTGCCTCTCTATCTCTCTCTGCATCCCACCAACTTGCACCCTCTCTCAAAAAAATAATAATAATGAGAAGTTATTGAAGGGCTTTAAGCAGGGGAAAAAATTATCTGATGTGTAAATATGGCCACTACGTGAAGAAGGGATTGTCTTGGGTCAAGTGGGGAAATTACTAAGAAGACTGTTGAAATAGTCTAAGGGAAAGATGATTGTAGCTTGGACTGGACTGGTGGCATTAGAAATAAGGAGATAGGAACAAATCGAGGGGCGGACCATAGTGGTAGTGCTGCGAGGGTTGGAGCAATGGGAAGTGGTGGGGAAAGCATCCATAGTTTTATGGTCTGAGCAACTAGTAGCTAATGGAAGTCTTTATTAGGAGACCACCTACAGTGATTGGTTATGGTGTCTGTATCCTTGCTTTGCCTTTAGGACACTGACCAAATGACTCTGAAGATTGAATAGCAGTTAATTATTTGTAAACATCCTGTGAATGGAACTCAGGTTGCAAAGACTCTGTTATCTCTCATCTGTGATTTTCCAGACATGCTAATAAATGAGTGCTGGAAATGTCATGATTTTCTAATCACAACCTTCTTTTCCTAAAAGCCATTTCAGCCAACATCCATCATCAGTTCAGAGCAATATCCAAACTCTTTCTAGCTCTTGTTTACTGCTGGTATGCCACTATTCCCAACACACTCACTGCCAAGGAAGTACTTTGAGTTTACTTGTGCTCTGGAAAACTTTTAGGAAGGTTGCCTTTTTTTGTTAATTATGGCTCGGGGATTACTTTGTCAGAAACTCGGAAGCCCAGGAGTCTATAAAAATTACAAGGTATTATTAAATATTTAAATATTGCTCACTTCTCCATGTAGTATGAGATTTGGACTGAGATTGAATCTTGGGCTGTTTCGTTTCCATGTTTACCGTCTTGCATAGAGTCACAGATTCAATTTTGCCTATTGAGCAAATTTTAAATTTGCTTCAAGCAAGCAAGAATGGCATTAAATTGCCTTGACCTAGGCGCGTTGAGATTTTGTTGTTTCTCTGTATTCATGGAGAGTAATGAACATTAGCACTGAAACAGAAGCATCTCAGTTTGTGAAAATGCTGTTGGAGTAACGATGAGAAAAATCTTTTTAAATGTTTTGGATTATTTTCTTTTGCATTATAAAAATAACCTAGCCCGTCCTAGAAAATTTGGAAGGTACAAGATCAAAATCAACCATAGCCCAATCACAAAGAAATCCATGTGATGTTAAAGTTTCTCATAAAATGTTAGTGTGGAAAGGGGCTTGTTGGATTATCTGGTCCAACTTCTCATTTTGCACGTGAAGAAACTGAGGTGCGGGGCAGTGTGGAGTTTAGAACCCAGGTTTTCTCAGTTTTGAGCTGTTTTCCTGATTGCTGATGTGGCTTCACAAGCAGTCTAGATTCTTGGGGTCTTAATGGAGGCTCAGTATCTGCCACACCCTCTTTCTGAGCAAAGGGGTTGTGACATCTTAACACTGGGCGTGCACGTGGCTCCATCTGCCCCCTAGTGTTCAGGAGGATGCATGGTCTTAAATAAGGATGGTGTTAAATGGCCTTGACTTGGAGAGCATTTCTCAAAGAGTGGTTTTTGAGCCACCTGCATCAGAATTATCTAGGATGCTTGTCGAAAATGAAGATTTCTGGGACCCACCCCTGGTTTGTGAAATCAGAACCTCTAGAGGTGGGAGTAGGAATCTGTTTTTTTAACAAACTCAGATCCATTGAAAAATAATACTTTGTCAATAAGAATAAAACTTCCCATATTGAGTCATTCAAATTCTCTAACCTGTGATAGATAGACGATAGCTAGATACATACATACATACAAGTAAATGGGTAAAAAGTTTCTGACTCCACACAAAGAAACTGTCGATGGTTATCTCTTGGGAGTAGAAATAGGGTGAATGGGAGAATGAAGGCTTCTCTGTTCCATATAAGCTAGAAACCTGGATTTTCAGAACACAGATGTGTTTGGAATTCCCTTTATAAGTATGCCTATGGTCAAGCTATTTCTTTGAGAGACTAGAAATGTCTGCAGATTATTATTTATTTGCTAGTATGTGGCCAGTGGGAAAAAGGGAACACTTCGCTGATATAAGAGGACATAGAAGGATCAACCAGGGGACAAGGTGAAATCCAAGTCCGTTCATTTATTCACTCACTTATTTATTCAATACCTATTCATTGACTACTTTGTGTGTACCAGAAACCATTTGAGGTGCTGAGGACATGGGAGGGAATAAGACAGCAGGGTCCCAATTATGTAGAGCTTACAGTCTATTATGGAGAAACACCAATAGAGTTAAACAAGATAATTTTAAATGGTGACAAGAGCTGTGAAGAAATAAAGGAGCTATGCCATTATGAATGATTGAAGGGCTATTCTCTAGTGGGAAGGGACAGCCTGAGAGGTGACATCTGAGCTGAGGCCTTAGTGGCAAGAAGAAACCAGCCATGTGCATATCTGGGGAACAAGTTTCCATAAAAGGAGGCTGCAAGGACAAGGTCCTGAGGAGAAATTAGCTCGATATATTTGGCATGTATAAAGAAAACTGGCATGGCTAACACAAGATTCAAGTTAAAGTTCAAGAGGAAGACAGGGCCAAGCCACATACTGTAATCATGCCACAGTAAGCAGTTTGGATTCTATTTTAAGTGTAATAGAAAGCCTCAGGAGACCTACATTCAGGGAAGGACAGTTGATATCATGAGATTTGAGTTGTTTTTTTTTTAAAAAAAAAAAAACACTTCAGCCCTCAAAATTATATAGAAACTGGGAGTCCAGTTTTAAGAAAATGTGCAACTACTTCAGGAGAAAGTTACTGGGAACCACAAAAGAACTAAAGAAATGGTAGGATATACCATATACATGGAAAGGAAAGACCAATATTATAAAATGCTGATTTTTACCGAAGAAAGGACTTATAAATTCATTGAGGTTCTGAACAAAATCCCAACAGCATTCTAAAATTGAATGGAAATATAAAAATGCAAGAATTTGGGGCACCTGGGTGGCTCAGTCAGTTAAGTAACCAACTTAGGCTCAGGTCATGATCTCATGGTTCGTGAGTTAAACCCCCATGTCAGGCTCTGTGCTGGTAGCTCAGGGCCTGGAACCTGCTTTAGATTCTGTCTCCCTCTCTCTGCCCCTGCCCCCCAAAGAATAAGTAAGCATTACAATTTTTTTAATAATAATAAAAATAAAAATTCAAGAACGTAATAAGGGAGGTTTGCAAAAGAAGAAGGAATGAAGGTTTCCCCTAATTATCAAAATATTTATAAAACCATAGTAATTAAGACATTATGTTATTGGTATAGTGGTATTGAAAAATAGATCAGTGGGACAGAATAGAGACTGAACAAATATAGACCCTTCCCTGTAGACCCTATAGACACAGGAAGCATTGAAATTCAGAATGGAAAACATAGAATATCAGAAGTAAATGAGTATCAGAAGTAAGTTATTTCTCCTTATGGAAGAATAAGTTTCCAGATTTACACTTCGTACAAAAATCAATTGAGGTGAATTGAAAACCTAAGTATAAAATGTAAAAGTTCAAAACCTGTAGGGAGATAAAAAGAAAGTATCTTTATACCGTTAGGATAACGTAGATTTTGTAAGCTAGAGACACAAAACCACACTCAAGAATGATGAAGTTGATGGATTTCACTATGTCAAAATGTATAGCTTCTGCACAAAATAATGCCATAAAATTAAAAGGCCAGTGAGAAACCAATAGAAGATATTTGCAACCTGAAATAACTGACAAAAGCCAGGTTTCTAGAATCTCTAGCAAATTCCTCTAAATCAATAAGGAAAAGTCAAACTACCCAGTAGGAAAAATGGGCCACTTACTAACAGTCCGTGTCCTGAGGGGAAGACATGAATGAGCAATAAAAATGTGAAAAGGCTTTCCACATCACTGACAAAAGCAAGAAATGCCAGTTTAAAATCCCAGGATAGCATTTTATGCCTGTCGGAGTAGCAGAAATTCAAAAGGTTGAATTAGACAAGTAAAACTTGGCAAGGAATTGAGATAAACAGCACTTGGAGAATAAGTTGTCATCCCCCAGTTGCACTTGAGAATGCACATATTCCACAACAGATTTTCCTGCAGACAGAAAGTTAGCAACATTGTTTCTCCAAGGAGGGGCACTTGGTATTTTTGTGAGGGGCAAGTCTCTGTCCCTCGAGACGTTCATGCACTGTAGAAATTTAGCATCCCTGCTCTCCTCCACCCCCAATTCACAAAAGAGCTCTCTCCCATTTTCAGATGCCCCCAGGAGAGCTGGACTTAACCAGGACAAAGTCCTGCAGGTATACATAGGGCTGTCACAATACTAATGGGCCAGGACAGCCTCTGCCACTGAACAGAGGGATCTGGACTCTAGAGGAGGATTGTGAAGGGTGTCCATCGGAGCATCCTTTGTCATGATTGGACCCCACCCAATAGCCATCAGTCCAGAAAAGGAGAATTAAACTATGGTATGGTTGTATTATAGAGTGCCATACAACAGTCAATGACCTAGATCTGTATGGACCAAAATGAAGATGTCTCAAAAACAATGTGGAGTACAGTGTAATATACAGCCTGCTATACTTTATAAAAACCGTAAAACCTACACTACTGTAGGATATGTTGTTTTGGACACACACACACACACACACACACACACACAGGCATATCCATGTGTAAACTGGAGGGGTTTAAGTTCCATGTGGTTCTATCTCTCAAAAGAGTTAATGAATGCGAAGAACAACATTAGTTCATTTTGAGTGACGGCACAGTGACGCGGACAGGAGTTTGTCACATCATCCTTTGCGTAATGCTGTATTTTCGCCAGCACTCAGGCTGCTGAGTGGACAGTGGATGGGGCGAATGGAAGGGTGAGCATGGGAGTGAGCATGGGGACAAGGGGGCAGTGAGGCTGTGCTGGAAGAAGACGCGGGCTCGGGAGGAGCCAAGTGAGGACCCGAGCATCCCTGCCAATACTACTTTGAACTCCAAGGGCACGTGACCACTTTTCTGCTTCATTTCTCTATCACCTAAAGGTCTTTCTGGAATAACACTTCCCTTTATTGCTTCCTCTGTCTTCCAAGCTATGATGTTGTCACCTAAGCAGGCCAAAGATTTGTTGGCTGCCTTTTTTTTTTTTTTTTAGCAGAATGAGACATTCTGTATAAACAATTTAAGCCCTCTCTATCCCCATCCCTGCAATTACGCTCCTACATTTCTTTTTTATTTTTTTTTCTGGAGCATTTTTTATTGTGGTAAAATATACATAATGTAAATTTTACCATTCTAGGGTCACCTGGGTGGCTCAGTTGGTTAAGTGTCCGACGCTTGGTTTTGGCTCAGGTCATGATCTCACGGTTTGTGGGATGGAGCCCTGTTACGGGCTCTGCACTGACAGTGTGGAGCCTGCTTGGGATTCTCTCTCTGTCTCTGTCTCTCTCTCTGCCCTTCCCCTGCTTGTGCTCTTTCCTTTCTCAAATAATTTTAAAAAAAAGTTTACCCTTCCAACTATTTTTAAAGGTGCCGTTCAGCAGCGTTAAGTACATTCACAGTGTTGTAAAACCTTCATGGTCATGGGTCTCCAGAACCTTTTCCATCACTCCAAATTGAAACTCTGCGCCCATTAAACAATCACTTCCATTCCTCAGTCCCCTATGCTCTGATAACCTCTGTTCTACTCTCCATCTGTATGAATTTGACTACTCGAGGCACCGCATGCAAGTGAGATCATACAATATTTGTCCTATTGCATCTGGTTCATTCCAGTTACCATAGTGTTTTTAAAATTCATCCACAATGTGGCATGTATCAGGATTCCATTCTGTTTAAAAATGGATACTGCTCCATTGTATGTATATACCACGTTTTGTTTATCCATTTATCTTGTGAGTGGACACTTGGATTATTCCTGCCTTTGGGCTACTGTGAACAATATAACATAATGCAGCTATGAACAGGTGCACAACCCTCTGCTTTCAATTCTTTGGGGTATGTACCCAGAGGTAGAATTCTTGTATCTTATGGTAATTTTATGTTTAATTTTTTAAGGAGCTTTCAAATCATTTTCTACAAAGGCTGCACCATTTTACATCCCCATCTGCAATGCGTTCTAACTTTTCCTCATTTTCACCAACATTTGTTATTTTTCACTTTAAAAAAAAATATCCCACCTAATGGGTATTAAGTGGTGTCTTATTGTGGCTTTGTCCTACACTTCTTTTATAATTAGTGTTTAAGAAAGCCTCATACATGTCTTCTGTTCAGTTGATTGGTCCCTAATACCCATGTTTTTTAGTATTTCTGCATTTCTTTAAATGCATGCCATGAAACACAGGTCCTATTATAAGCTTCTGGCACTGGGGGCTTGGGGGCATGAGATGGGAGAGGTTAAATTTGGAAACAGTGCAAACAACAGCGACAACAACCACCTCCTGCAAAGTCATAGCGAGTGCATATTTAACTTTGGCAAATTGAAGACGTTAGTGTGAGTTGGTATCCTGACCCTCCTGGCAGTTCTCAGTGTCTTTAAGCATCTTACCATGCCGAGGGCGATTCGTAGGCATGTTTTTATACAGGGGCCCGTAAAGAAAGCCAACTCTTTCATGTGGTGCTCAAAAGCAATTTTATCTGTTGCAACTTTGAAGGAAAACCTGGCCATGTTGATGATGACGTGCGATGGTAGACTGTATGGTGTGGCACTTTCCCTAAGGGATTCCCAGTGTTCGTTCTGATCATTCACAGTTTTCAGTTTGAACTGACTTTAGAAATTACTTCCAATGCAAGACGCAGTTTTACTGTATATCCTCCCCTTGAAGTTTGAAGCATATATTTTCCAGACCCTGAAAAGTCCTACAATAAAAATTAAAAAACAAAAACCTGACTACCATAGATTAAAGCAGGAGTTGGCAAACTATCTCTGTCAAAGGCCAGATAGTAAATACTTTTGGTCTTGGGTCTCCAGCACAGCTATTCAGCTGTGTAATTGTAGCTCCGGAGCGACCAGAGGCAATCTTTAAATGACTGGATGTGACTGTGTGCCAAAAAACTTTACCTGCAGAAACAGTCAGCAGGCTGGATTTAATTTGCAGGCGATACTTTTCTGACCCCTGGTTTAGACCGTTGTGACCAAAGGTTGTTGAATCATGACCTTTCCCAGCTTTATTTTTTAAAATTTAAAACCTGTAATAGACCCTTACGGGCCTGAATTCAAATAGCAGAGAGCTTCAAATCTTTATGGGTGATGCTGAATGTTGATGGCATGTAGCAGGTTTGTCGTTTTTCTAGTACCTGGCTTTGCACTGCTGTGGCAACAGAAATACTTAGTGGGCAGTATGGACTAAATTGTGTCCTAAGATTCATATGTTGAGACTCTGACCCCCTGATACTTCAGAATGTCACTATATTTGGAGAGAAAGCCTTCGAAGAGGTAATTAAGTGAAAATGAGACCTTTACAGCAATCTTCGGAAAGAAGAACAAAACTGGAGGTGTCACAATCCCGTATGTCAAGATACACTACAAAGCTGTTATAATCAAAACAGTATGGTACTGGCACAAAAATAGACACGTGGATCAATGGAACAGAATAGAAAGCCCAGAAATAAACCCATGATTATATGGCCAATTAATCTATGACAGAGGAGGCAATAATATCCAATGGGAATGGATTGGATAATCCATTTCTTTTCAACAAATGGCATTGGGAAAAGTGGACAGCTACATGCAAAAGAATGAAACTGGACCACTGTCTTATACCACACATAACAATAAAATGGACCAAAGCCTAAATGTGACCCCTGAAACCATAAAATTCCTAGAAGAAAACATAGGCAGCAGTCTCTTTGACATCAGCCATAGAAACATTTTTCTAGATTTTTCCTTTGGTAAGGGAAATAAAAGCAAGTTAAACTGTTGGGACTACCCCAAAATAAAAAGGTTTTGCACAGGAAAGGAAACCAGCAACAAAACGCAAAGACAACCTGCTGAATGGGGGGAGATATTTGCAAGTGATGTATCCAATAAGGAATTAATATCTAAATTATACCAAGAATTTCTACAACCCAACACACAAAAAACAAATGATCCAATTTAAAAATGGGCAGAAGACATGAATAAACATTTTTCCAAAGATGATATACAGATGGCCAACGAACTTGTGAAAAGATGCTCAACGTCACTAATCATCAGAAAAATACAAAGCAAAACCACAGTGAGATATCACCATACACCTGTAAGAATGGCTAAAATCAACAACATGAGAAACAAAAAGTGTTGGCAAGAATGTGGAGAAAAAGGAACCTTCGTGCACTGTTGATGGGAAGGCAAACTGGTATAACCACTGTGGAAAACAGTATGGACATCCCTCAAAATATTAAAAATAGAATTACCATATGATCCGGTAATTCCACTGGTAGGTGTATGCCCAAAGAAAATAAAAATACTAATTCAAAAAGATACATGCACCTCAGGAGAAACCAAACTTTGATCTTGGACTTCCAGCCTCTAGAACTGTGAAGGCTGTTCAAACCACTCAGTATATGGCATTTGTTATGACAGCCTAAGCAAAGAGGTGATCATATCTCAGGCATCCTAACTCACTGAGACCTTGAACTTATTTGCTCACCTGTAGGTTCTTAATATGACAAGTATCCTTCACTGAATTTTATGGGTGAAGTTACATGATATGTTCTAATTGCATTTGCATATTTGGTATATTCAAAGATCTTAAAACATTTCCCTCCTACACATTAAGAGTTGAATTGTTGAATATACTCCCATAGTGCTTTTAACTTATTTTTCCTCTGTTCTCTTCTTTAGTCTTCTTTAAAACACTATCCATTCCGTTTCTATTCTTGGGATCTGGAGTTTTCAAATAGATGCATATTTCCTGGGTTTACAGTTGCTGCTCATTACAGGTAGGAAGTCAGAGTATATCGGACCATGGAATCAAAGAACTTACTAGCTATTGTAGATAAGGTTGCTATAAACATAAGGGTGCCTGTATCCCTTGGAATTAGTGTTTTTGTATTTTGGGGTAAATACTCAGTAGTGCAACTGCTGGCTCATAGGGTAGTTCTATTGTTAACTTTTTAATGAAACTCCACACTGTTTTTCCAGAATGGCAGCACCGGTTTACATTCCAAGTGTCCATCAATAGATGAATGGATAAAGACATGGTGTGTGTATGTGTGTATATAAAATGGAATACTATCCAGTTATAAAAAGGAATGAAATATTGCCATTTGCAGTGACATGGATGGAGCTAGAAATTACAATGCTAAGTGAAATAAGTCATTCACTTTCAAATGTCCCCTCTCTGTAAAGAGAGATTTCCTGTTATTCTTCCTTTCTAATCTTACTCTAATAAACTTTTACCTGCTGCTTAAGAAAGAAAGAAAGAAAGAAAGAAAGAAAGAAAGAAAGAAAGAAAGAAAGAAAGAAAGAAAGAAATCAGTCAGTCAGAGAAAGACAAATACCATAGGATTTCACTCATATGTGGAATTTAAGAAGCAAAACAAATGAGCAAAGGAAAAAAGAGAGACAAATTAAGAAGCAGGCTCTTTTTTTTTTTTAATCAGTTTTCTTTATTTTTTGAGAGGCAGAGAGGGACAGTGTGAGCAGGGAGGGGGCAGAAAGAGACGGAGACACATAATCGGAAGCAGGCTCCAGGCTCTAAGCTGTCAGCACAGAGCCCGATGCGGGGCTGAACTCAATGAACCGTAAGAGCATGACCTGAGCTGAAGTTGGATGCTCAACTGACTGAGCCACCCAGGAGCCGGAAGCAGACTCTTAATAAAAGAGAACAAACCGATGGTTACCAGAAGGGAGGTAGGTGGGGGGGATGGGTGAAATAGGTGATGGAGGTTAAGGAGTGCACTTGTGATGAGCACCAGGTGATGTATTGAAGTGTTGAATCACTATATCATACACCTGAAACTATTACAACACTGTATATTAACTGTACGGGAATTAAAATAAAAAAAACAAAAACAAAAACAACAAAACTTACTAGCTGTGTGTCACCTCAAACAAAGTATCCTCTTGCCGTGACTCAGTTTCCTCATCTTCATAAGATAATGATTCCTATATGATTTTCACAGTTCCCGGAAGCATTAGCTGCAATGTAAGTGCTATGCCCTGCGCACTAAATGGCTTGTGGTGGGCACTCAATAAATGATTGCCTTTCTCTCTCTTCTGCCCTGTGATCCAGGCTGCTTGTTATATCACTATTTACAAGGTCTAACCCCCAGTCTAGGAACTTACGTAACCTGGTGGACACATGGAATTTGTAGAGAGACGTTTTGATAAAGCAGAAAACGTACGGAGTCACGACGGTGCCAGTTCTCCCTTTGGTTCTCCTGCAGGTCCCCTTCCCTCTCTGGAAGCCTCAGTTATCTTACTGTAAAGTGGGGGCTGGGACTACACTATCCCTCTCGTATATTCTATACCCAGTATTTTCCCTGGAAGCCACGGGGTCTAAGGAGATGGCTGGATGTGAGAGGTCTTCATTCTGATTTCATCCTACCCAAACCGTTACTGCAGTCCCATGGCTACACTCTATCAACATTAGATCCCCCTATTTAAATTTAATTTTTTTGTTAGCATTTTAATATTGAATTTAACACACCTCACATAAAATTAGGGTCTTACTGGCTTTAAGATTCAAAGATAAGTAAATTAGTTTGTTTCCTAAAATCTATTTTTGTCCTAAAAGGATACTGCAAATATTGCCCACAAGAAACTCCCAGCTGGGGTACCTGGGTGGCTCAGTCCATTAAGCATCCAACGCTTGGTTCTGGCTCAGGTCATGAGCTCATGGTTTGTGAATTCGAGCCCTGCATCAGGCTCTCTGCTGACAGCGCAGAGATTCTCTGTCACCCTCTCTCCGCTCCTTCCGCACTCATGCTCTTTCTCTCAATATAATAAATAAACATTAAAAAGAAAAGAAAAGAAACTCTCAGCTCTCATTGTGGTGGAGCCCCTGGAATATCTCGTTCCTGTTAGAAAAGATGGGTGTATCATATGGCATCAGTAAGGAGGCAGGAGCAAAGGTGCTGATGAACAAATTGTCCTGAGTTCTTTCTGCTTCCGGCCGCCATCTTCCACTTCACGCCTGTGTCCATGTCCAGGGAGAGCTGAGGCTCAGGTGGAATGGGGAGGTGCAGTGCGGGATGGTTGGACAAGTCGAGTTTTATCCACTCACACGGCAAAACAGTGAATGCCACACCTGCTGCTTCCGCCTTCTTGTCCACTTTTTACACACTCCTGGGTGTGAAACAGTTTGACCCACAGCTGACAAGAAGCGCACTTCCCGACTTAAGGAGAGCTTCCGAGGGATAGCTGTTTCCTTTTCTTTTATAGAGAAAATGACAAATACATATAAATGAGCATCTTAGGGCGCAAGACACACACTAAATTTCATCAGTATTCATGACATGTGCTTCATTCTCTCCACAACTGACATCTGTTAAAAACGAGATTTGGGAGTGCTATCCTGGTTCCAGTAATTCTGTAACATGGATTCTGCGGTGATGCTTTATTGATTTCTCCCACTTTTGTCACCCTGAATTTACAACTACTGTAGATAACTTTCAGCCCTGCGGAATCTCCTTCTACAGAGACGGTAACACTGTCTATTCAATGAAATGCATTATGTAAGAGGCCAAATCACTTAGTTGTTGAGAACAGCCTCAATTTCATTTGTATGTCGAGATAGCTCTATTTTAAATCTCGTTAGGTAAATTTCTAAAACGGTGATTAAACTGTAGCCAGCCAAGGGAAAACTAGAAATAAATTAGAAGTGTCACTGATTTGAGAACTCTAGTTCTTTCCTGCGTGCCTACAGAAATTGAGGAGCGTCTCTTTTCTGGGTTACAGGCTTTGGTGAGAAATCCGGAAGAAAGAATGTGTGAAAGAAAAAGATGACAACTATGCATGGCAAACAAAATCTGAAGATTATTACAGTGAAAGCAAGAGGAAGTCAGAAGAATACCTACTAGTAAAGGTAAGTGGACACCTGTAAATGCTGAACTCTGATGCTGAACAGGAAAGTGGGTTTCTACACGTATGTGTGTGAGTGTACAGAGACTTACCAACTGGGGATAGGATAGGATAGGATAGGATAGGATAGGATAGGATAGGATACATAATATGATCTACCATCAAAATATCTGTGTTCTAGAAATGAGGAAGACAATTAGTAAATACAGTTAATTCCTTACTCTCAAATAAAAGCTAGTTGCCCAAAAGTTGAAAAATAGACTTACCTTTTACAAAGGGGTTCTCTTTTCAGAAAGCAAAACAAACAAAAGCCAAAATAACCGATGTACTAACTAACCGTGCTGTGCCGTTGACACATTTCCTACAATATATTTCCAATATTTTATACACACAGTTGTAAAGTTATTATCTTTTTGTTCTCAGTTGAACACTGACCGGCTTAAGTCCAGAGGACAATTGAGCAAGCTAATAGTTGATTATTTTTATACATGCAGTGATTTTCATCCTTAGCTTTCTTGTAGTACAGGTGTGCTCTGTACCTTTAGTGTTAGTCCTTTGGGTCTTTCCCCTATTTTCCATGGCTTTTTACAATAAAATAAGAGGGAAATTGAAATATTCCAGTGGCAGCCCAAGCTGGAAACCAAACTGCCAGGCTCATGGGCAGTGCTAGCCTATGATGTCTCAGGATGTTTCTACATTAGGTGATCTCAGAAATCCATATTTGACACAGTCCATATTTGATTTGAGGGAGATTGATGTATAATGTGAAAAGTATGAGTTGTATCCAAGCAGAATGTACAACAGTTAAGAACAGCATTTACACAGTCTCTCAAAATGCTTCCTTGAGTGAAATAAACAGGTGGATTGCAATTTCCACGCACCAACCCGGCTGGAGAGGACTATCCTTGAGCAGTCAAAGACATGGACTCAAGATTCTTGGTCTTCCACTGACCACTTCTATGACTGTGGTCAAAATGGCTCATCTTCCTTCGCCTCCGTTTTCTTGGGTAGATGAGGATATGCGGATGAAATGAGTTAATATTATACAAAGCACTTGGGAGAATGGTGAGCACATAGAAAGTGGCTGATTTTATCCTTGAGTAAAGTGTCCTTCAGAGATGGAAATCTCTGTTGTTTTCTGTGGAGCAGAGAGGTAGAGGATCCTAAAGGGTGCAGAGGAAGTGAAGGCAGATATGTCTCACCCTGGGCGTGTATGCACAGTCCACGCTGCTATCTTGGGAACCCACGGGGCACTAAGAAGGATAAAAGAAAGCTACAGGGGGCTCAGTGTGTCTCTCAAACTCGTAGTCACTTAGGTGCTTCAGGAACAATTGGAGAATATAAACTTAAGTGATGTAGGATCTTAAATTATAAAGCAGGTCATCTCAGACTCTTGGCTGCAATCTGTAAGGCACAGTGTGATCCGGCCCTAGCCGGATTTATTTCCAGCCTCTGCCACTTGCATTCTGGGCTCACTCATACCTTGTTCCTGACCCTTTCAATCACAACAGATCCTTTGCACCACACTACCCGTGAGCCTTTGCACACACTACCCAGTGCAGCCTGTATACTCTCCCTCCCTGCCCCTGACTCCTTTGCGCTTTCCTTTCTGTCTCAGACCTGTCTACTAAGGAGAACCACCGCCCCCCCACCATGACACTGTCTTCCAAAAATATCACTTGTTACATTTGTTGTCATTCTCATCAACACTAACTTTGAGGGTCTTTTTGTCCATATCCTTGAAACAAGGGACATTCAGAAATTTTCTCATCCTTGCCAGTCTGACAGGTGATGAGCTTGGCTATTTAAAGTAGGTATAAGTGGGGTGCCTGGGTCGCTCAATGGGTTAAGCGTCTGACTTCGGCTCAGGTCATGATCTCACAGTTTGTGAGTTTGAGCCCTGCATCGGGCTCTGTGCTGACAGCTCAGAGCCTGGAACCTGCTTTGGATTCTGTGTAACCCCCTCTCTCCGCCCCTCCCCCACTCGTGCTCTGTCTCACTCTGTCTCTCAAAAATAAATAAATGTTAAAAAAAATTTTTTTTTAATTTTTAAAAGAAAATAAAGTAGGTATAAGAAAGGACATACAGGAGCGCCTGGGTGGCGCAGTCGGTTAAGCGTCCGACTTCAGCCAGGTCACGATCTCGTGGTCCGTGAGTTCGAGCCCCGCGTCAGGCTCTGGGCTGATGGCTCGGAGCCTGGAGCCTGTTTCCGATTCTGTGTCTCCCTCTCTCTCTGCCCCTCCCCCGTTCATGCTCTGTCTCTCTCTGTCCCAGAAATAAATAAAAACGTGGAAAAAAATTTAAAAAAAAAAAAAAAAAGAAAGGACATACAGATAGGCAAATGAGGGCAGAAGTTAATCATTCATTAACTTGTCATCAGAGCCTGTTTCCTTTAGGGCACTCATTCTTAATGAGAATTATTTTCTTTATTTGCTTCCTCAGTTATTTTTCCTACCTTTCTTACTGGTCTATAGGTCCTGTGAGGCTGGGTTGATGTTTTCACAATAATATTCTGGGATCCTGGTCCAGCAACTGCTGTATCTGAGGTACTTGAAAAACATTCTGGGAGTGAAAAAATGAATGAGAAGGACAGGGTCCCTGATCTCAGGAGCACAGGTGTTGTAATTGAGACAGATGATCCCTTTACAGGACTAGAGATTCAGAATTAGAGCAAGGAGATAATCAATGGGTCTCACAAAAAAATTTGACTCCTGGAGGCAGGAGAAAGATTCTAAACATTAATTGCACAGCACAAATAAGGACCAACTTAAATGGGTATAGGCCGTAGTGCCGGGCAGGGTGTTTCCCTTCAGTTGCTGGATTGTGGGGAGATAGGCGGGGTTCGAGGGTAGGGCTCAGGGCAGTGATCGGTTGCCCAACACTACGGAGGAAATTTTGTATTTTAATATTAAGTTTAGCTACACGTATGCATTGCTACTGAATATCAGCCCTGATTATAGTATACCTTATTTAAATAACCAAGTGCACCTGTCAAACTGGCAAGAATGACAGAAGTTCTAAATACCCCTTGTGGGAAAGACATGGACACAATGGCTCTCATGATCACTGTCGATGAGACTGTCAACAGTGGCCATATTTTTGGAAGCTAACTTGGCAGTATTTGTCAAAATGTTAAATGAACATTCGCATTGACCAGATAATAGAACTTTTAAGAGTTTGTCTTCCAGACAAACTGGTCTGAATACAAAACACTGTATGCACAAGTACGTTCGCTCTAGCGCTGTTTTAATAGCAAAAATATGGCAGCAGTTTATGTGTCTATTAATAGAAGAGTAGTAAATAAGTGGTGGTATTTCCATCCAGTAGGACAAGGTAGCCCCTGAAATGTATTAACTGAAAGGGGAAAAGCTCCTGAAATTGTGTATATTATGATCATGTCTGTCAAAAGCGAATGAACACAACTTAAGTGTCCATCAGCAGATGAATGGATAAACAAAATTTGGTCTTCGATGGAATATTCTTCTGCCATAAAAAGGAATGAAGTTCTGATACATGCTACAATATGCATAAATCTTGAAAACAGGGGTGCCTGAGTGGCTCAGTCGGTTAAGTGTCCAACTCTTGATTTTGGTTCAGGTCATGATCTCATGGTTCATGAGTTCGAGCCCCATGTTGGGCTCTGTGCTGATAGCACAGAGCCTGCTTGGGATTCTCTCCCTCTCCCTCTCTCTGCCTCTCCCCTACTCACATTCTATCTTTCTCTCAAAATAAATAAACATTAAAAAGGGGGGAAAAAAGCAAAAAAAAAAAAACCCATGAAAACATTACAATAAGTGACACAAAAGGACAAACACTGTACGATTCAACTTATGTGAATTATCTGGACTAGGCAAATTCATAGAGCAAGTAGAGATTACCAGGAATTGGGACAAGGGAGGAATGGGGCATTAATGATTAATGGGATTAATGGCTACTGTTTGGGGTGATGAAAAAGTCTTGGAAGTAGTGGTGATGGTTGCACAACATTGTGAATGAAATTAACGCCAACGAATTGTACATTTAAAAATGATGAAAATGGCAGATTTATGTCATATCTATTTTATCAGAATTTTTTAATTGAGAGAAAAAGTAAATGAGCAGACAAAAAATAAAAGCAGGCCCACACACACGTGTGCCCACAGGCACCATATAGTCTGGAAAGTTACCTTCAGATTGTTGACAGTGATTGTCTAACAGATGGAATGAGGGGCAGAGCAGGAGAGAAGAAAATTTTATCCCCTATCCTTGTATGTTTTTTGCATTTTTCACAGTAAGCATAGATTTTAACATTTTTTGAATTGAAGGGTTTTTTTTTTTAAAAGTCATCCTGACCTGTGGTAAAAAAACCCTAGAGTTGGTACCATTTTCCAGGTTACAACCAAAACAATCCTGAAAGGTCTGTTTCCAATTGAATGTGCTCACATATAACATCCCTGTGTGTGCAATGTTTAACCTGGAGTGAGAATTTAATTACAGTTTAAAACAAGAAATAGTTTTTCTTTTCTAAATTAAACTACATCTTGTGGAAAACAGGCTCTCGGTATAGAAAGAACTTGATCTTATCCCTCCCTCAAAGAAGACCAACTCCTCTATCTAGTAATTTCCTGCAAAGGAAACTGCTTCTATTCATAGTTTTACATCCCCTTTGTTGGTAAAGCATCTAAGGCATGTTGGCTATAAAATAATGAGACTTAATTTCAGAACACCCAGAAGTTTTTATGCATAATAAGAGATTTTTTTAACCATAATAAAATTCCGTGAAAATAGCATTTGAATGGGTCATCCATTTTGCAAAATGTGTAAACCCTATAACGTAGTCACAGGTTCATACAAGTAAAGAGAATATATGGAAGGGCATGCACTTCATGTTGGAAACCTCAAGGAGATGATCTCACGAATGGTGTCAGATGAGTGGAGATTACTTACTTCTTCATATGCCTGTGCCATGTTTAGTTGTTACAGTTAAGGGCTTTCTAATAGCTTTATTAAGGCAGAACTGACCAGCAATTAAACTGCACATATTTAAAGGGTAAAATTTGAGGGGTGCCTGATGGCTCAGTCAGTAGAGCATGGGGGTCATGAGTTCGAGCTCCAGGTTGAGTGCGGAGTTTACTTTAGAAAAAAATAAATTAAAACAGAGTGTCAAATTTGAGGAAAACATGTTGTAACTCTATGAGGAGGGAGATGCTAACTAAACTTACCCTGGTAATAATTCCACAACGTGTGTATGTTCAGTCATTATGCCGTCCACCTTAAATTTACACAGAGCTGTATGTCAGTTATGTCTCAAGGAAACAAAAAAAGGCAAAGAGAAGGATGAGGGGGAAGATGAAACTGGCAAAATATTTTCAAATATAATTAAGAAAGAGGATCCTCTGAGAATTCTTAAGTGTCTTGCTTTTTGTTGCATGTTTGGCACTGCTTAGGCAGTAAAATAAAGCAGCAGCTCAGAGCTGAGAAGCCAAAAAATAAAAAATAAAAAAATAAAGTGGGCAGCCTGGTAAGTTTTGGCATATGTTTATACTCATGAAGCCATCACCATAATCAAGTTAATGAAAACATCCATCATTCTTCAGTCTTCTCATGCACCTTTGTAATCTGCCCTTCCTGCCCTATCCCACTCCTCTCTTACCCCAGGCAACCACTGATCTTGTTTCTATCACTGTGTATTAGTTTGCCTTTCCTACAATTTTATATGAAGGAAATCCTACACTACAAATTGTTTTGTCTGGCATCTTTCACTCAGCATAATTATTTTGAGATTCATCCATGCTGTACTGTGTGTGATGTTCCATTCCTTTATGTTGTTGAGTTGGATTCCATTACCTGAATAACCTCCATTTGTTGAGTTATTCCCCATTAATGGGTGTTTGAGTTATTTCCAGTTTTTCACTATTACAAATAATGCTACCACGCATATTCATGTATAAGTCTTTACGTGAATATAGGCTTTCAGCTCTCTTGGGTAAATATCTAGGAGTAGAATGGCTCGATCCTATGGTAGGTATATGTCAGCTTTTTGAGAAATTGTCACACTGTTTTCTTAAGTGGTTGTACCAGTTTACATTCCCACCTGCCCTGAAAGAGAGTTCCAGTTCCTTCACCTTCTTATCAGTAGATGGTATGACCAGTCTTTTTCCATTTCATCCATTCTGATAGGTATGTAGTAATAACTTGTTGTGGTTTTAACTTGCTTTTCCCTAAAGACGACTGATGCTGAATATCTTTTCACATTCTAACTTGCCATCTGTATATTTTCTCAGTGAACTGATTCAATCTTTTGTGCATTTTTTAAAAGTCGGTGTTTTGTTTTGTTTTTTAAGTTTTATTTATTTAAGTGATCGCTACACTCAACATGGGGCTTGAACTCACAATCCCAAGATCAAGAGTCAGATGCTCTACTGACTGAGCAAGCCAGGCACCCCAGGTGTTTTGTTTTCTTATTGAATTTGAGAGTTCTTTATATATTCTGGATGCAAGTCCTTTCTCAGATGTCTGCTTTGCAAATATTTTCTCCCAGTGTCTACCTTGTTTTCTCTTTTTCTCAATGGTGTCTTTTGAAGAGAAGAGGGTTTTTTTGATGTGTTTAATTTGGGGTTTTTTTGTTTGTTTTAAAAAAAAAATTTTTTTAATGTTTATTTCTTTTTCAGAGAGAGAGAGAGAGAGAGAGACAGAGCGTGAGTAGGGGAGGGGCAGGGAGAGAGGGAGACAGAATCTGAAGCAGGCTCTAGGCTCTGTGCTGACAGCTCACAGAATGAGATCGGGACCTGAGCCAAAGTTGGACAGTCAACCAACTGTGCCACCGAGGCGCCCCTTGATGTGTTTAATTTGTTTTAATTTGAATTGTTACGGTGAGGGACATCTAAGGATATTTGTCAGCCCTCACAATTTTTACATTTAGATACCCACCCTACACGATATCAAGCATATTAAAACTCACATGTATCCCACATTAAAGATAATCTTTTACTCTCTTCCCTTTTTAAAGGTTTTTTAATTCATTTTGAAAATATTTATTACAAGAAACTCATTTAGTTTCTTATTGGCTATAATTCTTCAGGATTCATCATGTATCCTTGATGATTCATGTCAAGTAAAAAATGTAACTTGAAATTACTTTAAAACGTAATGTAATTTAATATAAGCTACACTTTATCAACTAACAAAGTTTGACAATACATTAATTTTTGTAGATATTAATTTAAGTATTTATTACTTTAATTTGGGTAGTTTTCTTTTTCATATTTAGAAGCCAGTAAGTTTGTTTGCTTATTTTTTAGCTCTGGAATATATGTAGCTTCTACAATTTGAAAAAAAACAGCCTGGTTAAAGTACGTTTAAGGAAAAATATAATCATTAATAAATTCAAAAGAAAACAAATAACTTAAGCATGTTCTCAAACATGTAATAGGCAATCATTAGGTGTGAGTAACCGGGTTTGAAAGAGATACCTGGAGACTGACTGGCATTCATAACACTAAATGTTAAGGGGCTCCTGGGTGACTCAGTCGGTTAAAAGCGTCGACTTCAGCTCAGGTCATGATCTCGCGGTCCGGGAGTTCGAGCCCGCGTCGGGCTCCATGCTGACAGCTCAGAGCCTGCAGCCTGTTTCAGATTCTGTGTCTCCCTCTCTCTCTGACCCTCCCCCGTTCATGCTCTGTCTCTCTCTGTCTCAAAAATAAATAAATCTTAAAAAAGAAATTTAGAACACTAAATGTTGAGGAATTTGATGTGTTTCTGCTGGTACTCAAATTTCCTGCTGAAGTTTGGTTAAAACAAAGAAACAAACAGACTCTCTTTTGGCTCCGAAGTCTCACAAAATGATGGTTCTTATTTTTTAAATTTTCTTATTTTTAAAAATGTTTTTATTTCAAAATTATTGCATGATTTATGTAAAGATAGTCAAACAGGAAACGTATTTTATGATGTTGAATATTAAAGGCTCTCACTTCCATTCTTCAAAGTTAACTGTTAAACATTTTCTTTAATTAAAATAAATAGAAAACAGATGCAAGTTCTTTTATTCCCTTCAAAGCAAGAAATAACTTTAAAATCATCAAAGATATATACAAATATAGGAATATCTAAATGTCAAATGAATGATAGAGATTAAAATTTGTGTCCTTCGTATGGAAGTCTGCTTGAAAACCATTTAAAAATGTTAAACGATCATTAGGAAAATGCACATCAAATCCCGCAATAAGATACCACTTCATCCACTAGAATGGCTATTATATATGTATTTTTAAAAAGTGCTGGTAAGGCTGTGCATAAATTGGAATCCTGTGCATTGGTGGGAATGTGAAATGGTGCAGTCACTGTGGGAAACAGTATGGCCATTCTTCAAAGAAAATTGAACTAGAATTAGAGTGCCTGGGTAGCTCAGTTGGTTAAGCGTCCGACTTTTGATTGGGGCTCAGGTCATGATCTCATGGTTTGTGAATTCGAGCCCTGCACTTGACATGCTCTCACTCCTCCTCGCTCTGCCCCTCCCCTGCTCACGCTTCCCCTTGCTCTTTCTCTCTCTCAAAATAAATAAATAAACGTTAAAGAATTTTTTTGAAATAAAAAATGTTAAGCTAGAATTACCATATGATCCAGCAATCCACCTCTGAGTGCATACCTAAAAGCATTGTAAGCGGAGACTTCTTTTTTTAAAAAAAATTTTTTTAACGTTTATTTATTTTTGAGACAAAGAGAAAGAGAGCATGAACAGGGGAGGGTCAGAGGGAGGGAGACACAGAATCTGAAACAGGCTCCAGGCTCTGAGCTGTCAGCACAGAGCCTGACGCGGGGCTCGAACTCACGGACCGTGAGATCATGACCTGAGCCAAAGTCAGCCGCTTAACCGACTGAGCCACCCAGGCGCCCCTGTAAGTGGAGACTTCTTGAACAGATACTTGTACACCAATATTCATAGCATTACTCACAACCGCCAATGGTAGAAACAAGCCAAGCATCCATTGACAGGTGAATTGATAAACAGAATGTGGTCTATACATACAATGGAATACTATTCAGCCTTAAAAAGGAAGAACATTCTGGCACATGGTACAATATGGAAGAACCTTGAGGACTTTATGCCGAGTGAAACAAGCCAGACACAGTAGGACAAATATTGTATGATTCCATTTATATGAGGTTCCCAGACTAGTCAAATGCATAGAGACAGAGGTGGAATAGTGGTTGCCACGGGCTGGTGGAAAGGGGAAAATGAGGAGTCACTGCCTCATGGCTACAGAGTGGCATTTGGGGATGATGAAAATGTTCTGGAGAAGGATGGTGATGATGATTGTCCAACAATATAAATGCACTTACTGCCACAAAACCCTACACTTAAAAATGGCTGGAATGGTAACTTTCATCTCACATGTGTTTTACCACAACTTTGAAATAACATTAAGAGGAAAAATTTCCGAATGTTTCCAAATAAAAAAAAAAAAAGCTAAATTACCACCCTGATGCACGTTAGTGATAGCCAAAATTTCCTAATGGTCTCATGGCCCAAAATGAAAGAGCAATATTTTCAAAGGGAAAAAAATTATTTTCCTTTCAAGTGATCCTTTAAATGATACTTCTGACTTTAGTAGTGCCGCTTCAGAAAGAAATTACCAGCCACCTCACAGGCATTCTTTAAAGACTTTACACATATTAACTCATTTAATCTTCAACAGAGCCAGGAAAGGCTGTTATTTCCATTTCAGAGATGAGAAAGGACGTGGAGAACAGAGAGGTTATGTAACATGCCCAAGGTTACACAGTTGGTGAGAGGTAAAGCTGGCTGTCAAGCCCTGGAAAGATGGTTCTAGAGCCCACAGTGCTCTGAGCCACTACGTTTTCCCATCTAGTAGTATCAGGGGAGCTGTCTATATACTGGGGGAGCATGCCTAGAATTTCTACCGGGTGGTTATGCCTGGAAAGCTTAAGAGTATTGATACTCTTTTAGCTTTTCTTCAGTAAAAGCTTGTGCCTTGAAATATGTAAATAATTTATCTCCAGCTGGAAATTATTCTTCAACATTTACCTGGCTTTTTAGTAATGCCAATCTTGAAGGAGGTGCAAGAAAATGCTATACACAAAAATGTAAGTTTTCTAAGCTTTATCAAGGAAAAAGCTCTGGAAAGACTATCTCCATATTGAAAGAAGATTCTTATATTCTTTCTTTCATCCTAAGATTCATGCCTCCCACAACCTTACATTAATTTAAAAAATAATCATGTTTATGTTCAAACAAATTTAGGAAATGGTGAATTACAAAGAGTTAGAATTTCTTTACTGTGGGACTTCTTAAGGATTAACATACTAATAAACATTGTGTTGGGACTCCTGGATGGCTCAGTGGGTTAAGCATCTGACTCAGCTCAGGTCATAATCACACAGTTCATGAGTTCGAGCCCCAAGTCAGGCTGTTTGCTTACAGCTCAGAGACTGGAGTCTGCTCCGGATTCTGTCTCCCTCTCTCTCTGCCCCTCCCCCACTCACCCTCTTGTCTTTCTCTCTCAAAAATAAATAAACATTAACAAATTTTTTTTAATATTGTGAATTGCCAAGAAAGGGAAATCATATGTATTATGTTAAATAATATATTAGTATATGTTATATAATATACAGTTGTTTCCCAGGGTTCTTTTACCACTACTGCTCCCATGGAAGAGCATGAGCGGTTGAGTGCTTCCTGGAACACTTTTGGGAATCTGGGACATAACTAGGGATTTTCCAAATCTACCACCAGGGGGCACTCCCCTCCCATTTATATTCTGACAAACATTGGCCAAAACTTCATTTTCCCTCAGCACCCATAAGACAGGCAGACATTTTGAAGCAGACTTTGCTAAAACCTTTCAAATGATGAAGAAAAGAAATAAGAAAAATGAGAAGTTCTATAGTCACACCTCCCAAATCCATGAGGCTGAGCTGAAGAAATAGCAAGTCTGCTAAACTCTCCTGGGCCAGTATGGAATACAAGTTGTCAGCCATATTGCTTGCCTTTTTCCACTCCTGTTTCTTAGCCAAGTGACCTGTCTGTCATCTTGACCCCCAAGAGCATCTATGGGCTTACCTTCTCACATCTGAGGATAAATCCCATAGACCTTAATGTTTTCACAGGTTAAATTATTCTCTAATTTAAATTTCCCAGGTCTGCACTGTGATCTTTCCTCTCAGTCCTGGCTGGCAGTTCTGAGGTACCTCTGTGGTGGTGAACCAATATGGCAGTTCCATGAATGTTCTAGTCATGATTAAATGTGCAGTAAATGTGTCACCCTCATGTCGCTTGCCAGGGCACACTTTATTAATCAGCAAAGCATGCTTTCTTTGTAAAACACAGAACCAGTCCCACAGTCCTTCCTGACACTGGGCCCCAGGCAGGCATTACCAATGGGTTGCTGTTAATGAGAATGGAAAAATCCTTTCATCCAAGCTTAGGATATAAATTCCACCTAACTCTGGAACCTTCTGTGTTGACTCTCTCAGATGAATGTAATCTCTGGTAGCCTCTACTGAAAACACAGACACAGACACACACACATGTTTTAAAAAGCCTATTTTGGGGGCACCTGGGTGGCTCAGTCAGTTGAGCCTCCGACTCTTGGTTTTGGCTCAGGTCATGATCTTACAGTTCGTGGGTTCAAGCCCCGCGTTGGGCTCTGTGCTGACAGTATGGAGCCTGCTTAAGATTCTCTCTCTGCCCCACCCCCACTTGTGCACATGCTCTCTCAAAATAAATAAACTTGAAAAAAATTTTTTAAGTCTACTTTAGCTCCACAATAATGAAAGTCTCTATTATAAGCCTATCCGAGCCTTATCCGTACCTTATCCATAGAGCACTGGAAAGATACTGTACCTTATTGGAACAGGAGGCTTGTTACATCTCAGCATGTGCCAGAGGCTTAAATTTGGCCCATTCTGTTGTTTAACTTCTGACTGATATGGATATCATGTGCTTATGCCCCATTTTGATTAGCATGTCCTTGGAGTTGACTTTGTACAAGCTGCTCAGGAAATAGCCTCTGCTCTCTGTCAAACTTTATCAAGTATCAGGCATTAAAGGGCCTAACCTGTTATGGTAGGCTTTCAAATGAATTGTCATCTTTCAGGTGTTTTTTTTTTTTTCTTTTTAACATTCACGAATAAGACGGGCAATACTTTGTAGTCACTAAGCTTGAACTCTGGAATTAGATGGGGTTCCACTCTTTGCTGCCTACTTAATTATTTTAGAGCCTTTGGCGAATTTCTCCTTCACCGCTCCAAACCTCCTGAAAAATAGAGGCAATAATAATACCTATCGTGTTGTGGTTCATTTATAAAATTAACATTATTGTGTATCTATTTTGTACCATGATTGGGTGGATTTAATGGAATGGGACATGTAACTAATTCACTTATTAAATGATACTATTGTTATTATTCCTCTTCTAAAGCACTGGTGTTAGAACCAAAGCCCTCATGAAAGGTGGGGGCAAAAGATGGCCCTGGTTCTTGAATTCCAAGTTGATTAGAGATGAAATGTAGGTGGTAGACCAGCAGTCATTTAATTTTAAAATTGTGCACGGGAGGTGAACTTTCCGCAGTGGCCAGCGGGGTGCGCTGTGTGAACAGAGTACGCCACTGCCACAGCCAGGACACGGTCGCGCTTGCCCTCAGGGGAATGGGGCTCAAAATGGTGAGCAAGTTCAACCTAACCGCCAATTCTCTAGCTTCTGTTTCCTGCTGAATTGAACTCCGTCCACATTCTAATGGCAGCAGAATTGATTCACATGTACTAAATGTCCTCTCTGACCAATATTGCTTTTGCAAAGAAAGCGATGTGCTTGGGGAAGCGTGAGGAGAAAGTGACACTGATACATTGGCTAATTGTTAAGAAAGCATTATGGAAATACTGTAAATGAAAAATTGACTACTGAGGAGAGAGGTTAACACTGTGGAAAATAATAAAACAAGGAAATCTTGGAAAGCACTAGTTGATCAGCCACTTTCCTACTGTTCAAAGTCACAGTCTGGCCACAGTGACCAAGTTCTAAGGACCAAAAGGTGAAGTTTTTATTGACAGCCTCTATGATTTTTTATATTGTTTTTATTTGATTTGTGATTTAGAATCTCACATTCTTTTAGTCTTGCCTCTTGAAATCAGCTTCAGAAAGCAACCCAGTCACCTGAGCAAATTTCAAATTTATCTTTTTTTTTTCCAAAAGAGCTGTTTTTATTCCAAATATGAATTTCCACATTGGGACTAAGGTATTCAGCATATGTCTTACATCAATTACATTGTATTATAAAAATAATTCAGCTTCTGACATTTGGATAAAAGAAATATTGTATCTTGTTATATAATATTTATTCTTGATTGTCAGTGAAATCAAGGTTTTTTTTCTTGTATTTACTGGCCATTTGTATCCCTTAGGAAGTTGCATATTCCCATCCTTCTTTTCCCATTGATTTGTTTTTTACATTAATAGATTAATGGGGCACCTGGGTGGCTCAGTTGGTTAAGCATCCAACTCTTGATTTCAGCTCAGGTCATGATCTCACAGTTTGTGGGACCAAGCCCTGCGTCAGGCTCTGTGCTGACAATACGGAGCCTGCTTGGGCTTCTCTCTCTCCCCCCCTCTCTCTCTGCCCCTCTAGTTTGTGCTCTCTTGCTCTTACTCTCAAAATAAATAAATAAGGTGAAAGAAAATTGATCAAGAAGGAAATCATTGATTTGGGGGTGACAGACCATAGTACAGCGGGTCTTAATAATACAGTCCTGATCACAAAACAATTCCAAAATATTGGAGAAGGTGAATTCTCAGCTTCTGCCTAAATTTTAGAGTTAAGTGTTGTGTCTTGACTTCTCTCTCCCACTTGGCATCAACCTGGGGCTCACAGATGGCTGGTTCCTCTTCTTCAGAAGAAGGTGTGTACATTCTCTGTGAGTCCTGTGGCAGGTGCAAAGTGCTTGGAGAGAGGGAGTCTTCCACATTCCATGCAGAGCCCCGTAGAAGAGGTGGGTCGTGCTGCTTGGCCATCCTCCTTGAGAGAAGGCACCAGGGGCATTTGTCTGTGAAGGAGCACAGCTCAGCCTACGAAAGGGAGGTGCATAATTCCTTCATCAGCCTGGGCAGTGATTGGATTATAATCATTTCTGTATCTTGCACTCGGGGCAAGTGTTGGTCGGGATGATGGTAGAATAAATTACCAGGGACTCCATCTGCCGAAATATCATTCAGGTAGTTGAGTGCTTTCACAGACAACAGTTTTGAGATTAAATTTAATGATACTTAGTTATGAAAACATTTGCGATATTCAAATTTGTGATATAATAACAAAGTGCTTATTAATGCGTTCAATAGCAAGATCTGATGTACCATAATTTCAAACTGGTCAGGAGTGTATACAATATTTTGGGATGTAAGTAACCACACAATGCTATCGAAGACTTTCTCTGATTTCTACTGAGACTGAGTGACGGGTTCTGCTAATATTTACGTAGTTTGTTACTCATATTCATAACTGAAGAAATGCTCCTTTTTAAGTAGACGTTAGTGAAAAAAAAAATTAAAGATGTAATTTTTACACTTATCCAAGTTCCGTTCTTGAATCCTGTAGAAGGATGCCCTGGGGATCCAGGACCCCTGACTGAAATCCCTTGGTCTCCAGGCCGGTGGGGGTTGGTGCTGGCCGGGACTGGTGCTGACTACAAAGGGGTATGGAGGATGATAGAACTGTTCAGTCTTGGATATGATGGTAGCTGAAGTACTATTTATTTTTATCAAAAACGAGGAATGCCACATATGAAAGTTAGAACTCAGAGAGAGAGGGAGGGGGGGGGAGAAAAAAAGGAGGGAGGAAGATGGAGAAATGGAAAAGGAGAAAGAGTGGTTATGGCTTGAATATTGCTGCGAATAGAAGCAGCCACTGGAAACTGTCCACAATTATCCAGTGCTTTCTTAAGAGGCCGTGTGGTGATAACGGTCAAGGAAAAGGACTCTGGAACGAACCTCCCCGAGTTTAAATCCTGGCTCTGCCGGTTAATGGCTGTGACCCAGGGCAAGTTACATGACATCGCTCTGTCTCAGTTTTATCATCTTTAAAATGAAGATGGTAATAAGTCTGCCTACCTCATATGATTATTTGGGGATTAGATGGGTTAATATATTTAAAGTTGCTTATTAGAATAGTGCCTGGCGTATATTAAGCACTATAATGTCATCTAATATTTAGAAATGCTTGAGGAAGAGGCCAAGGTCATAAAGAAGAGCTCAGTCAATGCCAGGGTTTATACATCAGCAATCATAGAAAGACTGTTCAGTCAGGAGAAGTTAGTCATTAACAAAAAATGTCCGTGTTTATGCGTTCAGAAGACACATCGGCTTACTTGTTAATATTCTTCTAAATGCATTTGCAACTTCTTTTTTTTTTTTTTTTTGGCTCTGCCTGCACCTCACCTCTCAGATGTATCAACTCCCAACATCCTCTTCCTTTTCCAAATAACTTCCCCTGCTGGCCCACCTCACATGATGTGTTTCCAGAGGACAAGGCCAGTGCATTTTTTGCAACATTTGCAAATGAAAATCATACCCATAATAAAGGCTCCAGGTCTCCTATAAAACCCTGGTTGACTTAACGATGAATACTTAGGTTTAGGTTGTTAATTATGATTGATATTTAGTATCATTCAGATAGTCTCTAAAGCTGTGTTGGATATTTACAACATGGCAAAACGTTCACCTGCCAAGTCTCTTAACAGAATCCTGCTGGGATTTTAGTCTTGGGGTGTTTTACCACTAGGAGCATAGTTTGTGAGCTTTCAAATCATCTACAAGTGAAAAATTTATTGAAAATAGGTTTCTATGGCATATACCCAGGCAACAGCCCATTTATCTGGAGAACCAGAAACTAGGGAATCATGGACACCTAAAATCATGAAATAACCCAAAAACTTCATTTGAAGTAGTTAAAACTGGGACACCTGAGTGGCTCGGCCGGTTAACATCCGACTTCAGCTCATGTCGTGATGTCACAGTTGGTGGGTTCGAGCCCCACGTCAGGCTCTGCGCTGACAGCTGAGTGCCTGGAACCTGCTTCGGATTCTGTGTCTCCCTCTCTCTGTGTCCTGTCCCCCTGCCCCCACCCTCCACCCCTGTTCATTCTCTCTCTCTCTCTCTCAAAAATAAACAAACAAGCAAACAAACAAACATTTAAAAAAATAATAGTTTCAACCTTCTTCAGTAAGTCTTAAAGGCTTAAAGCCTTAAAGGCAATTTATAATGAGAAAGGATGGGAGATCACCACAGCAACTTCTTTTTAACGTCAGTAAAAATATAGACAGCCAGTTCTTATTTTTTGTGGTAGTTAGGTTGTAGAAAGTTGCCTTGAGTACCAAATTAGCAAATGCTGAACCAGCTCCTAGGGGAAATATAGGGTTAGACTCTGATGAATCTCTGGTCACAACATCCTCATCAGCCAATCAATACATAACCTTGTTTTATGTGTGTTTCGGTTTGAAGACACTTTATTTACTGTATATTGTGGTTCCATTAACATTGAACTCATAGCCAACAGAACTGGAGCTTATGCCTGAATGAAACTTATCCAATACACCCATTTTCTGAATAAGGCACATCGCAGTTTTCTTATGCTTAGGAACTCTCACCAGCATTTCAGGGCTATGCTTTGGGACCATTTAAAACAGCAAAGTCATGGGGCGCCTGGGTGGCTCAGTCGGCTAAGCGTCCGACTTCAGCTCAGGTCATGATCTCACAGTTCGTGGGTTCGAGCCCCGCGTCAGGCTCTGTGCTGACAGCTCAGAGCCTGGAGCCTGTTTCCGATTCTGTGTCTCCCTCTCTCTCTGCCCCTCCCCCGTTCATGCTCTATCTCTCTCTGTCTCAAAAATAAATAAACGTCAAAAAAATTTTTTTGAAACAGCAAAGTCGCCAACAAAAAGCCCAAAAGTGCAAAAAAACACGGTGCTAAAAAAGACCATGTAAAGGACACTGGTTTACGGTCTGTGCCCTGAAACAAGAAGGCAGGGTGTCATCTTGTTTGACCTTAGCTAAGGCCTCGCTCCGAGGGTGACTCACGTTTTTTGCCCCTCCGTACGTGTCTGAGAATGACTGCAAATGCAGCACAAGTTTGATCTTGGGGTGGCGAGTAAATTTTAGCAAGTAGACGAATTTGCAAATATGGAATGCATGAAGAACGAAGATCGATTCTATTCATAAGAAAAAGAACAAAAAAGAACCTATGTGGTCTGTTCCTCCATTCCCAAACAGCATTAGCTAAGTATAGAACGTACATTGGATAAATGCCCAGGGAATCATATGCCTGTGCCAGAGTGCAACCCTCCCTGGCTCGAAGCCCACCCATCTCTCCATCACAGAGCCTCCAGAACTTGGTTAGGGGTGAGCAGACTCCAGCCTGTGGGCCACATCCCGCACGCTGTGTTTTGGTATGGTCCCAAGCTAAGAAAGGTTTTTTTTTTTCTCTTTTACTAGGGAAGACCATTTCTTGGCCTTTGAAAATTATATGAAATTTAAATGTTGGTGTCCAGAGGTGACGTTGTATTGGAACACAGCCCACACCCATTTGTGTATGCACTGTCAATGACTGCTTTCATGTAATGAGCCAGTGGTATACATCTGCCACAGAAACTGTGTGGTCCCCAGGGCTGAAAAGATTTCCTGTCTGGTTCTTAAAAAAATTTTTTTTTTTCAACGTTTATTTATTTTTTTTTGGGACAGAGAGAGACAGAGCATGAACGGGGGAGGGGCAGAGAGAGAGGGAGACACAGAATCGGAAACAGGCTCCAGGCTCTGAGCCATCAGCCCAGAGCCCGATGCGGGGCTCGAACTCCCGGACTGCGAGATCGTGACCTGGCTGAAGTCGGACGCTCAACCGACTGCGCCACCCAGGCGCCCCCCTGTCTGGTTCTTTATAGAAAAGTTTAATGACCGGTGATCTAAAACAGTGCTAGTGGTCACAACGTAGGGTCTTCCACAGGCAGCTAAAAGCTCTGTGTGGCAATAAAGCTTTATCTAGTAGAGGAGGAGTAAGTTTTAGGCAACAGAAAAGAGGGTTTTCCCTTCCTCCGTCCCATGTCCTCCTTTTCAGACAAGGTTAGATTTCAAATCACTGTTAATGAAATGATTCAAGGATTTACCTCACATGTTGAAGCAAACTAGAATCTATCAGGCCATTCCTGTGAACAAATCTGTTGAAACGGATTTAAATGTAAGTGGCAGAAATTCATCAAGGAGAAGAAAAAATGATGACACCAATCTTTTTGTGTTAGAATTATGCACTGAAATTCCAGGATCTTTGTTTCCTGTCAATTCAGAGAGTACAATTCATTTTATTTTGTCTTTAGTTGGAGTTTGCCTAGCTGAAAGTTGTCTTAGAGATCATTTAGACCCAGACAATGCAAGAGAATTTTCTGCATGGTTGGGCATGATCTATGTCTGTGTTATCCAATATGCTAGCTACTAACGCACATGGCTGTTGAGCATTTTAAATGTGGCTGGTATGACTGGGAAACGGAATTTTTAATTTTGGTTCAGTTTTAATTAAACTGAAATAACCATATGCACCTTATAAACAGGTTGTATTCAGATTCGGTATCACAAACTGGCCAGCAAAATTACCTGAAGTTTGCTTTGAATAGGGTTTTTAAGGAGTTTGGACTTGTTGCCAACACTTAAAGATTAGGGGATTTTATATAAAGGCCCCAATTCTGACTTCTTAGGGGAAATTGATGTATCTGGAGACACCAGGGATGCCCTTTCTGGACAGGACGCGGGATCTCCAGTCCCCACTGCTCCCTGTTGTCTTATACTTAGCCTGCTACATCATTATCATTACCCTCTTGGTCTCTCTTGGCATATGAATGTGCAATTGCGCATCTGATTCAACCCCCAAGTTTTCATGTGGGAAACTACAGCCCAGAGATAGTAAGTGCCTTACCCAAAGTCATTTGGTAATTAATGGTTGGACTCACCTCAGAACCCAGGCCCTTGGGCAGTGCTCTCTGTACTCCGGGGCTCTGATTGAAATCTCTGGGTATGGATGTGCAGTGGGACGGGGGTACCACGGGTGTGTCTGAGCTGCACTCACAAGCTTCATCCTCCACTAGTTCCAGGCCATGGAGAGGTTGGACATTGGGTGAGGGAGGTCTCTGCTTTCCTCCCATCTGGGCTGACTCAGTGAGAGTCACAATGGGCAGTGAGGGCGTGGAAGGGATACAGGGCTGAACTTTCCCTGGCCGTTTTCCTCTCCAACTTCCTGTCTCATTGTTTACCTTTGACATTTCCAAAGTTGTCGGTGAGGGTGCATCTGAGAACCCATTGTTGCCTCTTATCCTCCCTTGTTTCTCTGCGGTTCCTCTGCTGTTTTGGATCCCTTTCTTTTTCCAAAGGCCTTTTGACTTATCTCTGAAGTCCTAGTCAATTAATTCTTGGGCCAAAATACTTACTTAGTTGCACCAAAAAAGGTTTGAAATAGTCTTTCACAATGTGAGAGCTAAATTTTATTGGGTATTTCTCTATTCTCTTGTCCCGTTCAGGTCAGGACTAATTCAGAAAGAAGAGGTTTAGCTTAGTGACTTTGGGAACATATTTACCTGGATTTGAACATACTTACCTGCTTTGCCAGTTACCAGGTCCCTGACGTTCGGGGAAAATCCCTTAACCTCCTGGGCCTGAATTTCCTCACATGTCAAACTACCTACTTCATAGGGCTGTGGGTGAGGAATAAATCTGATGATGAATGTAAGGTAGAAAGCATGACACCTGTGACATAATGATTGCTCCATAGATGGAAAGGATGGGAGCATTCATTTTCGCCATGTCACTTTCCATAGATTTTACATTCTTTCTCTAGAGAGGGATCCGCTGGGTTCATCAGGCCACATGCCTTTGGAAATCCCTCCCTAGCGTCACCTTGTTTATCAGCTCAGCAGATTGGGGCGCCTGAGTGGCTCCGTCGGTTAAGCGTCCGACTTCATCTCAGGTCATGAGCTCACAGTTTGTGAGTTCGAACCCTGCGTCGGGCTCTGTGCTGACAGCTCGGAGCCTGGAGCCTGCTTCGGATTCTGTGTCTCCTTCCCTCTCTGCCCCTCCCCAACTTGTGCTCTGTCTCTCTCTGTCTCTCAAAAAATAAATAAATGTAAAAACAAAAAAAATTTGTAAACTCAGCAGATCAACTACCTTGACTCATTTTAGCCCCAAGCATTTCTTCCCGCAGCTCATTCTCCAAGTTCTGCTCTATGCACTCTGCATGGAAATTTCCGTTTACTACTTGATTCCTGACTTAAAAAGCCCTCTTCCCACCTTTTTCCAGTGTGGAGCTGGCATTCGGATGCATCTGCCATGTTGCTTACGGGAGAATGGGCATCTGTGATTCTTGACTGCCCAGGATCTAATCCCTCTTCTTCTCATAAGAGAACCCCACCCAACTGGCCTTCAGGCTCAAGTAAGGCTGGCTGCTCCCTCAGTCTTTTCTGGTGTGAAGGTCAGACATGTGACTCAGGTCTGGCCAGTCAGAGCCAGAGAAGAAGAACTGAATGACTCATGTTGGAATTATTAGGAAACAGAATCTCTTCCCACAGGAGTTGCTAAACTAGCTCTGTGTAAGTTTGGTCCTGCTAGTGGCCACCTCTGGCTCCACTGAGAAGCCAAAGGAAGATCAACACTAAGGAAACAGAACTGGGAGACCGAGAGGGACACGACCCAGAGCTTCAGTGCCTGAAGGCAGATACCCTTGGTCTTTCCAGATGTGTGAGTCAATAAACTCCCCCACGTTCACCATTACTGGATTTATTTATTCATGTCTGCTTTGGTTGGAGTTGGAGTTCTATCTCTGTAACTACAAGAGTTCTGCTTAAACTCTGCCCTTTCTAAATTTCCCCCCAATCCATCTCCCAGTGTATTTCCAGTTACTGTGAATCCCATTTGCTGGCTCGGAATGCCCTCTGGTTTGCAGCACGCATTTTTCCCCCAGGGTACTTTGCTCTCTGGACATTTGGGATGGTTGACTCTTTTCATTTGAGTTGTCTGCAATTATCCATTCTGTACCTCAGATAGAGATAGTAAACACTTGCAATCAAGCGTATTAGTTTTCTGTCTCTACATGACAAATTACCACAAAGCTGGTGGCTGAAACAACACATACTTCTTATCTCAGAGTTTCTGTGGCTGAGGAGTGTGGGCACAGCTTCACCGCGTCCTCTACCCAGGTTGATATTTAAGGTCTTGGCCGGGACTGTGACCTTGTCTGAAATTCAGGGTCTCTTCCAAAATCACTGAGTGTTGGCAGAACTCAGCTCCTGGAGGATATCTGCAGTTCCTTGTCGTGTGCTGCCATCACCAAGATGGCAGTGTGTTTCTTCAAAGACAGCAGAAAATCATTTTTCCTTCCAATTTGCTAATAAGATGGAATAATAACGGGAGTGACAGCCCATCACCTTTGGTACCTAAGGTAACCTAATCAAGGGAGTGACAGCCCATCATCTTCTCCATATTCTCCCAGCTGAAAGCAAGTTTAAAGGTCCTAGCTACATTTAAGGGAAGGAGATTACATAGGCCATAACGCCAGGGTGTGCAAATCATGGGAGCCATGTTAGAATTGTAGCTACCACACCATGTTTACCTCCCACCAAATGATCTAAACCCAGTTGAGAGCAGTAAGATATAGTGATGAGTAAAGTTGTCCTGCATACATGTAGATTTTTAGTAAATTAGTTATAATGTATGTGTGCGTGTATTTTAGGGTTGAAACAGATGGCTTCAGTAGGCTCAATAGTGCCCCCTAAAGATCTCAGGTCTTCATCCCTAGAATCTGTGAATGTAACCTTATATGGCAAAGACTTGGCAGATGTGATTAAATTAAGGTTCTTGAGCTGGGGGGATTATCCTAGATTATCTGGGTGGGCTCTCCATGCCTTCACAGGTGTTGTTACAAAAGAGAGGCAACAGAAAGTGAAAGAGACACACAGAAGAGAAAGCAATGTGAAGACAGAGGTGGAGGTTAGAGTGACGTGGCCACAAGTCAAGACATGCTGGCAGGCACCAGGAGCTGGAAGATGCCAGAATGGATTCTATCCTAGAGTCTCTGCAGGGAGTGTGGCCCTGCTGATGCTTGATTTCAGCTGAGAGAAACTGAATTTGAACTTATGACTTCCTGAACCTTAAGAGAAGAAAAGGTTGATGTGTTAAGCTGCTCATTCTGTGGTAATTTTTTTTTTAAATTTTTTAATGTTTATTTATTATTGAGAGACAGAGAGAGACAGAGCATGAGCAGGGGAGGGGCAGAGAAAGGAGGAGACACAGAATCCAAAGCAGGCTCCAGGCTCCGAGCTGTCAGCACAGAGCCCGACACGGGGCTTAAACTCACAAACTGCGAGATCATGACCTGAGCCGAAGTCAGATGCTTAACCGACTGAGCCACCCAGGCGCCCCCATTCTGTGGTAATTTGTTACCACAGCCACAGGAAATGAACATAATGGCCATACTGACTAAGAGTCAGGTTTGCATTTGAGGCGTTGGAGCCTATAGACAATTTAGCCAGATTTTAACCTAACTTTTAAAGTAATATTGTTTCCCATCAAGGTCCTTAGAGCACCTGTTTTGTATCTTTTGGGGTGCTTGTTTAGAAATGGGTTACTCAGAGATGCCTGGGTGGCTCATTCAGTTAAGCATCTGACTCTTGATTTTGGCTCAGGTCATGGTTTCACAGTTTGTGAGATTGAGCCCCAAGATCAGCCCCACTGACAATGCAAAGCCTGCTTGGAATTCTGTGTCTCCCTCTCTCTCTGACTCTCCCCCACTTGCTCTCTCTCTCTCTCTCTCTCTCTCTCTCAAAATAAAGTTAAAAAAGATAAAAAAGAAAGCAGGCGTACTTTAAAAAAGAGAGAGAAAGAAAGAAAATAAATGGGTTACTCAGGACCACCTGCTAAACAGTGTCAGTTATTAAGGGCAGACCACAAATTCGGCCTCAAGCTACTTGGTGCTACTTGGTGGTCAAAGCGAAAAGCGGTCCCCGATCTAAAACTTTTCATATTGAATCTTCCTAGCTTTCTGATCTTTCTTTATTACTTTATTCAGCGAGGGAGTCTAATTTTCTCCTTGGGTAGCTGATTAATTCCACAGGCACTACCATCTTTTATCTGGTCTTTAATATGTCAACCAGATATCTTGAGTGTTTCTCCATTCAGCAAACATTTCTGGAGTCCCTGCAATGTACCATGAGGGATGGAGATACGATAGAGACCAAAAACTCACAGTGTTTCCTCTTCTCAAAAACCACAGCCCCATGGAAATGACATAAATTAAATAATCCCGTGAATACATGTGTAATTGCAGACTTCAGTAAGCCCGAAGAAAAGAAACACATTTCGAGGAGGTTATTCGGCATAAGCATCTTGCCTAGTCTGGGAGAATCATGGATGATTTTCTCCTGGATGTGACTTTTCAGTTGGAAGCTGAAAGTAAGTGGGAATCACCCAGGAGAAGGGGAAGAGACCAAGGTTCCATATGGAGGCAACAACGTACGATGGCCATGTGGCCAGAATGCATGGCATGTTTGAAGACTGATTGGGAAGTGGGGAAGGGGAGCAAGGTGGGACTGAAGAGATGGGCAGAGTCTGACCATGGACACACAGAAGACTCTTGAAGGAAGACCAAGCACATACAGTTAAAATGAAAACTGGGGGCATAAATCTGTTCCCCAATCTACCACATCATGTGACCGTACTTCCCTTTGGAAGCAGTGGCCCAGCCTCAAGAAGCTATTATAGGGCTTTCTCTATGTCCACTTGAGTGAGTCACTCGTATCATTGCCTGTTCGCGAAATACACGTCTAATATTCCTTTCTTCTCCCTGGGCAGTGGTCAAGGCCTCAACAAGCTGGGAGCTGTGGATCTCAGCCTCAGTAGTAGGGAAGATTAGAAAGAGAGGTCCCCGTGCAAATCCTTGGAGGACAAAACAGCTGCCTGCAGAAAGCCACTTGGGTCTACTTCCTGGGCACACCCTCTGCCTCAGGTGAATACTTGTGATGGTATTGAAACGCAGGCCCTTGAGATGTGCTACACGTCAAACCAATTTAATGGCAGTGTTAACCTGCAGCAACAAACAGTGTCTATTGATTCAACCCTGTTGGAGATCTAAGATTACCATTGACTTTTTCTGCCCATGGACCACTAGACTTTCATTGAAGTAACATCTTCTAATTAAAAGGGAAGCATTTTTTTTTCCTTGCTCAAAAGCAGAACCATTTATTTTCTAAGATAAATTCTCGGCTACATACTGTAAATTCGTTGGGGGTGGGGGGTGGGGCATGCTTCAAGTATAGAATGGTTTTTGCTTCTCGTCTGCCCCATGGGCAGCTTTATTCTAGTGTTTATCTCTCTGTTGTTAAAGCAGTGTATTATTTCTTCCTGACTGAGGTCTTTTGAGGAGAGTATTGTGTATTTTATACAAGACGAGCTCCTGTTCTATTCAGATATGCATCTATTCCCTGTAACCACTTTTCTCCTTTGGATTCCCTCTCTATGTGAATGAAATATTGCTGTGGGATAATTTCTTGTCTCCCTGTAGATGTAGGAGCATACATGTCATGAGAAACAGTTGAAACTATTCCATATGCATGCCTCTTCCGCAGGCCAATGTCAACCTTATTGAAAAGAAACAAATCCGGTGTAATGAAAATCCCAAGCATATAGGCAGAGTCAAGAAATTCCAGAAGGTTTCAAGTCCCCAAGGAAGGAGAATGGCCTTGGTAGAAACACTTAGGAGAAATCAAGCAAACAAATTTTTCTGCTCTTTGTTTCCTTTACATCCCTGAGAAATAACAGAAGAGTCGGCACTCTTTTCTTCTTGTTGTCCTTTTCCTCTGCAATTCACAGCATATGAGATGCAGGGTTTTATTATCTTCATTCTGCTGCATCTCAAAATGCTGCCCGTCTTTGGGATGCATGGTGAATTCATCATGTTCCCTGGAGATTACTGAGGCAATCAAATCAAATGCGAAAGCTAGTGAAAGAGAAGACGAGGGGAAATCTTGATATTCCAAGCATCTTACATATTTGTCTCTGCCTTAAAGCTGCTGTTAGGATTGGATGACATTTGGGGAAGCCTGGATATGAAGTGGGGTTATGGTGATTTGTGACTGTGTGCAGGTGAGTTTTGAGAGGGCGGGATGGTGGGAAAATATCTGAGAAGAATCGGTGGGAGAACATGAGATGCTAACTGCCTTCAGGCCGACAGTAGGTGAGGGAAGATCTGAGGTGATGCCGAAAGATCTGATTCTAACATCAGACTGCCACAGGTCAAATCCAGGTAGTACCTCCTGGCTGAGTCCAGGCTAGCTGAGTGATCTTGAGTATGTCACCTTGCTTCTCTGTGCCTCAGTTTCATTTACTGTTAAATGGAGATAATCAGGGTAATGTCTCCATTACAGAGCAGTTGGGAAATTAAACGAAATTATTGTACATGTAATGCTTGGCTCATTAGTGCCCAATAAATATACTAGCTGTTGTTTTTATTGATATTATTGACCAGTTTCGTATGCTGATCTAGTTGGGTATCTTTAACCAGTCACTCAACAACCTTGACTCTTGTGCCCATTATATGCCAGGGACTGAGCTAGGTGTTAAGAATGTAATGAACCATTATCATAGATGACGGGAATTAGTGTAATAGAGATATGAGTATGCTACTGTAGTGGATCCAGAGAGGAGACAGGTTAACTCTGAGATTCACCTGTACTATAGAGAACCCCAGAGAAAGTTTTAGTGCCCAGAACGTATGAAGTTTCCCACTGAACTTGGAAGGTCTGGGAAGAATATGGAGTTTGTTATTGGCATTCACTCAAGTATACTCTGGCTTCCCTCCAACCCGGCCAGCACCCCAGTCCCCCCTCGCTCCAGGGCTCTCATCCCAGCCCCTTCTGTGCGAGGTCCCAAGTGGAGCGTTTGATACAAAATCACGCTTTCCTGCAGTACAGCGTGGATGATTGGAAAGACTCATTTCAAGTTCTAAACCTCAGATACCTTGAGTAAATTCATGGTTGGGAAGGTAGGAATGCCTGATAAGCTCACATTACAGCCTTTTGTGCTTTAGACTGAAACTCGGCCATGTGGGTTTCCCTTCAGCTTCAGCAGGGAAGAATGTTCAACAAGGGGCTCTCTTCTCTTGCTTTCTTCAGGCCACCCACCCTCATCTCTTCCCCTCCCACATCTACCCATGTTCACTCTCCTGTGCGCCCCAACTTTTTGAGTTATCCAAAGAAGGAGAAGGAAAAGGAGAGGGAGAGAAAGAAAGAAAGAAAGAAAGAAAGAAAGAAAGAAAGAAAGAAAGAAAGAAAGTCAAAATCAGCTTTCTGAAAGCTGGACAATCTACATATAGTCTAACTCCAAAGACAAGCTCTTCTAGGTGTCCTTGTCCTATGACATCAGTGGCCTCAGTTTATCTTCTTTTTGTTATAATTCAAAAGATGTTTTGAATCTGCATTTCAACCCAGTGAGGCAGTTAAGCCTGGGTTTTGAAACATGGCTCCATCAGTCACTGGCTGAAAAACCTTACATCATTTTCTTAACCCTCCTCCATCTCCTCTGAAAAAATGGGGTTAATAATAAAAGTACTCACTTCGCAGAGTGTTGAGCACATGAATAAGTTAACAGATGAAAAGTGCCCAAAGTAGTGCCTGGCACGTAGTAAGCACGCAATAAATGTTAACCATTATTATTGTCATCTAGAGAGAAGTGAGATTTCTAGCTAGATCAGCAAGTGGAGAATATTCCTGCTTTATTTCTGAGCAATCAGCCACTTGTTTCTGCAACTCAACTTAAAGACAAATTTAAAAATCACTTAGTCAGGGATTTGTTTGGATTTGATATAGATGATTGTTCAAAAGCATGATCCTTGGAAATCTTCCACTTTACGCAGAGTATGTTGAAACTAGGACTTGAAGCTAGTCTGTCATTAACTGGAATTTCAGTGTGAATTGTATTATAGCCACATCCCCAGATGGTTGTTCAGGATGTTATAAATTACTCACTACTTTAGTTGTGATGGACCTCTTCAAAGTTCCCCTAGAAAGGAGTGGAAAGTCAGCTTTGGAACTGGAGACTTTGTTCAGGCAAATGTTTTTATGAAGTCAATGAGACAGAACAGTTTCTAATTCCTCATGCTTGTGACAAAGATATTTACCCTGTTGAGGGATGGAGCCCTGCATGATTCATATCCTGTGGGATGAAAAATAGAATTCAGAAATTCAGTGCTGTCAGCCCCTCCCTCCCTATCCTAGGTCTGAATGGTGTTGGTCAGGCGCATTTATAATCACCTAAGCATACCTCACTTCAGACTGAGGTGGAACAGCCAATTGTCCTTTTTGTGAGTTGAGTCATATACGTAACAAGAATTTAAAGGAGTCATAAGTTAAATCTCTTCGAGTCTAAAGAAGCAACCGAACACACAGGCATAGGTGGTACAATGGTGATTTACCATTGAAATACCATGCAGAAGGGTACCTGGGTGGCTTAGTCGGTTAAGCATCTGACTCTTGGTTTCAGCTCAGGTCATGATTTCATGGCTTGTATTCTTCGTGCACAGCTTGGAGCCTGCTTGGGATTCTCTCCCTCTCTCTGCCCCTCCCCCACTCACACTGTCTGTCTCTCTCTCTCAAATCAATAAAATTAAAACATAAATACACATATACATACATACATACATACCAAACATAAAATTGGGAGGGTCTGTGTAGAAGCCTAGATAACTTGTCTGGTGCGCTCTGTTGAACATGCAGAGTTCTGGCATCCTGGGGCCATTGTTAACACTTGTCAACATTTGGGGCCGAGGGGCTGTGCCTGCTTTCAAAGGAGCATGCCATCTCTTTTGACGCAGGAAACCATGGCCCTCCGGACTCATGAGTTGCACGGGGCTGACCCTCTAGGATCTGCAGCCCCCATTCCATTAGGCCAGGTACAGATTTCCAAACATTAGATTGTAGCGTTTTCTATCACAATAAAACTACCATTGTTTTTTTTCTTTCTTCCACAGCTGTTAGCTTATCGACTCTTATTAAAAGACACTGCCGTGGGGGCACCTGGGTAGCTCAGCCAGTTAAGTGTCCAACTCATTTTCTGCTCAGGTCGTGATCTCCCGGTTCATGAGTTCAAGCCCTGCGCTAGGCTCTGCGTTGATGGCACGGAGCCTGCTTGGGATTCTGTCTCTGTCTCTGTCTCTCTCTCTCTCAAAATAAATAAATAAACATTAAAAAATAAATAAAAGTCACTGCTGTGGCCTCTGGGTAAATCATCATGCCATTTTCCTTCTCAGTGGCCCGTCCTGGGTCATATCTACTTCCCGTCTTCAGAAGACATCGTTTTGACAGTTCACCCTGAGGGGGAGTACTCTTCCAGAAACACTTGTACACACACCGTATATGCTCCCACATGAACTCACTCGCACACACGTGTGCACACTTCACCCACACCCTCACACTTTTCACTCCTTTGCACAGGAATACCAGTAGAACGCTCAGACTTATGGGCATTTCAGAGCTGATATCAGCTTGAACCCTGATGGTGGTCAGGCTTGGCTGATGGCAGATCATTCCAAAAAGGATGTCAGGACTGAGAGGAACAGTCAGGAGCACTAACTGGGCTCAGAGAGGAAGGTGGGAAGCTGTCAACGTTCCACGTTATCCCTTTGTCCTTTTACTGAACAGCCTGAGGGCAGCATGCCAGGGTCTGCTCTGTGTACTAGGAAACTGCATTTGTTATCAGGAAATTGGGTACATTTGAGGAAAAGGTGGAGTTTTGCTGGCATTGCAGGAGGGCCTGGGGGTCCTGGAGTGAGAACCCTTTTGAGCGACAGAAACCCCAGTTTGAACTGTCTTAAACAATAAGGGGTGTTTATTGGCTCATGTAACTGAGAAATCCAAAGAGTTCTAATTTCAGGTGAGGTTTGATCAAGAGCCTGATGCAGTTCCTTGAATTCTCCCTGTGCTGCCCTCTCCACGTGTGGGCATTATTGTCACATTTTCTTCCTTTACAGTGGCCAAGACTGGCTGTGGCAGTTTAGTCCTCACATGTGTTCCTTCCATGTACTGAGAAGAGAGGGCAACTTTATCCCAGAATTCTAAGCAGTATTCCAGAGACTCTAATGAACTGGCTATGTCCGCAGTCCACTCCCCTACTAATCAGTTTATGCCAGTTAGGTTTGCCCCTGAGGGTGAATTGGGGTCAACACATGGGTTGTGTGAGGGTGAATAATGTATAAAAGTGGAATTATCACACCAAGAAGAAAAATGGATGCTAGTCACCACTCCACCATCAGGCCAACCCCCTGGCAGAAGTCTCCTGCCTTATTGAGACCGATGGATAGCACACTAATACCCCTCCTCCCTGGTGATCGTAACATTTCTGTGGTAGACGCAGGGAAATGGAGCCCTGCCTAAGAATCTCCCTGGTTTATTGGTTTCCCGTTTTACGAATATTTTTCTGAAATCTCTCCACAGCCCAGTAGATTTGCCTGTCCACCTTAAGGAGAGAAGGTCAGGCATCTAGCTCCTGGGTAGTGACTAAGCCAGACGTTGCTAGTAACCTACACCTTTTTCCTTTTGTGGCATCTTATTTGCAAAGAAGTGATGAACCAAGTGACAGTCAATGTCCTGCTAAGACAGTTTGAGTGGTGGAGAAATAGACACCGCTTTATTGAAAATTCACTAGAGGCCAGAGACTGTCGCTTTAGACGCCGTATATATGTTCCTCATTAACAACGTTGGGAAGGAGGTGCTTTCTCTTTTTTACAGATGACAAAGCAGAGCCTTAAAGGGGTAACATAATTCCTCCAAGGCCTTAGAGCAGACAGAGCAGAGCTGGGATTTTATCCCAGCTTGGGTAGAATCCGACTTGAAACCTGCGCTTCTTACCTCCCTCTTTTTCTGCAGGAACACACTCTGAGCATTGTCCTCAGCTTGAATTTGGGAGCGAGCGCTCCAGTCTTGACCTCCCTATGTGAAATTCTCCCCAATGACAGCCACCCTCACCCTGAGAGTGGCCCCGACCCTCTGCCAAAACCCATGTGGTGTCTCCACATCATGATGGCCTCCATCTCAGGGTTGCTGGTGTTGTCTACTGCCCTACCCACACCTACCCTGTCCATCCCGTGCGGCGAGCCCTGACTCCTCTCGGATTTCATTTCCTTATTTTACAGCACTTTCCATTCAAAATGTGTATGCCCCAAGTCGGCCTCCACCACACCCCTGCCGTCTATTAGCTAATATGTTCCCCAAGGCTGGTGGGTTGTTTTATTAAGTGTTCCATGGAGACAGGTTTAATTTCCAACAAGGGCCTTCTGGAGGAAGTGTCTTGCTCACTACTCAGTGGAAACCTCAGATTACAAGGTGGTGCCTTTGAGGGCTTTGGGCTCTTGCACAACAGAGGGAGGGGTTTTTTTGTTTGCACGTGGGGGTGGGGGGAGGGCATGTTTGCATTACTATTGATTGAAAGGCATGTTTCATGTGTCAGAAATGCAGAGTTCTCCATGACTTCATGGGGAACTGTTCAGGTTTGCTCCTGAATTCCTTTTCAGACACAGATTTCCTCCTGATTGCACCTCCCCGTTTCGTCTGTGCCTTCTCTCCTACCCATAATCTTGATCAGGGGTCAGCAGGCTGTGACCTGTTTCTGTAAATAAAGTTTTGTTGGCATGCAGCCATGCCCATTGGAGTCTGTGTTGTGTCTGGCACTTTTCCACTATGAAGGCAGAGTTGAGTAGTCACAACTGAGACCCATTTGTCCCCCAAAAGCTAAAATACTTACTATCTGGCCCTTTGCCCTTTACAAAAAAAAAAAAAAAAAAAAAAAAAAAAAAAATGCTGTCCCTGATCTAGGTCATTAAGCTCCATAGAGAGTCGTGCCCAACCCCCTAACTCTCTTTCCCCTCACAATACCAAGAATAAAAACCTCACATGGCCTGGGCTCCAACAGGAAAAAAAAAAAAATCAAATGCCTGATGTTTGGAAAGGAAAAACGCAATCTCATGCTCAATCCAGTCTCAAAAAAAAGTGAATGACACTTTCGTAGCCACTCCCTGTTTCTAGGCCCTATCCATTGGCAACTGTGGGGATGTACCCTACAGGCCATATTTGCTGCCACAAAACAAACTGAAATGGCTTACTAGGAGGTGATAGGTAAATTGCAAATGAAGAGGTGTTATCACTTAGCAGTTTCTTGCTTCTTTTTTCCTCCAGAAGTTGGAGAAGAGGACAGGAAGGAAAGTGCATATTTTACAAAGGAAATGAGGCAAGCCTATTTAAAGGGGAAGTTGGCAGGAGAAAGATGCTCCTTCCTTGCCGGAGAGCATCTGAGCCTGTAGAAGTGATAACCATTGACTGGAAGGATCCAGACACTGAGATGCTTTGGTTTGAGCTTGGCACCATTGGCATCTTTGCAGCAAAGTTGTAGGCACCTCTGTGGCATGTCAGCTGGAATCCAGTGCAGGTTTTTCTAAGGGTCTTTGTTCATCGAAACTGGAGCTTTGTAAGTTTTAAATGAGTGAGAGCGTGAACATGCCTTTGACCATTTAGAAACCTTAAGCCAACTTTGGCAAGAGGTTTTAGCATTTGGCACCTTATGTCTTTTTATGTGGGACTTATGGAAAGGAAAGTGCCCTCCCAGATGGCGGTGGTGAGGGCCTTTTTAATAACATTTTAAGCTTTTAGATTTATGGGATCCCAATAAAATTAAGAATGTGGTGTTACTGATATTCTGTGGGTGAAAAAATAAAATAAAAAGCAACGCATCCATTCCTGGAACCGATGGAAGAATTTATTGGGACACCTGGGTGGCTCAGTCGGTTGAGCGTCTGACTTCGGCTCAGGTCATGATCTCACAGTCCATGGGTTCAAGCCCCGTGTCAGGCTCTGTGCTGACGACTTGGAGACTGGAGCCTGCTCTGATTCTGTGTCTCCCTCTCTGTCTCTGCCCCACTCCTGCTTGCACTCTGTCTCTCTCTGTCTCTCAAAAATGAATAAACATTAAACAAAATTTTTAAAAAAGGATTTATTAAGTATTATACCCAAGATGTCCTAAAACCAAATCATTGAAAATGCAAAAGAATGTTTTTTGAAACCACATATATATAAATACCTTTACTATTAATATTGTGCATACTGTTTCACTAGGAGAGGCCAAGTTAAATTTAAATTTCAGTTGGATGGGCTGCCATGAAATTAGAAGGCCCTTTCTGCTGACCAGAAAACATGTCACCATGGATTATTTAATTTCTGGCACAAATGAAGAAAGGACTAGAAAATAATGGTATCAGAATAAGCCAGACACTATCGTGTGTTCCAAAAAAAAGCACATTATGGTTTAGCAGTGGTTCTGCTTTAGCTTGGATGTTGGTTTTCCTCAAAGGCAAGAGGGAACATCAGCTGTTTCTGCTGCCCAGCGTCCATTTGCCTCCTTCTTCTGGTAACAGGAACTTCCTTCACTGAAGGAAATGATCTTCCCACACTCTGACCAATTGTTCTGTAGCGGGCTGCCAGTCATGCTACCCCACCCTCCTGGACCCTGGAATGACTCCTCCTTCCTGATTGGCTGAGCCAATCACTATGCACACCACCACCCCCTCTACCCCAGCCACAGGTCTTATGATAGTTAATCAACATGGTATCCCATGATTTAACCTACTGGGGCTGACAGGGAAGAGCTGGCTCATTAGTAGGTTGGAGGGACATGCACCTGGAGCTTTCATTATGGTTTTTTTATACCCTGTTGAGATAGCACACCTTAGAGAATGAATGGACCATACAAAGGAAGTGGTGTCAAAGGCAAGAAGAAAGAAATAGTTCTTGGCGTCCTCAAGGCCCATTTGACCCTTCCTGTCCCCCTATTTGGGGAAGTTAAGAGAGCCACAGGTCAGATTCAACAACTGGAGACAGGTAGACATTAGGGTACCCCAGACATCCAGACAATACCAATACAGTTCCTGTTTTGCTTAAATTAGTTAAATTTATGTTTCTAACATTCGGAAGCAAAAAGTTTTGTCAGATAAAGACATTGCAATCTCTGTGTAGCTGGCACCCCACATTTCTCTCCTAGGTTGCTAGACTACATTTCTAACCCCTTTCATTCCTGTCTGCTTCAGCAAGCTTTCTTTGGCTGCCTGTTAATGTGCCACCACTGAGATAGCACTGGTCCCTGCTGATATACATGGATATAACAAGACCTCTTGCACCCTTTATCCATTCCTATGGAGTTTTGAGTTCCGAACCAACCAACTCACCCTTCTCCATGCCTTGTCCTCCTTTCTTGGTATCCCCATTCCCAAGTGCTCATGTGAACTTGACTTCTAATCTTTCTTGACCCACTGTGGTTGTGCCCAACTCCACTCAGTACCAAGTGCTAAACTCACTATTCTACCTTTACTGTTAGTCTCTGGGTACCCCAATGTCTGTCTCCAGTCTCTGAATCTAACCTGTCACTATCTTCACTGCTCTATGCCTCAGTTTCACTATCTGTAAAACTGAGATATTAATAAAATCTATTTCATCGATCGTGGTGAGGATCAAAGGCTTAATGAGTGCTTTATATATAACAAGAAATCAATACTTTTTAAAAATGTTTTAATGTTTATTATTTATTTGAGAGAGATAGCGTGCGCATGCATGAGTGGGGGAGGGGCAGAGAAAGAGAGAGACAGAGACAGAGACAGAGACAGAATCCAAAGCAGCCTTCAGGCTTCAGAGCCCGATGCAGGCCTCCACCTTATGAACCATGAGATCATGCTCTGAGCCAAAGTCAGACAGTTAACGGAATGAGCCACCCACATGCCCCAAGAAATCAATGCATTTTAACTCAAGTTACATCTGATATTTCTAACTTTAATAAACAAGTTTAAATGTAGAGTCACATTTTTTTCATACTTAGTATTAATGAAAATGATATGATGAATATGATTAGGTTAGAAAACCTATAACTTTTAATTTTTCAGAGTTCTATTATTGAACAGAAGTCTCAGGGAGATTTTCACAGATTTTCTTTTTGACGTTTCTTTAAGAGAACCCAGGAGAAAATATCCTTAGGAAAAGACTGGTCTCTGATTTTAAGTAGAATTAAAATGTGCAAAGAGAGACCAGTGTGTGTGTGTGTGTGTGTGTGTGTGTGTGTGTGTGTGTGTGCATTTGCATGCACACACACAGGTGTGGAATAGAGAGAGAACTATACTATATTTCATAACTAGAGTACCGTGAATTTGTAAAATTCTACCATGTCCTTAAGCCTCTTTTATTTTCAAGCTGATTGCATTCGACGCATATTGAAGGTTTCCACACTTCAAAACCTGTCCAGCCTGTTTTTCCTCCCTGTGTAGAATCCTGTGACTGTACTTGAATAGCACCTGATATTCCATAGTCTCAGGGGTAAGCATTAATGGCAAGAATGAGGCCTGCTTCTCCACTTACCTGATGAGGAAGGGTTCCCTCCTTCCTTCTTTACCCATCACTGAATGCTTCACTTTCCTAGAAAAGATTCTCTTGGAGAATGCTACACTACATGGCATTCCTTGTTGTATTTACCATTCAATGAATTCTTGGTTGATGGAAGAATCTGTCCAGGTTTGAAAGGGGAATGGTGATAATACTTAAGAGTTTTTGAGGACATTAGAATGGGTTGATGTGTGTGCAACTCTCTAAATCAATGCCTGACACGTAGCTTCTTTTCTGAGGAATATCAGAAAGGAGTAGATCTTCCTTTTCCAAGGACTATCTGTGGGTCCATTTGAGCCCCCTAAATCCATGCTAACCCTCAAAGTACCTCTGAGATCCAGACAGTTTGTACTAATGAAGTACTAGGGATCTTACCTAACCTTTGGGTGTCACCAATGTAGGGACATCAGTATTATTTCCACATCCAGCTGCTACTGACCTGTCCTCCTGGATGCTCCCACAAGTAAATGAGCACTGTTCCTCTCCTGCCTTCTGTATTTGAATGAATTGTGCTATAATCCAGACATTCCAAGGTTGTGCTTTCTTTAAACCAAATTAATCACTCTGGATCTTCCTTACCCCTTCTTTAGCCAGCTGTCTCCATGCTAGCATCTCAGGTTCCTTTTCCCTTTTGATTACTGTTTTTCATATATATTATCAATAATATGTTGAGGTCATTTGTAGTACTATCTCCTAATACCAACAACCCCACCTCCCTTCATGTCACAGTGTTTGTAATCTGGGTTGCTCATTTGGATCTTAGATGTCTCGGAGGCCTAGAGTCAGCTGGGAAATTCACTTTGTACATTGTAAGTTTGATAATTGGTTCATTTTTGTCCTGCATATATTAATTAGGATGCTGTGTTAGACTCTAGGATGCAAAGATAATAAGTCATACATCTTGCCCTCCACAAAGTTCCAGTCTAATGTAACATATATTGTTAAAGACTTCCTAGAGTAAAAGAGAAGTCACACGTTAAATTGGCTTCATTAGCAAGGAAACAGTATTATCTCACAGTAGTGAGCATCCCATACAATGCTTGAAGACTCCAGTTTCCCTTGTTGGTAGTTGTCTTGCTTAAATGGCATGTGTGTCTGGCTTCATCGTCAAACTGGTGGTAAGGTAGCTGTGCCAGTTCTAGGAAAAGTTTCCTAAAAGCTCCCCCAGGAAACTTCTCCCATTAAACTGGGTCTTAATGGCCAGGACTATATCACATGCTGTTTCCTAAACCAATCACGTAGGAAGGAGAAGAGGATTACCAGAATTAGCTTAAGCTATTTATTTTGGGTACAGTGGATGTCGGGTAATTGCCCTATGACCACAGCGGTTGAAGAGGCGTAAGAAATGAGAAATTCACTATAGTGTGGTATGTGCCATGTTAGGAATCTCTGAGATTCCAGAAGAATTGTCTATACATCGATTACCATATTTAATCATTTGTTGATGGAAAAACTTCAACTGAACTAAAAGATTTTCTGAAGTTTGTATAAAATACAAGGATTGTATCCCCTAATGTCTAAGTCTGGCTTCTTACACTAGGGTAATGCATTGTCTTCATCAGGGTATTAAGAGGTGCCCTAAGGGATTATGGGAAACCCAAAATAAACATGTTGCATCCTCTTCCCCTACCATCAGTTTTACTAAGTGCATTTTTAGAAGGAAAATCAAAGATCTATTATGGAGAAGATTACAAAATCTACATGAATCTTCAAGATAAAATCAGGGAATTCAATTTCCCATTGCTAAAATTGCTTTGGGTCCTGCCCCTGGCCTCTGAAGGTACACATTCCTCCCCTTTGCCATGTAGTTTACTTGAATGGAATAGTTGAAGAGGGTCAGTCTGCATACATTTTCACTGTTTTGGAAGGGAATTGAATTAATCTGGATGCCCTCCTTTCCACACAACCATATTTCAATGATTGCGGGCCTTTGAAAGTTCTTCTCCAACTCGAACTCCAGTATTTATGGTAGCTGTGTTTTATCATGTAAATATGTTTGCATTGTATTTATTTCTTTTTTAATCTTTTTTTTTTAAGTTTATTTATTTTTGACAGAGAGCAAGATAGAGTGCGAGCATGAGCTAGGGAGGGGCAGAGAGAGAGAGGGAGACACAGAATCAGAAGCAGACTCCAGGCTCCCAGCTGTCAGCACAGAGCCCGACGCGGAGCTTAAACTCACAAGCCGTGAGATCATGACCTGGGCCGAAGTCGGATGCTCAACCAACTGAGCCACCCAGGTGCCCCACATTGTATTTATTTCTAAACCGCATATCTGAAATTACTCATTTCAATTCTTTATCATCTCTGAAACTATGTAGTGGCATGTATGGAAAATGACATTCAAAAAGAATGCCAGTAACTGTTGACATTCCCAGCACTCTTGTAGTTAATCAGTTAACAGACTTAAGTATTCTGTTGCAGAAATAGAAACAGAGCAAATCCACAAGGCAAATGAGTTCAGGTCTTCTTAACCTGCTCCTAGCATAACTTGAAGTAATAGAAACAGAACTAGTTTGAGAACGTCTCAAAGCACTCTTGAAAGGGGCTTTAGAGAATAAGCCACTTAGGAGGACAAATATATCTTGGATAATCCCACTGCTAATGTCAAGACCTCTTTGAATCAGGTCAAATTAAAATCGAGATGGTTCAACATGTCACCTTCTTAGCACACAGTGTCCTCTGCCTGTAGTAGCAATATCTCACACAGAAGCCACCTGATCACCTTTCTAGGTCCCAACCATTTTATCCCAGTGTTGTTTTTCGTCTGAGAATTGCCCTGATTCAGTACCAGGCTCATGTTTCTCCCCACTTCTTCCTGGGAAAACTCTTCTACTCCAAAGTAGGTTCCAAGCCTTATTATTCTTGGCTTTCAGTTAATTCTAAGCTTTCTTTGAAATGGCACTCCATTTGGGGCTCCTGCATGGCTCAGTCGGCTAAGTGTCTGACTCTTGATTTCAACTCAGGTCATGATCCCAGGATCGTGGGATTGAGCCCTTCATTGAGCTCCGCACTGAGCATGGAGCCTGCTAGAGATTCTCCCTCTCTCCCTCTCTCTCTCTCAAAAATAAATTAATAAACATTAAAAAAAATAAATGACACTCCATTTGTTTAAATGAGTGAGTGCTTTCCTGGGATCATGGATAGCTTTTGCATTGCCATCGACTCATTTGTCTGGTTTATTGAGTATCTACTATGAGCCAAGCACTAAGTAATGGCCGTGCAATGGTGACAAGGCAGGCACTCATGGAGCGTATGGTCTGGGAGTGAGATCCAGCTGCTGTGATGAGGTGCTCACCTGCTTTGAGGAATCAACATTCAAGCTAAGGCTGGAAAGATAAACAGGAGGTCATTGGGTGAAATCCTGGGGTGGAAAAGAGTTTTTAGAACTGAAAGAACTGCAGAGGAAGAGCCTGAGGAAAAGAAGACCAGTATTGCCTTCTGTAATGAGGCAAAACATGGAACAGAAACCCAGCCAAAAAGCCTAAAAGGTTACTCAGAGTAGCAGAGCAATCCTTGCAGTCAGATCTCATAATTTGAAGTATTTCCTGATTTAACCATCCTGTTCTCTAAATAAGCAGAAACGTCAGCCCAAATTTAATGACTATACAGGTGTTAGAGTACAGATGACCAGAGTGCCCTAGGTTTCTGTTTGAGCAATTCTCCTAGTTTTCAAGGACTCTGGTGTGAAGGACACAGAAGTGTCAGGCTTCATATGGGGATGCTCATTCCCAGGTGTCTCAGCAGATGAAAATCCTCACGCTCCCCACAGTGGGAGCTGGACTGCATGCACCCCACACTCTCCTAAGCTGTGCGGAGCATGGTGAATAAAGTACCAAGCATCAACCTGCTTGGCAATTGCATTTCAATCAATTTCATTTGCTGCTTAAACAATATATGTGAATTGGAGACTGGTAAGTGGTAGAAGACAGTCCAGCAATCAATCCTTGCTCTTGGGATTCTTCCCTTAAGACTTGTTTGTTACAAACACGATTTTTTTTCTCTTCCTTTTAATTCAATTTTACCTTGAATGACTTCTCGAGAAGTACTTGAATTCTGATTATATTGTATTGCTTTTCCTGAAAAGTCTTTATCCTTTTAAAGTAATTATTGCATGCGTACAGCATGACGTGTATGTTTGGATAACATAGACGATGTCTGGAGGGGCACACGAAAAACTAGGCATAGTGGCAGCCTTTATGGAGGGGACAAGGGCAGGGCTGTCACTTCCTTCTATAGCATCTTCTTGCGGTTTAGATGAAAAAGATTGTTTCCTCAGAGCCCAGAGTTGTGGCTTATCCAGCAGAGCCCAGGCTAGATTATAACCTCCACTCACTGCCTCAGCCACATGCCATTGTGCAGTAAACAATTTGAGCAATCTTACATGGCAGTCCTGAAAATGATGAGCTGGGGAACCAGGATGGGAGAGAGACTTACATTTCATTCACTCCATAACATTTTGTATGATTTCATGTGCATTTCAAAATTAGAGACCAAAAAGTAATATGTGCTGATACAGAAAATAAGGAAAAGAGAGCCCGCCAAAAAATAAATAAAAATCATCCAGTGAACCCAACTCAAAATCACGGTCAATAATTTGATGTATTTTCCTTTAGTTGTTTCCTGTCTACGTTTAATGAGTTTCACGGTGGAGTTCACGTACAGTACTGATTTCGGCTTTTATTTTTACTGTGTTTTGTCCAAGAGACATCTTTTTCCAGTCGAGAAATTTGAACACATTTTCCTGACGATATACCTATTGCATGCTCTTTGTAGCATATTTAGGAAATATAGGTAAAGGGTTAAGATGTGTTCTATGTTATTTATTTATTTGTTTCTTGGTAAGAGTTTTATTGAGATACAGTTCACATATAAAGTTCACCTGTTTCAATTGTGCAACTCAACAGCTTTTAGTATATTTACAGAGTTGTGCGACCATCCCTATAATCTAACTCTAGCACATTTTCATTGTCTTAAAAAGAAACCTTGTCATCCCCCCATTTCCCCTACCCTCCCTCCAGACCCCCTCAGTCCTAGGCAACCACTAATCTACTTTCTATCTGTGTACACTCGCCTAATCCAGACATTTTATGTTAATGGAATCATAAAATAGGTGATCTTCTCTGTCTCCTTTCACTTAGCATAGTTTTTTCGAGATTCATCCAGTTTGTAGCAGGGATCAGTAGTTCCTTCCGTTTTCCGTCATTACTTATTTTTTTATGATTGCTTGATTATTTATTCCTGATTTATATATTTTATTTATTCACAAATCACAAAAATCACCCTTTTAAAATGTTTATTTATATATTTTGAGAGACAGCACAAGCAGGGGTAGGGGCAGAGAGAAGAATCGAGCGAATCCTAAGCAAGCCCCACACTCAGCATGGAGCCCATGCGGGGCTCTATCTCATGACTGCGAGATTATGACCTGAGCTAAAATCAAGAGTTGGATGCTTAAATGACCCAGCCACCCAGGCCCCCCAAAGTTGTTCTTTTTAAACACATGTTTTTACTTCTTCAGAGTATATACCTAGGAATGGAATTGCTGGGTCGTATGGTAATTCTGTTTAACCTTTGGATAGATCGCCAATCTTTTGCACAGTGACTGTACTATTTTACATTCATACCAGCCATGTGCAAAGTTATAATTTCTCCCATCCTTGCTGTCACTGGTTATTGTTCTTCTTTTTGATTGTATCTATTGTCGTGGGTATGAAGTGGTATACCATTGTGGTTTTGATTCGCATTCCCTAAGGATTAATGACGTTGAGCATCTTTTTATGTGCTTAGTAGGCATTCATATATCTTTTTTTTTTTTTTTTTTAGTTAAAAGCAGGCTTCATGCCCAGATTGGAGCCCAGTGCGGGGCTTGAACTCACAACCCCTGAGTTCAAGACCTGAGCTGAGATCAAAAGTCAGATGCTTAACCGATTGAGCCACTCAGGTGTCCCTCATATATCTGCTTTAAAGAAATGTTTATGCACATCCTTTGCCTATTTTTAACTTGTGTTATTTGCCTTTTTCTGACTGAGTTGTAGCTCTTTATATATTCTGGATATAAATTCCTTATCAGATAAAAGATTTTCAAATATTTTCTTCCAGTCAGTGGCTGTTTTGTTTTGTTTTTCATTTTATTTATGGTATTCTTTGAAATGCAAAAAATTTTAATTTTGATAAAGTCCAATTTATTTTTCTATTTTGTTACTTATGCTTTTCATAGCATACCTAAGAAACCACTGTCTAATTCAATGTCACAAAGGTATACAATTATGTTTTCTTCTAAGAATTTTGCAGATTTCCCTCTTACTTTTAGTTCTTTGGTCTATATTGAGTTAATTTTTGTATATGATGTGAGGTAAGAGTTCACATTCATTGTTTTGCATGTTTGTATCCAGCTGTCCTAACAGCGTTTGTGCAAAAGACGATGCTTTCCCATTGAGTGGTGTTGGCTCTCAAAAATCAATTGACCATAAATGAGAGGATTGATTTCTGCACTGTTGATTCTCTTCCATTCATCTATATATCTGTCCTTATGCCAATGCCACTCTGTCTTGATTACTATAACTTTGTGGTAGGTTTTGACACGTGATCTGTTGAAGTTAACAAAACATCCAATTAAAAATAGCTTAAACTATATAAGGCCCTTTATTGTTTACATCTCATTGCAAGCCATCTGAATGTGGGCTGCTTCCAGCTTGGTTTGACATCTCAACAAAGTCAGCAAGAACCCAGGCTTTTCCTATACTTTTTTTTTTTATCTTTGCTGTCAACACATGTCCTCTTGGTCACAAGATAGCTGCTGTGGCCCAGAGCATTGTGTCTTCATACAACAGTGTCCCAAGCAGGAATCAAGGAATATGCTGACAAAACTCTGTGTTCTTCCTTTTTTGTTTTCAGAGGGAAATCTTTTCCAGAACTCTTTAGAAGGCTTCACCGTATATCTCACTGACAGATGGGGTGTCATGCCTTCCCTCAGATCAATCATCGTTGATTCTAGGGGTATGGAAAATGAAGGCTCTGAAAAGGGGGATAGATGGTTGATGAACAGACAGCCGACACCATCTGTGGAAATATATAAACATGCAAAGAATAAACCAAAATGATCTGAAAGCCCACCAGACTGAGATGCTAATGGAATCTTTTTAGAGTGAAGAGATCTGCCTTAAATTTCTTTGGTGCCAGTTCCTTCAAAAGTGAAACTCCTGTTTTCTTCCTCTGTTATTGATTCAAGACCAAATGATGAAGTTCTTTTCTTCATTCCTTTCAAATACTGCCTAGAGCTCTCTGAACTCTTGATCTGAAGAATATACATCTGTTTTCTCAACTTTATAAAATATCCATAGGCCTTCAGCCTGTTAGCATGCAGCTTTCAGCTTCTTTCTCCTGTTGACAATCCATTTTGTAGTTGAGAACAAAATGTCACTCATGTCAACTTTCAGTTAATTTTAGAATAGTAAGATAAAGTAAATACCTTTACATCTTTTTTCTTTCCTTCTTTTTCTTTTTTTGGCATGCCAAACTTTGCTTTTATTTTGTTCTTACTGCTCAGGGCCAAATAGTCGAAATTCCTAGCAATAATCCTACCAAATCATTCTGTATTTTTTAGCAATAACAGGAAAATGATCTATTTTTTTATAACTTACTTGTTTGATGGCCAGAGTATACTTGTCTTGAAAGTTTTTACTACTTTGCAAGCTATTATCTTGGCTGATTTCTCTTATTTTGTTTTACTACAGTTATTGGCACATAGATAGTATGATTGATCTTTAGAGAGTCAAGATTCCTTACGTATCTTTTTGTTCTCCTTCTGTCATTTGTTGTATAGAAGTGAAGTTCCACTGGGTTTCAAGTAACTACTCTTAACTCCCATAAAAATGATTCTATTACTTTTCATCACAGAATTTCTTTTTCTTCTTATTGCTGTTTATTCTTACTTAAATTGGGTAAGTCCAAAGGGTGGGCATTTTGTCACATTCACTTCCTGGAGGAATACACAAGTCCCAGAGCCATTCATACCCTATAAACTGTAGTGTGAGGCCAAAGAAAATAACTTATAAGTGCAAAAGAAATTAACCTTCTGTCTCTCAAATTAAGAAGGATTGGAAAAATTAGCAGTATATCCTTTAAGATGCTTTCAAATGCTTTTCCCACTGCTCTTCAGCAAATTACCCAGCTTCTCTTTATCTCGGTTTGTTTATCCATGAAATGGGGCCAGCAATGCCTTTCTCCCTTGGAGCTTGGGATAATACTATGAGAATCAACTGATGCTCTATGTGGGGCTGCCTTTATTTATTTTGAACATAGGGTGCTATATAGACCAATTATTACTATTTTAAGTTTGTCCTTGATGGTGTGCATGTAAATTAAGTATAAATAAGAGGTGACAAATTATGGGGGTGAGAGGTAAGTCACAACATTGATCTTATTTCTTCTTCCAAAATGAAGATCAGCTCTTTCCCACTGACCTATGTGGGCTTCTTGGGAACCAACATCCCCTTCAAGTGCTTTCACATCGACACAAGATGACTTCTAAAATTTGACTCGGCAAGAGCTTCCAATATCTGTTCAATGGATTAACCAGTAAAAATGGATACAATGTGGAGTCTAGCATGTTGCTCCCTTTTTTGTACCTCATACAATAAAGATAGCACCGCTCCTTTTTCCTTTGAGGAAGAAGAATTTGGTTTAGTAAAATAACAGATGGGATTTTTGAAGAAGATGAGAAGGTTTGGTTTGGTTTCTTCCTTCTTTTTTTTTTTTTCCTCTAGGAGTGGAATGAGTTTGCCAAAGAGTAGAAGCTGGATAGATGCCTTAGTGCTGGATATTATTTAGTTTGTAGTGCTTTTTAGATCTTTGTGAGGCCAAAAGCCATTCAGAGTCATGAAGGCAGCTGTAGAACTTAACCAGCCTCCTGGTCAGCCTTGACCAGGCTATTGGCAATAACGACTGGTTCCTTCCCTTTCAGGATTCTACTACTTCTGCCTACTCCCTTCCGTCTCCTCCTGCTTCAGTCCAAGACTAAAGCTCTCCTTGCTGTCTCAGCCAAGGGGAAGAGGAGAGAAAGCAGGAGTAGAGGGAAGAACAAGACTACGTAGCCTCTGGATCAAGTGGGATTGAAGCAGAACTTCTCTTCCCCCTACAAGCCCTCCTGCCTCCTCCTTGGGGTGAGATGGAGAAAGGGGAAGGTCAAAGAGACCCCCTGAGTGAGAAGCCTGACTCTGCACAGTTGCTTTGAAGGGGACATCTTCACCCACCAAACCCTCACCCTGCTCTGCAGGTTAATGCCCTGTGGTCCTGGTGGGATGAGAGACCTGTTGGTCTCCTTTGGCTTAGTTATGCAGACATTCCCACAAGACTCCCCTAAGCCTTTTCTTCTCACCCCTGGAATTCTGCAGCTGTCACCCAGATGGGCTTCCCTGGCCCGCTACTGCTCAAGCATCCTCTTCTGCCATTTTACCTAAGCTCCACAAATCTGGGATCTGTATTGCCCTAGGGCCTTAGTTCTTTTTGCTCTTCTGCCTTGGAGGACTATTTGTGTCTCTTCCCGCATCACCAAGCTCTCTTCCATTCAATCCTTTGTCTCAGCTGCTGTTTCACCGCCTCAGAGACACACTCCCTGACCCCGCCCCACACCGCCATCCTAACATTACCTGTCTCCCTTATAACCCTTGCGGCAGTGCCTGCTTCCTCGGTATTTCTTGTTCCCTTGTCTGCCTTCCCCCCTCTACTCTTAGACCCACTTAGACAGAGATCATCTCTGTTTTGTCACAGTGCATTCTAGGTACTTAGTTCCCTGCCTGACACATAATGCAAACCCAGTACATAATTTTTTTAATGACCAAGACGTACGTACTTGGGGAATGGATGAACTTCTTTCTGTATTCACTCTCGAGACAAACGGTCATTCATTTGTCAGTTCAATAAACAGTTACTGATTGCCCGCTATGTGCCAGCCCCTGGGGAGACAAATATGAATAAGACCCTTCCCCTATTTCCACCAGTGGTTTCTGAATGGGAGAAGTAGGTACCACCATACCTAGGGACAGTCACAATGTGTGCAGGCGCTTTTATTGTTGGTATTGTAACGACTGGGAGCACTCTTGGGGATGTAGTGGGCAGAGCCCAAGGTCACAAAACATGTCCCAATGCATGGGGTTCTCCTGTACAGGGAGAAACCGTCCAGCCACGCCACCCCCACCTCACCTGCAGGGATTCCTGATAGAGCTTCCGGTCTAATAGAGAAAAGAGGAGAAAGGAGAAATATCCTGCTGCAAGAGAAACTTTGTAGCAGTGCATGGCCCAAGGGAGACATCAGTATTCCACCTTGGGGTCATTATGGGAATTTTTTTAATGTGCCAAAGAAGGGCTTCACCCCAGGTAAGAAGGCCCTAATTTAAGTGAAACGATGAGGCTCCTGGGCGGCTCAGTCGGTTAAGCGTCCAACTTCGGCTCAGGTCATCATATCGCGTTCGTGAGTTCCAGCCCCACATCGGGCTGTCTGCTGTCAGTGCAGAGCCTGCTTTGGGTTTTCTATCTCCTCTCTCTGTCCCTCCCCCACTCTTGTGCTCTCACTCTCTCTCAAAAATAAACATTTTTGAAAAATAAAAGTAAAAGAAATGAAATGATAAAACCAAAAATTAAAGTGCTAAAGTATAGGTTGTGATGAAAATCACTGTTCCCCATTTTTAGGATAAATCACAAAAAGGTAAGTGAAAATAATAGAAAATGACATTCCAGTTCTTTCTCAACGGGCTTTGAGTTGATTATAGCTCTTTGTGAGTGCATGAAAACCATTATAAAATGATTGCTGTATCCTTCCCCAATCTGCCTTTTTGGGGGACTATCAAGAGGAAAGAATGTTTCCCTCGGTGAAAGTCATGTGAGAGGAAGACCAGGGTATAGCATTTAATTAGACAAGGGGTCATCAATCCTTGCATGACCGACACGTTGGGCAGGAGAGTTCTTTTTTGTGGAGGCCGTCCTGGGCATTGTAGGATGTTAAGCAGCATCCCTGGCCTCTACCCACTAGACGCCAGTAGCCTCCTCTCTCTCAGCTGTGACAACCAAAAATGTCTCCAGACATTGCCACATGTCCCAGAGGGAGGGATGCAAAATTTCTCCTGATTGAGTGCCATTGAACTAGACCTTGTTTTCATCCCCCTCAGGTCCGATGTCAGACGTTCAGAGTCTATCAGAATTTAGCCATACTGGCTTTTCAGGTACATAGACAGTACAGCTTAAAAATGTCCACTGACAGTGAACTCTGTCTTTTTGATGGGCAGAGGGGACCATTGGAAGCTGCTATGTTACCAACTGGCTATCTCTTTCTAGAGACAGGAGTTGGCATTTTGTGTTGTCTTTCTGGCATCCTGCTCTTCTTCCTGCTGATTGCTCAAAGGAGAACTCCAGGAGCCTCAGGGATAATGACAATTTCTCTTTTACCTCTGTAGCTGAACTCTCAGGTGTCTGAGTAATGCTGTCACCCGAAGCATCTCTTTAAGTCTCCAGAGAGAGCTGCAGGAAATTACAGTGTATTGCAGAGAACTCTGATGTTAAAGAGGAAGGAAAGTCCTCAGAAAGAAAGGAAAGAAAGAAAAGAAAGAAAGAAAGAAAGAAAGAAAGAAAGAAAGAAAGAAAGAAAGAAAGAAAGAAAGAAAGAAAAAGAAAAGAAAGGGCAAGATAATTTTGAAGCAAGCTTGATTTAGCTCCCTTTCCACTGGAAATTTTAGACCAGCTTCAAGGGTGTGTGCCTGGGATCTGGTTTGTCCCATGTGGTTAGTCCATTTTAAGAATGATGCCACACTTGGGTCGCTCTTTTCTCCACTGCTGCACATCTGGGTTCAATTGTTCCCCCCACTTCCCTCCCATTGGTACCTGGTGTGGAGGAACTTGACCTTCCTTCCTTCTTGTCCTAGAGCTTCAAATCTCTCCTTCCACAGGAGAGGAAAGCTGTTTGGCTTAGAAGCAGCATCAGTGTTGACATTGGTGGCAACAAGATGTCTTGTCTTGTCTTGCATCCAGCTCTGAGTGTCCACTAGCTCTCCAAGTCCCCAGGGAAAGTTGGCTGTGCTGGGGAAGACCGAGCTTCAAAAAGCTTTTTGGGAACTCGACTTTTTTTTTTTAATGTTTATTTATTTTTGAGAGAGAGACAGAATGTGAGCAGGTGAGGGGCAGAGAGAGAGGGAGACACAGAATCTGAAGCAGGCTCCAGGCTCTCAGCTGTCAGCACAGAGCCCGACACAGGGCTCGAACCCACAAACTGTGAGATCACAACCTGAACCGAAGCTAACCGCCTAACTGAACTTGACTCTAGACCTATGCACAAAGAGAGAACAGTCCCAGTTTCTAGAGCATCTCTTCTGAGAACATGGTGTCATGAGACAGAGATAATTGACCTGTTGGAGGTTTTATTCTGGTATTCCCTTTGCTGCCCGACATTTCCGAGAATACAGTCATGCTGCATCATTAAAAAAATAAATATACCACAACCATTCACTCATACTAATATGCCACTTTTGAAGTTCAGTAGTTTTCCATTAGAATGATGACATTTTCATTTTCAAACCAAGTTCAACTTCTTTTGATTCCATAAGACCTAGTATATTCTGATTTTGTATAAACACCGTGACTATTATGTTGGGAAATATCATCAGAATGCTAATACTAATGAGCCCATAGAGGAACTTACTGTGAAGAATTGTTTCCAAATCTTGGAACAGGTCTTGTGTCCAGTGAACTAACCAAAAACTCTTAGGTGATTTTATTAGTAATAAAAAGAAGTAAAAAGTAGTAAAAGAAATGTCATTTAAAAGTTTCATGATTATGGGCACTTCAAAAACAATAGGCACTTTGAGAACTCATTTTGTGTTCTGACTGATTGAGTTTCAACTGAATTAAGATTCCAAAGGCACATTTGAAACCTGAAATAAAGCTGATTTACTTGTCGATAATCTGTCCTGAAGCCTTCTGAGCTAGTTCAGGAGAAAGGCTTTGGCACCTTAACTTTCTGCCACTTAATAGCAAAGATTACAGCCCAGGTGTGAAACCACCAATAAAATACAGACAATTGTCCTACAGATGGATTCTGGGGGAAAAAAAACAACATCCTGGAATTTGCTGTAGTGCTTTTGCTGTCAGAAATGTTATATAGGGGCGCCTGGGTGGCTCTGTTGGTTAAGCGGCTGATTCTTGATCTGGCCCAGGTCATGGTCCGAGTTGGTGAGTTCAAGCCCAGCATCAGGCTCTGCACTGTCAGTGCAGAGACTACTTGGAATTCTCTCTCTCTCCCTCCCCCTCTCTCCGCCCCTCCCCCACTCACTCACACTGTCTTGGCCTCTCTCAAAATGAACATTAAAACAAAACAAACGTTATACTATTATATGCGACTGAAATGTGCACATATTCTAAAGGAAAATAGACACTGGTGGCATATGAGGCTCCTTGAGGGCTTTTTCCCAAATGCCTTAGGCAATATCAGTTCCTGGGGGAGAACGTAAAAAAACAAAAACAAAAACAAAAACCATTAATTATCTGGTGACTTCATGAGTGGCCAAACAATTTCCTTCAGTTTGAAGTCGAGCATAAACCACCTGTGCTGTTTTGCGCTGGCAACTGCTGCTAGACATATCCAGAGGCCGAATTCTCCAGAACCAAATCAGGGATTCTCCTGTGAGCATGATTTCCCAGCAAATAATAACTGGAAGCTATCTGCTAAAGACCAAGAACACTCTTTGTTTTTCTCGAGAACGGACTGCTGCATTGGAATTAGCACGGTGTGAAGGTGAGGGAACCTGCCCTCTGGCTGGCAACAACAGGCGGGGTGTCATTTTCGTGGAGACCCTCAAATTAGAAGCCAAGGCAAGTTGTGCAGGCGCCCTCACACTGTTGCTCTGAGACCGTTGTCTTCATCTCCTGCCTCCAGCACAACCAAGGAGATGTTCAGGGCTGTCCCCCCAGGGAAGTGAGGTCCCAAGGGATGCTTCGGAGGATTTTTTTTTTTCCTCCTGCATCTGTGGCTGCCCAGAGGTATTTATCAGCGTGTACAGTGTGTACAAAGACCCTGTAGTGTAAAGTGAGATGCTCCCCAAAGCGGTTTAGGAGGCTCAGGCTGCTGCTGTGTGTGCGTGTGTGTGCGTGTGCGTGCGTGTGTGTGCGTGTGTGTGTGTGTGTGTGTGTGTGTGTGTGTGTGTCTGCAGAACGCGCAAGCAAGAGCGCTGAAATGCAGCTCTCCTCTCTGCCTGCAAAGAGTCGCTCCACTTCCCCCTCTGCCCAGCGCACTCGGGGAGCGCCAGGGGGAGTCCTCGCCGGCCAGGGCTTCCCGCGCCCCGGGAGCGCCGAGGGCTCGCCTGGCGGAGCTTAGCGCAGCTCGCTCGGCGCTGCCAGCCAGCGGAGCGGGCGGGGGTGGACACTGGGCTTCTGTGTGCCAGCCGCAGCCGTTGGCTGGCGGGCGCCCAATCCCGGGGCATGCCGCCGGAGGCTGGCCGGGACGCACGGTGAGAGACGAGTTTGGTGGAAGGCTTGACCCCCAGGCTGCCCGCAGAAGCCGGCGTCGGGAACCTAGGCGGTCGGGCCGCCGCGGTGGGGGCTTGCTGCGCTGCAGCGGCGGGGAGCCGGGCAGCCCCCGGGGTCCCAGGGAGGAGGCGGCATGGCTTCGGTGTTCATGTGTGGAGTGGAGGACCTGCTGTTCAGCGGCAGCCGTTTCGTGTGGAACTTGACCGTGTCCACGCTGCGGAGATGGTACACGGAGAGGCTGCGGGCTTGCCACCAGGTGCTGCGGACGTGGTGCGGGCTGCGGGACGTGTACCAGGTGAGCCAGGGCGCGCGGCGCCCCAGGGCCCTTGCATGATGCCAGGCGCTCTTGGGAAGCCGGTTCCACCTGTATGATTTTATTCTCTCTCTCTCTCTCTCTCTCTCTCTCTCTCTCTCTCTCTCTCTCTCCACCTCTCTCTTTCTTTAAAACTCCTAGCGGGCTGCTTGGCTCCTGGGTCAATTTTCAGCAGCTGTGGATAACTGTTGCCTGACAAAGCTCGTGGATTGTCCCCCGTTGGGCTCGGGGGCACTTGCGAGTTCCTACCAGCATTTGCAGACGTCTGTTACAGAGTGATGGTGTACTGCCTGGCACTTAGCTAAGAAAGCTGTGGCTTTGCAGCAGAAGGTCTGCCCGAAGCGACTTTGACATTCAGACGATCCCTTCTTTTTCTTGTATGGGGGGTGGGGGTGGGGGTGAGCATCTCAGGATCAGCCATGTCACACCAATTTACCATCAGGAGGGCCTTGGTGGGTTTTCATTCTTTGATTGTATTTCAGTTTTCCATCAGGCAGCCCCACATGGCAAGGCAGAGCCAGGAAAAGCTGATTCTGTGTCTACTGGCTTTTGGAGGAAGGACAGCAAATTGTGAATACTTTGCAGGAGGAGGATGGCTAGGGGAGGGAGGGGTGGCCTGGCTGATCGTTGTCCGAATGCTTACATTTGGATTTAGTCCCCTCACACAACACAGCCTCTTTATTTCTCTGCTAGGTCCCATCCTGCAGACAAAAAATGCAGCAACTTTATTCAACTGGGAGACCGTTCATCTTCTCTGGGGACTGAAGCTTCCCTGGATTTTTTTTTTTTTTTTGGACAGTCATTTGTGGGTTTAAATAAAGTCCTCTGCTTGGGTTGTTAATATCTTTGAGGTTAAAAAAAAAAAAACGCTACATTGCATTTAGGAAGATTAAGCCTGGTGTTTGCTATAGGAATATATCATCATGTTTTCTTTCCTGAGATGTGGAAAGAGCTTTGTTGCAGTTCCTGGCTCCCCCTACTCTCACCCCCTTCCCACTATGGCTATAATGTATATCTCATTGTATTGAGTCCTGTATGGGATCGGAGCCTCTGGTTTTGACAGGCTGTAGTCTTTCATCAATCAAGCAAAATTAAAAGATCGGCTCTGGGGGTTAAACTGTGGGTGTGTAAAGAATCAGCATCCCCTCGTCATCCTTGATGTCCGTATCAGCCTTGTTAAAATGTGAGGAACATTTGCTTCTTGCTTTCACGACTCCTGCTTTGGGTAATATGTCTCTGATGTTTTGCAGTTTGTGAGAATCCCACAGCCAGGCTGAGAAGCGGGGCAGCATGTGGGGGTTTGAGAGTAGTACGGAGCTGTGGTATAGATCCCATCTGGCTACAGTCCACGGATCACCTGGCATTTCGGAGCCTGAAGTGTCTGCCTTTGAGCATTTTTCTCTTTGGGGAAATCATTGTGCGTTGGTCTGTAGGAGAAGTGACCCCGATAGAGTTTTGTTTTTGCTCTTTAAGGTTGGAGAAACTTTTAAAAGGAGAACACAAGTATTGGAACCAACCAGACAGCCTTTATGTGTCTCTCCCCAAGTTCAGGGGAGCTATAGTTTATCTCTTTGCAGTCAGTGACCAGATAAAAAATGGAGGTTCCAGGATCTGGAGACCCCATGGACTCTTTATAAGTTTTATCAATAATTATTTTTAAGAAGCAAAGCAACTTGAAGGATTATCCTACTAAAGTGAAGATTTTCTCTTCTTTAAATGGATGGGGACTGAGCCAATACCCTCTCATGATAATAAAAAAGGACATCTAAAATAACGATAAGTGGAAAATGATCTCTAAGTTTAGAGTTTCCTGTACATGGGAAAAGAATTTTTAGAATATTTTAAAACTTGCAAGGACCATAGATTTCTTAATTGCACAATATAAACTAACTGCTAGCAAAGAAACACCATTTTCGGGATGCCTGGGTGGCTCAGTCAGTTAAGTGTCCGACTCTTGGTTTCGGCTCAGGTCATGATCTCATAGTTTGTGAGTTCGAGCCCTGTGTCGGGCTCTGTGCTGATAGTGTGGAACCTGCTTGGGATTCTCTCTCTCTCTTTCTCTCTGTCTCTCTCTCTCTCAATAAATAAATAAAATTTTAAAAAACTTAAGAAAAAGAAACACTATTTTCATTAATGCCTTTTAAATAATGATCAAGAAAATAGTCATTTAAATTATATAGAACTGAAAGGCAGTATAATAAAGTAGTTAATACCTTAGGCTCCAAGTTAGAGAGACATAGGAATAAATCCGGCCTCTGCCTACACTTGATCATGAGTAAGTTACTTACCCTTACTATGCTTCAGTTTAATCATGCATAAAATGGGAAATATAATAGTGCTAATCACAGAGTTTGATAAAAGAATTAATTGACACAAGATATTTAGCCCAGTGCCTAGAGTTTAGGAAGCATTCAACAAATGTTATCTGCTCTGTCATTTTAGAAACCCAACTCATACTAACCTACAAATTAAAAAGAAGGCACTTTTGACACAACTGAGAAGTCTAGCAGTTGGATGAACTTCGGGTATGGTTTGATCAGAGCACTATACTTGTTGCCCATGATTCTTCCAGCCTTGTTCGTGTGTTGGCTTTTTCTTCGGCTGGTTTCTTCCATCATGATAGCAGATAGCTGCAGCAGTTCCAGGGCTTAGATCCAGATATCAACCCATTCAGGGAGAAAGAAAATTTCTCATATCCACCAGCTATCAAAAAAAAAAAAATTCCAGTTTTCACTCTGATGGGTTAACTTAGGGACGGTGCCCACCCCCAGTGCCATGCACTGAATGGCACAGGGAATGGGATTATAATTCAGGCATTCTCAATGGGAGTGACATGACCCCCAAGAGGCAAACATTGTTTCTTAAAGGTAGGAGGGTGGCACAAGAATCTTACTCTTTTTTTGTGTATAGAGCACAGATGTACATAGAATACCTAAACAGATATACAGGATTCTGCTGGCATTAGAATTTGCAGGGGGAGGAGGTGACTAGCAAACAAAAAAGTATCTAAAAGGCTCCTTAAAAAGATGATCGTGACTAAAACTGTTGAGAAACACTAATTACACTGATTGGCTTAGACCAGTGGGAGAGCAGACCCATTTGTGAAGCTGGGAGTGAAGTTGGTCCCGGCAGACCACACAGCTGCCAAACAGTGGGGGAGGGTCAATGCTCAGTCGAGCCGCAATCAGCAATGCCCCCTACACTTGAATTATTAGAACCTCAAATCTAGAGCTCTCTAATATAATAAAGATTAATGGCAAATATATTTCTAAGTATTTCGCCACTGTAATTTGAGTTAAAGGGGTGGGGGCTCATCATTAGAATACCCTTATTGCTATCCCATAATTACAAATTCTAAAGCATGAAGGGGAGTGTTCAGTGCTACTGTCCAGTTTAGTGGCAAATGGACTGGAAACACCACAGGGTTACATATTTTACTGAACTCAGTTTTTTATCATCTTGACGATAGAAAGGTGTCATCTTTCTTGCTTCTAGTCTGAATAGTCTGGTTTGTAAGGAAATCCAGGCTCAATCACGCCAGAGACAAATAAGGGTGGTGCGGGAGATATCCATTACATGAAATACCTGACGGTTCCCTGGGGGTGTTTTGTTTATTTATATACTATACGTGAAATAAGATCTCCCACCTATTCATAAGGAATCTGGCAACAACGTTATTGCCTGGCTGGCACAGCCGGGAAGGCATCATTTCTTTGGAATTGAACACTTCCTCTACATCTAGATATTGGAGAGGCAGGAGACTTAATTTGCCAAAAGCTATGAATAATTAAGGCGCTAGCTATAAGGCATTTCTGTAGTAACGCGACTAAATAAAAAGCAGGCTGAAGCGGCACTGAGGCTGCCTTTTAACAAAGACTTACTTTATGCGTGAAGCTTTGAATTTGGTTAAAGTAGCAGACTGAGACATTCGCCTTCAATTTGGGGCTAAACCTTAAAAGCTGATTCATCAGCGGTATATCTATCCTGCTGATATCTTGCCTGGATGGGTTCTGTTATAGCAATTAATTAGGGTTAACAAACAACTGAAGTAGAAAATGGTGGGAGAATGTGGTTGAAAAAAAGATCAACACCCTTTGCTTTTTATTAAGCATGACATGTTCTAACAAAGGCCTCAGTTTGTTTCTTGGGATTAAGCTGTCCCCTCATCCCCAACACCTCAAAGCTAGAATTTCTTGCAAACCCTGAATGGAGTCATTGCCTTCCAGCAGGAGGTAACTTAGACAGAATTTGAGATATTCAAGTGACCATAAGAGGCCGGGTCAGCTCCCCTGTGTCAGGCAGTTGGCACTGAGTGGAGCATACAGTTCAGAACAGCAGAGGCTATAGACTCAAAGTTTAGCAAATTTGACCTTGACCAAACCGCTTTCTCCCCTTGAGCCTCCTGGGTATAAGGGGAGAACTGTAGTACCTGCATTATGAACAGGATGAAAAATTCATGAGATAGTATCTGTAACACTAAATGCCCTTCCTGATATAAGCAAATGCTCAATAAATGTTAGCCCTTGGGTATGTACCGTACTTAACAGCAGACCCGTAGAAGGTACTTGATAAAGTAGCACCGGGTATTACTATTGTTTTTTATAAGTGATACTAGTTCTCTGGAAAGTACATTCCCATCTTTACAGGCAAGGATGTTCACTGAAAGAGACTGTGGTTTCCCACAGCGTGTGTAGGGTGGGCCTTGGGTATTTTTTCTTGTCTTCACACAGTAGACCCACATTTTAAGCCAATACAAAAACTCTAGGAAATACAGGCAGCTCCCATTAGGGTCGCTAAGGAAATAATCTCTCTTTGTTCAACACTTTGATGATCCTGATAACAAATGAACTCTGCATCCCACCGCATTGGCAGGAAAAGACCAACGCCCCCAAAAGGCAGGTTCCCCATTGAGCATTCAGTGGCCTGTGTGCTTCAAACCCTGTATATTTTGCTTGTCCCCACCCTTCACTCTCCACATTACTCTGAGTTACACAGACTAGAAGAGGGGCTGACAAACTGTGACTCACAAGAGAAAACTGTCCTGTCCCTCGTTTTTGCAAATAAAGTTTTATTGCACACACAGCCTTCTGTTTTTGTAAATAAAGTTTTATTGGCACACAGCCCTGCTCACCCATGTGCTTGGTGTCTATGGCTGCTTTTGCATTACAGTGGCAGAGTTGAGTAGTTGTGACTTAACTACTTACAGTTAGGTAGTTCATACAAAGATGATATTGGCCACAAAGGTGAAAATACTTACTGTCAGCTCCTTTACAGAAAAAGTTCAACAGTTCCCACACTAGAAAAAAAGCAATGTATTGGGTACAGAATGCTAGAGGGAAAAAGGTCCAGACTTCAGTCATAGAAAAAATAGAACTTGAAGGAATATGAAAGAATTTTCTCATCAAAAACTTAGTCACCAGGAAAATAATAAATGAATATTCAGGATGAATGTTCAGTTTACCTTTACAAGGTTCTTTGTTGTAGAACATGATTGGAGTTACAGATTGACTCGTTTGTTTGTTCATTTATTTGTACCTAAAATAATGATCAGAGTGCTTACTCCATCCCTGCTACTGTCCCAAGGTGTCAGCCACACAAGGTCAAGATAGGCGTTTTTCCTGACGTCAGGAAATCTATTGTCAAGGAGGAGAGACAGATAAGGAAATGAAACTCTGTGGGAGGCCCTTGGCCAAGGTGCTCTAGGCACACGGTGGAGGGAATCTAAGTCAGACTGGAGAAAAGCAAAAAGGGAGAGGAAGAGAGCCAAGGAGGCTTCCTGGAGGAGGCAATTCTCAAGCTGAGGTTTGAGGGGAAAGTAGGAGTTGGATAGATGAAGAAACACAGAAGGGCATTTCAGGCATAGGAAAACATGGCTTTGGTGGAATTATAGACAGTTTTTTAAGGCGGATGGGGAGAGAGGGCAGGAGCAGGGGAGAGAAAAAGAGTGAGTCGGAATCAGAGGCAGAGATTTTGATTGAGAGTAATACCTGAATTTGAATGATCTTTTACTTTAGGATTTTGATATTTTTCTGCAGAACTTCAGGGGCAGGGGAGAGGTTGATTTAGCAGTATCACTGGCAGCAGTGAGGCTGACAGATTTGGGAGAGGGTGACATAGTGGAGGCGGGAAAGGAAGGGGAGCTAGGGGGCTGCTGCAGTGACACAGGTGTATAGGTCAGGATAGGCTAGGTTTTGCCATGGCAACAAACGGCCCCAGTATCCTAATGGCTTAAAGAAGTAAAGGTTTGTTTGTGGTTCACACTACCGTCCAATCACAGGTTGTCCATAAGCTCTGCTCATCACTGTCACTTAGACTCACAGAATGTTCTTTCACGTTGCCAGTTACCATGATGGAGAGTGAAGAGCTCCTCGGGACTTGGCACTGGCAACTAAATGCTTGGCCTCTAAGTAGCTCCTGTGACTTCTTGCGGGTCCTTGGTCAGAGCTGATCAGTCACGCACTCAACTGCAGGGGCCAGGTAAGCAGTCCTACCCTGGAACAGCGTGAATGCTGATGCAGATTTGGTTCCTGAAACAAATTAATGAGCAGGAAGTTTACCAGAGAGCGCACTGGGATCAACACCTGTAGAAGGGAATAGAAAGAAGCAGGAAGAGCAGAGGAGAAACGGGGCTGTAATTCAGGCTCAGCAATGCCTTCAGCTGCCCTCATGGGTAGCTCTGGAACTGAGAGTTGTCCCCATTTGGAACAAGAGGGCTGTTCTTCCCTCCCACCTACATCAACACGTTGTTGGCAGTAGACTGCCCTTGAGAACGCGGAGTGACCTTGACCTTGAGGTAGGCAGCTCTATAAGGGAGGGCAATCCCCAGAGGGAGCTGAGAGCTGTCAGCTTAGAATGTTCCTGGTAGCTGAGGGAATAAGTCTGGGCAGCACATCATGGGGTCTTCTGCAAATGCCTGCCCAACAGGTGCCGGGATCAAAGCCTGAACTGAGGAAGGACCCACAGGAAGGAAGTGGAAAGTAAAGATTGCGTTGATTTAAAGGATGTGGAATCTGGCTTCAGGACACAGTCTCACTCTCAGGGCAGCCTCCTAATTGGATCCTACACTGTTGAAGGGATTGGGCAGCCATGGAGTCAGTTAACAGCAGCAACACATACAGAAAGGAGAGAAAACTTGGCAGATAAATGAAATAGGAGTCTCCTTATTGCTGAGCAAATTCATCTCCCACCTTTTCTGGTAACCAAAGACTAGGGTTTTAGGGCAAGGAACTGAGATGTGAAGATACCCCAAAACTGAGAAGGAAAGCGGTCTTAATGTTCTAGCCCATCACTTGACAGAAGTGTACTTCTGAAAGACTGTGTTATTTAAAATCTACAAAATCAGTCTCAGTATCTTTGAAAAGCCTTTCGGAGCCTTTGTCGTCCAGCTTGAGAAACACCAAGTTAAAGACTCTCCTGCCTTTCAGATTGGTGTTTGTTTTTCCTCCTACCGTCCTGTCCTTTCTCGGTGGAGTTGCAGCACAGAGTAACTTCCTGTTTATCCCCCTCTTCTGTTTATTTTGAACATTGGCTTTGTGATGTCTGATTTGGAGGCTGTGGAAAAGTGTGAAGGATTCGAATAAGAAATCAGACCTGTAGTTCTAAACTTTACAGCAAGATGATATGACTTCAAGCACAGAAAGGAGGCAGAAAATTAGACCCTCGTGAAAAAAAATTAAAATGGCCATCTCTATGTAATTACACATATGTGTGCCTCTAGGTGTTCATATGTAACAGATATAGATTCTGGCATCCTTGAAAATAAACTTGACTTGCAAGAGGCTGATGAATGCGATAAATAGTACCATTTTCCCCCTAATGTCCTAATCTTTTTTAGTCTCTTGAATTTTGTGTTTGGGCAAACCTTGTTGATTAAATAACTATTTTTCCCTAACTAGTGCTTTTATGTAGTGTCCCTGCCTTGACTAATAGCTACTAATTATGTAGCAGCCGCTGTGTGCTGAGTCTTCTGCTTGGCACTTTAATTGTGTTATCTTAAAACAAGACAAAACAAGACCAAAACCCCTGAGGGGTTTTTTTTTTTCAATATACAAACATATAAAAGATAGTATGAGTAAAAAAGCCATGCACCCACCACTCGGTTTTAAGATATCTTAATATTTTGCCATGTTTGCTTCAGATACTTTTTAAAAATGTAACCAAACTATATAGAATCAGTTGAAACCACCCTCACACTTTTCCTCTCTCCCTAAAATCCTACCGCGAAGTTCATGTGTCTCATTCCTGGGCATGTTTTGATAATTTTGACACCTATGTTTGTATCTATAAATAGATAACCCTTCTATGTTTGTCAAATTTATAGAAGGATATATCATTCTACTGCCTTATTATTCTCTCAACAAGCTTTTGGGATTTATCTCTAAATTCATTTTAATCCCTATATTCCATCGCATGAATATAACCAATCTTTTGTTGATGGATACTTAGGTTGCATACAATTTTTCACTGTCTCAAAAGACAATAGTGAAAAGTTCTGTATTTGTTTCCTTGGGCTTATGATCAAGAACTTCTCCAGTGTATGTACAGAAGATTTTTAGCTTTATGAGATGTTGTGTCTTATCTTTGTCCTTGTAACAACTCTACAAGATGATATCATGAACCCCACTTTATTGGTTTTATATACTTATTAACTAATAAGTCATGGTGCTGGAATTTGAATGGAGTTCTGTCTGATTCCAGTGCTCAGCCTCTTGCCACTGACTTGCTACTTTATTTATTAAGAGGTAAACAGCACATAAAGATAGAGTCTTATCAATTTATTAACTTAGTCTTTCACTCAAACAAACATGGGGTGGAAACAGCCTCGTGCTTTAAAATGAAGTTCGTGCACTCAAACTGCCTGAATTCAAATTCCTAACTCACCTTTTTTATCCATGTGAGTTCTGAGACTGATTTTTTGGGCTGTAAAATATAGATAATTAGAGTATCTCACTTAAAGCATTTCTCTCCTGGGATCATGGTAGAAATTAAACATATTGATATTGTCAGTAAATATTGTTAGATATATGTGGGGGTAGATGGTTGGTTGGATGGGTGCATGAGTGCCTGGTAAATAGTTATCTTTATAGGTTCAGTGTTTTCAGTTTCTTATTTATGTGAATAACCATTGGAACCCCTAAAGTCTGCAGAAGCCTTGGATCCTCCCTCCTCCTCTCTGCATTACGAAGCTATTAAACTTTCCTCTTCTCGACCCTGAACCCTAGACTCTTATGCACGAAGGCTATGGAACCCCACTGACCGCTGTCTTTCTCATCTGTGTAAGCTCTCCTTTGATATGACCCTGAGATTTGCAACTGCTAAGGAGACCCAGTTATTACAAGCATCATGCTACCCTTGGGTAATGTAGCCAGCAAATATTTTTACAGAAATGAGTTTGTCTCATTAAAATGTGATTAGATGCTTATTATCTGAGAGAGAAAAGGGCCTTGATAAAATAGGGAAATAGAATGAGCTGTAGTTAGCTGGACCCGGTAAAATCAAGGCTTCCTGACTTAGCAGCTGTGTGACCTTGAGCCAAGCTGCTTAATTGCTCTGAGCCTGTTTCTTTACCAATACAAAGATAAAATAATACTCACACTTACATGGTATGAAGGTTAAAAATAACATGGGTTGAAAAACTTGATCCTAAGCTTAATGTTATCATACTAGGAGTTATGAGTGCAAAGTCTGACCAGGATGTAACTCCAAACACTTTTCATTTAATAGCTGTGTGGCATGGGCAAATTATGGGACCTCTCTGTGCCTCATTTTCTCGTGTTTGAGATGAGGATGATAATAGGGCCTACCACCCGGGGTTGTTGAGGGGACAACACAAATAAATAAAGATTTCACTAGGGTGCCTGGCTCATGGTAAGCGTTTCAAAAGTGTTATGGTGGGGCGCCTGGGTGGCTCAGTTGGTTAAGCATCTGACTCTGGATCTCGGCTCAGGTTTGTGAGATCAAGCCCTCAGCTGGGCTCTGCGCTGAGAGTGCAGAGCCTGCTTGGGATTCTCTTTCTGCCTCTCCCTACCCGTGGGGTGGCTCTCTCTCTCTCTCTCTCTCTCTCTCTCTCTCTCTCCCTCCCCCCTCCTCAAAATAAATAAACTTTAAAAAAAGTGTTAGCTATGGCTATTTCTATTTAGTGAACATTTTCAGTGTCATAGTGCTAAGCCCTTTATAGTTACCATTTCATTTAAGTCTCCTAACAGCGACATGTAGTAGGTATTACTGAACCCACCTGGCAAACGCGGGACCTGTTTAGAGCTGCTAAGTAACTTGCCCACGAGCAAAGATTGGAGCTCCATTCTGTCTAAATACAAATCCCATTCACTCAGCCATCGTAGGGGATGGGCTTAGTTTGCAAACCATTCAGCCTCTTCCTTTGCCACCTTTGCCCGCCTGAAGTCCTAGGACTGCCGTAGTCTCCATTCTCCTCTGCCAAACCCTAGCGGCATAGCAGGGATTAATGACCTGGTTGAGCCTCAGTCGTGAATGGTCTCAATCCAGGCTCCAGAAGCAACTCAGATCACACCATTCTCTTATGTGAATCCCTCCTGTGACGTCCCAACTCAGAAAAGCCTAGGCTCACCATACCCACAAGGCTCCACGTGATCGGCGCCCCTTTCTCTAGGTTCCTGTACCCCCGCTATCAGCAAACACACTCAGCTTCTGGTGTTCACTCCTCACACTTGTCCCCTAACTCTTCTCCAGTGACACTGGCCTCCCTGCTGTGGCTTAAGCCCACCAAATGCGTTCCACCCTCAGAGCCTTTGCCCTTGGGTTTTTCTCTGCCTGGAACCTGGGGTTTTCTCTTTTCCTCCTCTCCACCCCAGGCTAAGAGGCCACCCCTGACCTTTCTCTTACCCTGCTTTATTTTTCTTCCTAACCCTATTGCCACCTAATGTTAGAACTTTATTTAGACGCTCACTGGTGTCTGCCCAACCAGAACATTAGCTGAAGACGGGCAGGGACTTGGCTTTGTTGGCTGTAGTGTCCCCAATGCCTGGAACCTAATCTACCCTTCAGAGATACTCGTTGACTAAATGAACAAAGGAATCTGCTTCACACTTTAAGAAGCTCACTCTAGCCACTCTGCGGGGAGTGTCTAGGGACGGGTAAGACAATTACGAGGCTGTTTCTAATGTCCAGTGAGACCTGCTGGGGACCTGGGTAGGAGTGACAGCAGCCTGTGGTGTAGGGAGATACCAAGAATTCAGAGGAGGCAAAAAGTAGCATTAGGGGAACTCTGTCCAAAGGGAATGTTTGCGGTCTATATAGTTGAGGAAACTTCATGCAAGGAAAAAGCCGTGCAGGTAGAAATGTATTTGTGTGTGTATGTTTATTGCTTTTCCTTATTGAAAATAGCCCCCAGCCAACGTAAGTATTGTAGCTTGAGAATAAATTTGTTTGGGTTCTTTGACGTGTTCTGTGATGTGCCTATGGTTCCAGTTCATTCAAAAAGCAGTGTTTGAGATCGGAGACTAGGCTATTCCCTCCAGGGCCTGTGAAAACGGGCTCGCCCAAGGACCCTAGCTTGTGTGGCCGGCCAGCTTGCAAGTCCCGGTCTGTGCCCAGCCCAGGGTGGGGAAGTTGGCAGTTTCTGCAGCTCTTGTCAGCTCTGACTGTCAAGTGATCGCTGTTTCCTGTGCCCAGCCCTGTGGTTAGGTTCTGGAAGGTGCCCTGTGTTGCCTGACCAATGCTGACAGACACTTCAGACGTTGTGCTTTCTTTTTTTTTTTTTTTTTTTTGGCTTGCTGTGGACGGCTCATCATTCTGACCCTGTCTCGTGTCATGCCCATCCATTGGAGTTACGGATAGAAGGAAGGACCCTCTGGATTTGCCTGGTTTCTTGGGAGAAAAGAAAAAAACAACAACATTTTTTTTTTTCTGGTCTTCATTAGTGTTTAATTAAAAGCTTGCTTTTCCCTAGGTCTTTGGCCGTGTCCAGGCTTTTTAAAATTCTGCAAGCACAGACAATATAAAGAGAATTTGACCCTTTGAGTTACAAGAGCTGCATATTGTGTCTAATTATCAACCTCAAATAACGACAGAATCATAAGCCCCAGCAGAAAAAGTAATACTAGGAATTTCCCAAATAATTCCTGAAGGAAAAGTGCATCTACCTTTAATAAATACTCTAATACCAGTTTTTAAAGGAAATTAATGTTTTAAGTTTGAAACAATCTGGTCAGGGTATAAAGAGTCTTAACTCTCAACTCATATTTAAATTGATGGGCTTCTTTCTTCCTTAACTTTTTATATGTTAATATTTCAAGGTCTTGATGCCAAATATTGGTCCAGCCAAGCTCATAAGACTTGGTTCTCAAATACCTTTTGGAAATGATATATTTTAGTGAATGTGTTTTTCCTTTAATAAACTTCAGAAGCCAACTCCCAGTTTCAAAAAAACAATTTTTTTCTGAGATGTTAGTGCCAGAGTCTGAACAGTGGCCTTTATTCACGACGAAGTCGGATCAATTTAATTTTTTTTCAGACTCCTACGCTACATTAGGTAACAAATACAGCAAAACTTTGCCACACCTTTGTGCTGTATATTGTGCGTGTTTTAAGTAAATCAAATTTAATTATGGTCTTTCTATCCTTTTCTCTTTCCTCCTGACTTTTTTTTTTTTTTTGTATATTTTCTCTGAGCTAACTAGGTCATGTTTAAGCACATGAATAATTTATAATGTATATGTATATGCATGTGTGTGAGTACCAATATACAAATAAATGTGTAAATACGTGACTGTATCTGAAGTTTTTCCAGAAAGTAGAACCATGAACCAACATTTTCACCAAACATAACTTCTGCTTTCTTTCCCCCATCTTCAACATCACTTTTTTTTTAGATTGATTTATTTATTTTGAGAGAGAGAGACAACCCGAGTCGGTGCGTGAACCCGTGAACTGCGAGATTATGACCTGAGCCAAATTCAGAGTCACACGCTTAACCAGGCTCCCCCTTCAACATCACTTTTTAAGTTATGTTATGACCCTGAAGTAATTAGTCAGTGCCAATAATCTGGTTAGGTTCCGTAACAGATGGTCTTTTTTAGGAAGTTGCTGTCAATTTTGATGAAGTTTAGGAAATGAAAACCGATGAACAACCTCATCTGTTTCCAACAGTTTAAAGAGAAGAAACCAGACAACTGGTTCTGTGCTGAAGCTCCCATGTCATCTCCCAGCTCAGCTTAGCTCGCCTGCCTGTGAAATGCAGCCATTCCGTAGCTGCTGCATGGGGGGTACCGAGCATTTAAGTAGGGGGCAGTCGAATGAGTTGCTCACAAGGCGACACTTGCCCCCTCTCCTTCCCCAGCAACCACCCACCCTCTGCAAGACCAGGTAGGAGGTTCCAGGCCTGAGGAACGTGTGAAGAAAAAACACAGATGAAACGGGCAACAACAGTTCGATGTCTCTACACCGAAGCAGCTCCATTCATTATTTACAGATATTTAATGACATCTGTTCTGTTTTAATGGACCTTGTAATGAGATGAAAAGTGTTATCTACTTCCTTTGAGTGGTATGCACATATCCTTTGGGAGCTGAGGAGTTGGCATCATATGGATGTGAGCCTTAATCCAGTGCCTTATCCCTGACTGGCTGTACTGCCTAGGACAGGATGCCTAACTCCTTTGAGCCTCAGCTGCATCATCTGTAAAATGGGGACAGAATATCTCAAAGTATTGTCGTCAGGTTTAAGTGAAAGAATGCCATTGGACTGCTCAGTTCAGGACTGGGAATGGGACAAGAATTCAGCAAATTATAGCTTACGAAAAAGGCCCTGACTACTAACATAGGCAGAAAAGTCAAGGAAAAGTATCCTAGAAATAAGATGCTGTTTTCCTCTCTCATCTAAATGAACTTACCTAAAATAAGGGTTAGAGAGGCGATGGACATTTTGAAGCAGGAGAATTAAATCATAATTGACCTGGTAAATTGCTGCAACCTTTTCAGAGGAAAGCTGAGTTATAGCCAATCAAAATATGAAGTATATGCCCTCTCTGACCAAACATTTCCACTTTAGGAAGTCATCTTAAGGATATTCTCACATAATGTTATCTGTGCAAGATTTTCGTTTGCACCATTATTTGAAATAGCAACCCCTTGGAGATGTGAATAAGAGAACAAATGATAAAATGATGACACTTCTGTACCATGGACTCCATGAGATCAGCAGGAAGAATGTAGAACTATATATCACAGCCTACCCAAATTGCCAGTGATATAATTTCGAGTGAAAACAAAGGCTAAAGACAGAACAGTGTACAAGATGAGTGTGTGTGTGTGTGTGTGTGCATGCGTGCGTGTGAAGAGAGTGAAACAGATACAGATATTATGCAAGCAATGTGTGTATGTATTCCTTTACATGGGAGAATAGGGTTGGAAATATATTAAAGACCATTATATGATGGAAATTATATAATGGAAATATATAATAAAGACCATTAAAATTTTTACCCCGGGGAACTGTAAGTGGATGAAGGGAGAGCTTTCTACTTGTTTTACGTTCCTAATTCTTTTTTTTTTAATTTTTAAAAAACATTTATTCATTTTTGAGAGTGAGAGAGACAGAGCATGAGCGCGGGAGAGGCAGAGAGAGAGGGAGACACAGAATCAGAAGCAGGCTCCAGACTCAGCTGTCAGCCCAGAGCCCGACGCGGGGCTCGAACTCACGGACTGCGAGATCATCACCCGAGCTGAAGTCGGACACTCAACCGACTGAGCCACCCAGGCACCCCTACATTCATAATTCTGAATTTAAATTTTTTATAGCAAGGATATATGTAATTTTTTATAATCTGTAAAGCATCCTATTCCAAACAGTTGAATTCTGGGGAACAGGGATCTGTCCCATGTAATCCTGTGTCATTGCATCCAGTGTGTAGTATGTCTCCCCAAGTATTTGTCTTATGTGTCCATTTAATAATGATTACTAATCATTACCGGTAGGATTACTATTGAGTAAAAAGTAATATTTCTCCTCATCTGAGTACCACAGATTTTTTTTTATCATTAAAATAATATAAATCCAGGAACACCAGGGTGGCTCAGTTGGTTAAGTGTCTGACTCTTGATCTTTGCTCAGGTCATGATCTTACGCTTCGTGAGATCAAGTCCCATGTTGGGCTTCACAATGACAGCATGAAGCCTACCTGGGATTCTCTCTCTTTCCCTCTCTCTGTGCCCCTCCCCTGCTCTCTCTCTCTCTCTCTCTCTCTCTCTCTCTCTCCCTCTCTCAAAATAAGTAAATAAACTTTAAAAAAATAAATAACATAACATAAATCCATTAATACAACTGTTATAGAAACGCATGGCCTAGGGGCGCCTGGGTGGTTCAGTGGGTCTTGATTTCAGCTTAGGTCATGATCTCGTGGTTTGTGAGTTCAAGTCCCGCATCAGACTCTTCGCTGACAGTGTGGAGTCTGTTTGGGATTCTCTCTCTCTCTTTCTCTCTGTCCCTTCCCCGCTCTCTCTCTCTCTCTCTCTCTCAAAATAAATAAATAAACTTTAAAAAATGAAATAAATGCATGGCCTAGAGTGAAGCTACTTTATCAGTGTTATATATTCACCAGATATTTTCTAAACCTAGAGTGGCATACATATTTACATTAATTTTTTACGAAGGTGAGATCATCCTATTCATCTTATTTTGAAATGTATTTATTTACTGACATATTTAAGTTCTGATCTCTCATTATTTTTCATAACTGTGATATGGAATATCTATTCCATATCATATTTTATGACATGAATATACCATAATTAATTTCACCAATCCCCCATTACCAGGAATTTAGGTTGCTTCCAGTTTTTACTAAGTGCTAAAGTGAACATCTTTGTATGCAAAACATTTGTGGGAGAATTTCAGCAAGATAAATACCTTGTTTGGAAATAATTTGGATTTCCAAAAAGGTTGCACCAATTTATGCTGCTGTAGAATGAACAAGCATCCTTCTTTTCCATACCCTAGCCAACAACTTTTGATTTATACCACTCTCCTAGCCAAAAAATTTATATTGTAGACCTTTGTTTCATTTTATTTCATTTATTAGTGGAGCTGTCCCATTTTCAAACTTTTTTATGGGCCATAATGCTTGGAACACTGGAGTTGTTCTTGCCTGAGCACATCAGGAGAATCACATTCTGCATTTTATCACAGTATAAATTGGTTTGCATGCTTTCAGAGCCAGACTTGAGAGCAAATTTTAGTCTCTTAGAAAATGTCATCTCAAAGTAGTATGGTGTGCTCTTGTATAGTTAAAATAAGTTTATGTAGAGCATTGCTGGGTTAAAATCCAAGTATCCTAACGATACATTTTCAGTTACCCTCTCTGTCACGCACTGCCATCTTAAGATTTAGAAATAGTGGGGAATAGTTCTTTCTATGTTTGCTATCCTGTTTGGTTTCATACTGTGGTTTCCCCCACTTACTATTTAGTGGATTTCAGCAATTTTGTTTTTTCTCTTCTATGAATGTTCCGTACTCCATTTAGATAAGCTGGAAAGGAATCACAAAGGCCTTTATTTATTTATTTTGTAACAAGGGATAAAGCTTGGGGCAGGAGAGCAAAACGACACCCCATTTATTTTCTCTTTTTCATCTTAGATGCCCTAGGCCTTTGAGCTTATTTGGCCCTCTAAATCCATATTTGTTAACTTAAATATAATTTTTCCAGAGTTGAATTGTCTTGATGAGATTTCACAGTCACAAGCGACCATGAAACTGTCTTTTGTCTCATTTTGGGAGCCACCAGAACTGAGGACTTAGGTGGTGGAAACTGCTGGTCCCATTAATGTCGTGGCTGTTGGGAAGCTAGCGCCTTGAGGGTGATGATGGGTTGACCTGCAGACCCATTTGCGTATAGCCTTCCACCAGGGCCAACCTAACTCAGGTAAATTGGAATTGCCACAGGAAACCCTTCAACGAGGGCTTGCCTCATGTTTTAGCTGTGCAGCACTCCCCATTGGTGTTCTGCCAGCTCCCCACTCTCTTTTGGAGGTGCCCACCATGCACATGGCAAAAGGGCAGGTCCCCGTGCAGGTTTCCTACCGTGGCTGCTAAGGAGGCTAGATCTTACTCTGTCTGCCTTCCAGTTCAACTAGAGGACAGGCCCAAGGCCTCAACCTGGCCCCCGGGCACCTGTGCACTCCTGCTCTTGGAGTGGTGAGCTGGAGGAGCAAACATTTGAAAGTCAGAACCACAAAGGCAGCAGTGACCATGCAGCACAGACATGATCATTGCATGACATGATACTGGCTGTGTTTGTTCCCTTATGGGTTCTCTTGTTCTCCATTCATTTTCTGAGCCTGCTTTCAAGAGCCAATTTTTCCCCCTTCTTCCATCCTAAGAGGCCTGATTTGGTCAGGAATCAATATCACCCTCCATGCAACTTGGGAATATTCTGGCTACTCCCTAAGCTAGTGCTTCCCAACTTTTTTTCATGTCATGGAGCACATATGATAATGTTGGTATGGCACCCAGGGTAAATGTTTATGAGGCTGCTCAAGGCTTAAGGTCACCAGTGCAGAGTCTCAGGAAGATATCAAAGACTTCTAGGGTCACGTCCAGAGGACCCAGGAGCTGACTCAAAGAATTGACCAAGATGCAACAGTTCAAACATCAGTAAAGACAATACTTTTAATGGTTTAAAACACATATAATGTATTTAAATGCAGTGTTTATAAATACATAAAAAAATTTTTTTTTAATATTTATTCATTTTTGAGAGAGAGTCAGAGAGCATGAGTGGGTGAGGGGCAGAGAGAGAGAGGGAGACACAGAACTTGAAGCAGGTTCCAGGCTCTGAGCTGTCAGCACAGAGCCCAATGCGGGGCTCAAACCCACGAACCGTGAGATCATGACCTGAGCCAAAGTCGGACGCTCAACTGACTGAGCCACTCAAGCACCCCAGTGTTTATAAATACTTAAAAAATCATTTGGGCCACCATTGGAAGTGCCAAGTCATTATCTTGAAAACTGGTAAATAAAGGTAAAGAGTCAAGCATTTGCCCTATGTCTCCTATAATGAATCCTATCACTAGGTAACCTGTTAATAGATGAAGGGAAATTTCTTTTTTTTAAGTTTATTTATTTTGAGAAAGAGAGTGAGAGTAAACAAGCATGGGGGAGGGAGAGGGAAAGAGAGAGAGGGAGAGAGAAAATCCCAAGCAGGTTCCATGCTGTCAGTGCAGAGTCCAAGGCAGGACTCGATCTCACAAACCATGAGATCATGATCTGTGCTGAGATCCAGAACCTGATGCTTAACCGACTGAGCCACCCAGGTGCCCTGAGGGGAAATTTCTCATTACTGAAATATTCTTGCTAATAAGTAAAGGGTGACAAATAGAAAGTCACCATATTGCAATCCTTAATTCATTAAATGATGTAGCTATTGAGCTAACATCAAAAAAGAGAAGGCCCTGCTAATGGAGGAACACACTTGGTAACCTAACACTTGGTAATCTGAAGACTCAATCAGATTCCAGATGCATCATCTTTGGAGACAATCTTGCCAAAGATGATGCATCTGGAATCTGATTGAGTCTTCAGATTCAACCAACTTATGGGAAATACAGTGGATAGAGGACCATGTTAAATGACACCATACAGATATAATCAGCAAAACTCAGCTGGTGAAATGTACAGGATAAACAGCTCAGTTTCTTCAATAAATAAATTACAATGACATAGAAGAGAGAAAGAGAACAAGATGAGTGGAAGGGAAAACTATAGGTTAATAGAGATTCAGGAGAAGTAGCGACAAATTGTAAAGTATGGACCTTTTCCGGGTCAACATGGAAACAAACTTGAAAAAAACACATTAGCAAGACAACTGGAAATTTGAGCACCAACTGGAAATCTGATGATACTAATATTGTTACTTTTTTTTTTAACATAATTGGGGTTATGCTTTTAAAAAGAGTCCTTATCTTTGGGCACCTGGGTGGCTCTGTCATTAAGCATCTGACTTCGACTCAGGTCATGATCTCGTAGTTCGTGAGTTCAAGTCCCACATCAGGTGAGCTTGAGCCCCACTTCTTTCTCTCCCTCTCCCTCCCTCTCTCTCTCTCTGCCCCTTACTCATTTGCTCCCCTCTCTCTCTCAAAAAACAAAAGAGTCCTTATCTTATACATTGAAGTATTTACAGATGAAATTATTTGAATGCTTAGATTTGCTTCAGAGTAAAAGGACAGAAGGACAGAAAGTGGATGAGAGCATTAATGAAACAAGATCAGCCATGTGTTCATAAGTGTTGAAACTGGGTGAAGGATACATGAGGGTTCATTGCACAGGCTGTCACTTTTTGTAAGGGCTTGGAATTTTCCATCATAAAAAGTTTTGTTTCGTTTTTAAAGAAATGCAAAGGGAGAGGGGAAAAAGAAAAAACAAAAACAGAGTCTTCAAAAATACAGGAAGGAAACCTAGCAGCATGCCTGTGTACTAACCCCTGGACACATTGCTCATTGCCTGCAGTGGCCAAACAGAAAGGCTGTATAAGAATGTCAGCCCTGGGTTCGAATCCTGTTCTACACCCAACTGGGGGGACTTTTAGTGCCAGATTCGCTAAGGCTCAATTTCTCATTTGTAAGATAGAGATGAACTACTCCCCATTTCAGAGGGTTGTTGTTCGAATAAAAGAAGATAATCTGTAAAGCATGGGGCCTTGGACCTAGTACCAGTTCGCACTCAGTAAAAATGGGCTCTTGACTATTATTTTATTGCGTGTAGCATTTAAAATCAGAAAATTAGACAAAAGTGAATACATGCACTTTTCAATGGATGTTGGAACATTTTTGATGATTTCTGAACTCCAAGGCCTTTTTTGCTTCCTTTTTCCAAACATGGGAATGAGATCAGATTTTGTAGTATTTATGTCCATTGCCTGAAAAACTGCATGAAACTTATGAATGGCACCGGTCCTGTGAAGCAGACAGAAAGGAAACCCTCACATTGCTTACCTTTCTTCCTCTGTCTTTTTCACCTCTGTTTTTCCATTTATGGTTAAGAAAGTGAGAGAATCTGCCTAGAACAAGAAACTTCCCTCTTTTTCTTCCTGGAGGGGAACATGAGTAATGGACTTTTCCATCAGGGTTGTTTTTCCTGGACATGGTGTCCCCCCTCCAACTGCTAAAACATGTGATCCTGAAGGAGACCGTAAATAAACTTCAAATATTCCTTATTGGTCAGTGATGCTGTCCCAGTTTCTAATAAATTATGAAGTAGTTTTCTGTATTTGGTGCTCTTCCTTTTAAGTTTATTTATTTATTTTGAGATGAGAGAAAGCACGAGTCAGGGAGGGGCAGAGAGAGGGAGAGAGAGAGAGAGAATCCCAAGCAGGCTCCACACTGTCAGCACAGAGCCCAACGCAGGGCTTGAACCCAAGAACCGTGAGATCGTGACCTGAGCTGAAGCCAGATGTTTAACCAACTGAGACACCCCGGCACCCCGGTGCTCTTCCTTTTAAAACAGAAGTTCTATTTGGGACACCTGGGTGGCTCAGTCAGTTGAGTGTCCAACTCTTGTTTTCAGCTCAGGTCATGATCCCAGGGTGGTAGGATCGAGGACCAAGTTGGGCTTCCAAGCTGAGTGTGGAACCTGCTTGGGATTCTCTCTCTCTCTCTCTTTCTCTCTCTCTCTTTTTCTAAAATAAATAAAGAATTACAAGACAGCAGAACTTTAAATCAAGTATGGGCCATTTTTGAGCATGGGATCCTGGAGGCACTATACAGGTCACACACTCATTAGGCCGAGCGCCTAATAGACACCCAAAAACTAGTTATTGGAGTGAATGCAAATCTAAGAAAAACCAGCCTCCAAAGAGCTCTGACATACAAACTGATAAAAGATTATGAACAGAAACCAGCCTGTGTGTGAAAGGGGTGCATAATTTCTCAACTGCAGGGTTGGCCGTGAAGTGAAAAAGAAGATGTCCACTCTGTTCTCCTTGCAAAACACCAACATAGGCTGTAAATCCCTTGAGGGTCTTGACTGGAGCGTTTTCATCCTGACTTCCCTCACAGGGCCCTGCACGTACGTATGTGGTGCTCAGTGAATATTGGAAATGAACTCAGCTGGTCCTGGGTGTGGAAGGAGAGAAGGATGAGGAGTTATAAAGGAAATACACCTTTCTTTAGTGCAAACCTCACTAAATTCAGGAGGAGGGGAGCTGGCCTTCAAGGTTGTCCTCTTAGTATATGGCAAATGGTTCAGAGCTAGACTCGGCCATCAGATTTTTAGAAAACCAGTACACTGTGGGTGTTGGGATCTTATGGTGCGTCTGGCATTTCTCCGGTATATGAAGTGCTCTGTAATGAGAGTGATCATTTTGTGATTAATGCAAAGCATTAATCCAGAACAAAAACACACTTCTCTGATCCCTCTAAGTGAGGAGTATGGGATAGAGTTGGCTGTTTTTGGTTTGTTTTTTTTTTTTCACTGTTCCCGAATCACATGTTGATCCCATGATAGGGGGGCATGAGGTTAATCTCACCCTAATCATTTAGATGATGCCCTCATAGAAGAGCAGAGATCTGTTATTAGAAAAAGGTGAATCAGACTCTGAATAGGCAAAACCAACAGACACTCGGACAGTCGCCTCGTTTTAATCCTCCCTCGTGCTCTCACGGCCATAACCTGACCTTGCCCCAGCCCTGTATTTGGGATGTGGGCTTTCACCTGACCCTCCAAGTTGGCCCGGCCTCCCGGTTTTACCCCATCCTGTTGCCCCAACTCTGAAACTGGCTGTCCAAACTCTGATTTTCTTTCAGCATGAAAAATCTCTTCGCGTACAATCAGAAATGTCTCAATAGTTATCTCAGAAGGCTCTCCAACCCAGGGAGAAAAGTTGACGGTTATGGTGTTTCTACTGCTATATATACGCAAATAGAAGGTTCCCCAAAACATGAAGTAATTCTCCATTTGCCCAGTAAGAAGATTCAAAACACATGTTTGAGGCCAACTTGAATATATGCAAATTTAGGAATGCAGATTACATAGTGGAATATCTGCTTCTAATGTTTTAGATCATTTGTTCTATAAACTGATAATTTGAGTGATAGTTGTCTGGTGCTGTCCCTCTTTTTGAAGTGGTTTTATTCAGCCTCCTCACCTGCACCTATGTGTTGGTCCTGACACAGAAGCCCCTCCTGGACTCATCCTTGTAGCTCTCCTTGGAGTCACTCCTGCCGAAGGCTTTTGAGCTACAGCATTTTTTTTTAAATCTCCATATATGGTATTTCATTGGGAAAACTATTGCATGACATTTTTTTCCTTCCCCCATCCATGGTCTTCCAGCCTAACCACCCACAGCATGGCCTTTTAAAGTGAGGTATAAGTGATTCATTTATTCCATTTTTCTTTCTTTCTTTTTCTTTCTTTCTTTCTTCCTTCCTTCCTTCCTTCCTTCCTTCCTTCCTCCCTTCTTTCTTTCTTTCTTCCTTCCTTCCTTCTCTTTTTCTCTCTTTCTTTCTTTCTTTCTTTCTTTCTTTCTTTCTTTCTTTCTTTCTTTCTTTCTTTCTTTCTAGTAACTCATTTATTCTAACGTCCAGGCCCTCCAATTGTGAGATCCCATGCCCACAAATAATTACTAAGTCTGTATTGAATTGTTTGCCATCTTTTCCACTGATTTCATCAAGTGACCCGTATAAGCATCCAAATTTGGCACTGATTGAGATTGTTTCAGGCTATTGTGCCTTCTCAGACTGTATATTGTGGTTCAAAGTAAGCAGAGTCTTTGAAAGGACTTCAAGGTAAAATCACTTACTGCTCAGGGGTAAGATATCTTTTGGTAGAGGGAAGGGCGGAATATTTCCTCATTAAATACATGTGGTATATGCCTATCTGTCAGGCAAATTCTTTGTGTTCTGCATGCATCATGTCATTTAATTCCTCCAACACCTCTAATAAGACAGGGATTTTTATTTCCATTTTACTAAAGAGGAAATGGATTCTCAGAGAAGTCAGGTAGCTTTTCCAAGGACAAACAGCTACCAAAACCCAGGTTTGAGTCTAGAATTCATGTCATTAACCATACCACACACTTGCACAAAATTTCAGAAGGTTCTTTTTTGGGGGGATGGGAGAAGCATGGTACCATGTCAGAAGCTATTACTTAACTGTTCTAAAAATAATATATATATTTATTATTTTTCCTGGATTCTGTATATTTTTCTTTCCACCCCACTTTGGAGTGTAATGTACTGTGATTTTTTCCCTGGCCATTGAGTTAGTTCAATAGTATTGAACAAATGTCTTTGTTGAAAGCAAATAATGAAATAGATCTTTCTGTGAGACCCCAGTCATCCTGCCCAGATTTTTTGTTTGTGGCTGGCATCCCTGCCATTGACTGGTATTAAGATTGTCTCGTGGAATTCTGGGTCTCTTTCCAAGTGTAAACGCTGGTGACATAAAATGGCTATGAGTACACAGTTTGAGTTCCATATTATTTCTGTTTATAGCATTAAGTCACCTGCCTTGTGCAGAATGTGTACCGACTGAAGAGCCAAAAGTGAAGTTTGGATTCTTAGATAGCATAGCCCACCTATGAATGATTATCCACCCCCGATCATGCATCATCCGTGATGTTTAGAGAACAGTAAACAACGTTCCTTCGTGTATTTTAAAGATGTAATGAAGAGAAACTTTAGGTAGCCAAAAGAAATAGAAGTTTTGGGTTTTTTTCCTCCCTGTTGCTCTCCTGACTCATGTTGAAAGGCTTTTGTTTCTAATCAAAGCAACAAACGGTAAGGTCATTTCCTTGCGATTATATGGCAGCGGAAGGCGTCAGGGTTTTTAGGTCCCTACTTCCACCAGCTTGTATTTGGAGAAAACACACACACACACACACACACACACACACACACACCACAAGTGCTTAATACATGTGTCCTTTGTCCTGCACATTCTCTCCAGTCCCTTTAAATGAGCCGAGATCATGGTTCGGAGGTAAGAACAATTTCTCTTACAATATTCTGACAGTGTAATTGTGCTTTGTGAGCTCTTACTGGCATTTCTTAGGAAAATCTTGGGCAGATTTTAATATTATACAGCGGTGGGGTAATCTACGTACTAATGTTCCAGAATCTAACTTTCAGAAAAGGAAACTCCAAGAAAAGTTTATCTCCACTCTTTGCAAAAAAATTACTCCTTCCAAAGAAAATTGGAAATGCTCCAGTTTGATACCAAAGTGAAGATGGTCCAAACACCCATCTTTTGGAGGGTTTTCCTGTCATTGTTTTAAATGTTATCTCTGCTCCCTCAAAGGTCCTAAAAGGGAACTTTACTTTGTTTTTAGTTGGGATTTCTGGTTTTTACTTTGGAACTTTGGCAATTGTTGTTGAAGTGTGTTCTTCTATCTTACCGCTCCCCACCCCCCAACCCTTTTTCTTTTCTGTCTTACTTACTTTCTTTTTTTGTGGTTGTTAATTTTGAAGGCTTGAGCTCCTTTATGAATATGGAAAGGACAGGGAGACGGCAGGAACTATGTCAGTAAGCAGCACGAAAATGCTTTTGGATTTCCAGTTGTTAATCATGCCCTCGGCACAATGTGTTTGGAGCCTTCTCTATCTTTGTGAGCGCTTGGCAGCAAAGATTCTGTGGGGATCTAGAACTCATTAGTAGCCTTTCTAAAAGGACCTATTAATGTCTGTCCCTGTCTTGCCTGGAAAAAAGAAGCAGGAAAAGTGAATTTTGTCCCTGAGTCTAGTTAATGGTGAAGACTCTATGTGATCAGAATTGAGCAGCTCAAGGCAGTGACCTTGGGAATATCATTTTGGGGGATGGCTATCAATTAATTCATAAAACTTGCATGATTTGTCAGAGGAAGTTCTACATCCTACTTTCAGGGAAGCTGTTTTTTTTTTTCTTTCCTTCCTTGTAAGGTGGTGTTGGTAAACTCATCGAGTTTAACTCCGAGTGTCCTTTTTTTTTTTTTTTTTGCCCTGATAGGTAGATGTTGGATATGGAGGAGGGGAGGGAAATCTGGGTTGACTTTAGAAAACAAAGGAAATTGTCTCATCCAGGAGACTGCAAAACCCTTGGGTATAGAAGGAAGTCTGTGGAGGAAGTGGGTAGGATTGGGTACAGAAGAGAAACCTCAAGGAAATAAATACATCACAATAGGGACTGGGATAATACCCCCTTGCCATAATATAACACCACATGTGGCCTGAGAAACAAATCAGTGCTCTCTAAATCAGCTCTATCTAAAGGTATCTAATGACCTGAAGGTCTAGAAGGGAATATAGTCTTATCCACAATGTAGTCCTTTGACCTGCTTTTCAGACTGGCATTATGGTGACACAGGGTCTCACATTAGATGATCCAATTCTTTAGATTCAGGCCATAGAACCTCCCTAAACTCTATCGCAATGCAGCCCCTTCAGAAATCAGAAGCTATACTTCTTAGCAGAAGATCTAAAGTATTCCCAGACATTCCAAATCCCAGTCCAAAGCATATTCTGTGTATTCCAGTGTATCATTTATTCAGCCCTCCATTTGGAGCCTACAGGCTCCAAAGTGGCGGCTACTAGAAGGGAGGTCCTTACCCACAGATACTACACCCCCTGCCATGGGGCTCAATTACTTTTGGGAGAGCAAGGAATGGGTGGTGGACAATTAAGATTGGTTGAGTAGAATTGTAAGGTACGTTTATGCCATTACTGGAGCCAGAAGAAACCTTGTAAGTCTCTTTGTCTGGTCCCTTCATTCTATCATTGACAGGATTAAAATTCAGAGTAGTGGGAGAATGTTCTGAAGATCTCACGTCCCATTAAGGGCAGGGCACAGCCTACAGTCTTCAGAGTTCTGATTCTGTATTCTGTCCACCACTGTGTTGTTTCTAGGAACAGCTGATTGCTTTGTCTAATTTCCAGCCTCTCTGAATTACATGCAACTGGGGTTATTTCTCGTGTATGCATTTCTGTCTTGGAGTACAAATGTGGAAACTACATCCCAGATGAAGTTTTGCTTCTTATTCACTGCTTACAACTGCTGGCAAAAACCAACAGGCAAGTGGGTGAAAGACCCCAAGAAAAGGAACCCGCTGTCCTGTCCCTTTCACCACAAGCTGTAGTACTAGGTAACAACATACTCAAACACTTTCTCCTTGCTTTGAAAATATTGTAGGAACCTAAAAATATTAGTGAGTTCTTAGTGAAGGCCTGTGTCAAGATCAGTTCAAGTAGGAGACCTTTGTCCCTGATATGGATTTCACGAAACTCCAATTAAGACTTCTGGGGGGGCAGGGGGAGGGTGCCTGGGTGGCTCAGTTGGTTAAGCCTATAGCTCTTGACCTCAGCTGAGGTCTTGATCTCAGGGTCATGAGTTCAAGACCCGTGTTGGGCTCTATACTGGGCATGACGCCTACTTTTAAAAAAGGATAAAGACTTTTTTCTTTTGCTTGATGTTGGAAAACTGCAACATTTTTTTTTAAGTTTATTTATTTATTTTGAGTGAAACAGTGATCAGGAGAGGGGCAGAGAGAGAGGGAGAGACTCCTGAAGCGGTCAGAGCGGAGCCCAATGTGGGGCTTGAACCCATGAAACCGTGAGATCATGACCTGAGTCAAAAACAAAGCCAGACGCTCAACCTACTGAGCCACCCAGGCGCACCAAGAAAAACTGCAAACATTTTTGAATGAACAGCTTTTTAAACTAGAAAGATAAAGCTGAATATAGGCTAAAATATACATTAACATATGTTAATATAATCTGGCAAGGATAGGTAGACAGTTTATCGTTCCAATAAAAGCAAGTAGAAAAAAGCAAGGTATTGGGCACATTCTGTTTATTTTAGATTTTTTTTTTTCTTAAAGGAAGCCTTTGTAGATGAGGCTGTAAAGATAGGTTCACTTCTGTTCTCTTACACTGGTTTATTTTCTCTTTTGATTTTGTTTCCTTCTGTCCCTGGGAGTTACAATGAATAAGTCAGCAATATTTGTATTTATGTTCAAGATTTTACTTAATGCCACCTTTTCAATTTGATGCATTTATATTCAGGTTTTTGAGGCAGGAATGGAATTAGTGAGAAACTGACCCTCTGTAATAGAGAATCTTTTTCTGATGGGACAGTGGGACGTAGCTGAACAGCACAGTGGACAGAGAGGGGGCCTGGATTCCAGGTCTAACTCTGCCGCTTAACTGATCTGCTCTGTGGCCTTAGGAGAGTTATTTCTTCCCATCCATGCCTCCAGGTCCACATTAGTGGGTGTAGAAGTTAGACTAATGCTGAGGTTCCTTTCCACCTCTAATTATTTGTGGTTACTGCCCTGTCACCCAGAAAAATTGGAGCTCGGTCTGTCTGCTTACTCGCATCTCCCTCTCCCTCGTTCCTCTCTGTCCTCTCTCCTACTCCTCCACTCCCTTCTTTATTCCTCTCCACTGATATTTTCCTTTTCACCTGGAAAGGAGGTCAGAGCTTGTGCTCCAATGACCCAGGTGCCTGTAAGAGCCAATGGCAGGAGATGAGGGAGGAGCAGACTAAGGTTAGAGTTGGAAATGGTGAAATTACTGAACCTGGAATCAGACACTGAGATCCCCTCGAGAAAAAAATCAGAACCTTGCGAGTGGTGGATACAACTCTTGTACTGAGATGTAACGCTGCTCCTTGGACTCCAAATTCCTTAAAAGTCAACACATATCTCCCGGGTGTGTACTGCATCCATGATGGGCCAGGTGTGGGCTCACAAAGGTGAATAGATGCATCCACTACACTTATGAAGCCTCAACCGGCAGGAGAGTGAACAGGAAATCTCCAATGGCTCAGTAGCTCTTACAAGCTTCACTTGTATTTCATTTGCCACTCACTCTTGGGGAGTGTAAAAAGCTTTCGGCAGTAGGGGCACCTAGGTGGCTCAATCAGTTAAGTGTCTGACTTCAGCTCAGGTCATGATCTCTCCGTTTGTGAGTTCAAGCCCTATGTCGGGCTCTGTGCAGACAGCTCAGAGCCTGAAGGCTGGCTGCCTCAGATTCTGTTTCTCTCTCTGTGTCCCTCCCCCACTCATGCTCACGCACACTCTCCCTCTTTCTCTCAAATATAAACATTTAAAAAAAAGCTCTTGTTGGGAAATGGCTGTGAATAGCGGAATTTCATCTGTTTTTGAGGTCAAAGGGCTAAACTGACAAGGGTGTATTTAGGTAGAAATCAGACAATGCCGACTGCAACAGTGACACCTAACATACCTAGCGGCCCACTGGTAAAAGTTCTGTTTTTGATGGGCTCTGTCTAAATGAAACCAGAGAGAGAGGAAGTGGTAAGAGTGCATTGTTCTGCACCTTAGCCTGTAAACCCTGCTTTGCCACTTAGGAGCTGACCCTCTGATGGGGATCGTTACAATTACCTTATAAGGTTGTTGAGATTAGAGTTAGCCTCTGGCACTGAAGCCACCCCCAATAAAGGGCAATTAATATTAGCTAGTATATTATGATATACATTCTTATTATAGGTTCTTAATATATATTATATATTATAATGTCTAATACATTTTTATATATACATAATAAAATATATTAACTTAATATTATTTAATAGTATTATTTTTCATGTAGCCCAAGTACAGGAAATAAAGTGTCATGAAAATAGACAGCAGCAGAAGATAGGGTGTGCACAGTAATGAATGGGTAATTTTCTTCAGGGCCCTTTACGTTCACGGTAGCGTAAATATGAATCAGTTATTCATCACCCCACATTTGGATCTCTGCACATCTTGCCATTGTAAGGATGTTTACCAGCCTTCCATCGTTTTGGACACATGGGGCTTACCCGACCCTGTGGTCATTTGTCTGGATGTCACTGGGCACAAGTTCACAAATCAGTAATTGCAGTGTGTCCATTGCAGCCTTCGACCTTGACCTTCAGGTCAAGTTGTCCACCTTGGAAAGGACCTGGTTCTAAATGACTGTAAGGATATGGACCCAATACAAATCTGATCAAAGTTATAGAAAGTCTTCCTGGCAAGATTCTCACCAACACATTTTGCTTATGTTGGGGGAAGGGACGATGTTTTCAAGCCTCTCTAACCTCATTAATAGACCTGTGAGAGGTCTGTGGATTCCAGCTAAAGAACTAGAATAAACAGTGTGTCTTTCAGAGAAATGGTGAGAAACGAGTTGGCCTCTGTGTGATGCCCAAGAAATGAGTTTTTCTGGAACTTTTGAGCACCTAACCTTGTTTTAGCCCATACAAGTGTGGTGTCCTGGAATTGACACGGGCTCTGTAGAAGGGACTTAGAATCCAAGAGCGAGTCCTGCCACCTCCTCCTCCGAGGCTGTTTATTCTGCTCCTCTGGGGACAGGAGTCGTACCTTTAGCAACAACCAGGGTGTGGAGGAAGCTGGCTCCATCTTGGTACTTGGCCTTGTGTTGAGTTGAGAGTAAGGTCACTCTAGCGGAACCTGAAGGTAATTGCTCTGTTCACCAGTAGAACAGCCATCTGGCTTCAGGGATTCATCTGAAAATCAGATTTGGCAGTTCGACGTAGAGCAACTGAACGTTGTTTGCGGAAACCGTGCACGTCCCCAAGCGCCCACCTCAAGCTGCAAGCACCCCTCTTTATTAGAACAAGTACTGAGCTCCTACACACCCACAAATCCTGCTTTGCATCATCCTCTTTTCCTTCTTTTTAAAATAAACTACTCATCGGGGCACCTTTGTGGCTCAGTTGGTTAAGCCACGGACTCTTCCTTGGTTTCGGCTCAGGTCATGATCTCACGGTTTGTGAGTTCGAGCCCCACATTGGGTTCTGTGCTGACAGCTCGGATCCTGCTTGGGATTCTTTCCCTCTCCCTCTCTGCTGAAAAGCACAGTGCCTTTTCAGGGCGAATGCTACAAGCTAAGAAAGAGAGATTAAGAGGCAGATAGGCTCCCTGGAGAAAGACACCATAAACAAAGTACATCGTTATTTAATCACAACTGTAAAAAGTACTACAAAGAGAAGTACAGAGAGCTAAAAGAAAAAGTAACACCGTATCAGTGACAGAGCCAGGAGCTATTCCAGACGCGCTATATGCACCAGCTCATTTAAACCCAGAGCAAGACACCACTATTGTATCCATCACGCAGATCAGGAAAGTGAGTAACAGAGAGATGAGGTCCTTTGCTCGTGGCCATGCCGTTAGCAAATTAGCTAAATTAGGATTTGAGCCTCAAGCAGTCTGAGTCCCGAGTCTTTAATGGTAACAACGACACAATGGCTTCTACAACGATAAAATGACTTTTAGTCTATGTTTTTAAGGATAAATGGCATTAGATGGGCACTTGCCACCCTCTCTTGTGCTTTGAGGTGGGAAGAATATCACACAGAAGAAAAACTAGGAGAGAACCAGGTGGCTGGAGCCCAGAGAGGGAGGGAAGACTAGGCAGGAAGTGGGGCGGGGGGTGGGGGGAGGGTAGTAGGGGCAAGGCCGGGTGGACTGCGTAAGGGAGGGGAGCTTTCTTCTGACTGAATTCGATCAGTTCTAAAGTTAAACCCCCCCCCCTCCCCCCGCCATAAAGACCCTCTCGGGAGCCTATAATGTAAAGAAATCCAGGGGAGTTCTCCTGAGCTGACTAGATTATTTCAGATCTGCTTACTCTTATGGATAGAAAACAACCTGCTTGAGGATGTTTATGTGTGTCAGCCACCTGTCCCATTGGTGTCTTTTCCAAGCCAAACATGTTTTCTGCCTTTCCTGGGGCCTGCAGAACTACAGTGTTCCATAAGGGTCCACACAGCCACGTTGCCCCTGTGGCTGGTTCAATCATCATCATCATCATCATCATCATCATCATGATGGCTCACACTTTGTGGCTGACGCTATGTTAGTTGCTTCCCGTGCATTCTGGTGTTTCAGCCTCAGATCCATGAGGTAGCCAGGTTCTGTTACTCTCCATACTTTTCAGTTAAAGAAACCGATTTACAGGGGCGAAACACGACTGCCCAAGGTCCGACCGGCAGAGTCAGGGCTGGCATCCAATGTCCAGGCCCACCCAGGCTTCACCCTACATCATGTTGCCTCCCCGCGCAGGGCACTTCTTATATTACAGATGTGAAAAACATCCAATGTTAATGATAGAACCGATTCTCACGCTTGGGTTTTACATTAAGTTTCATTGTCTAGGCCAAAAGTTAGATTTCATAGGGAAAAACAAAACAAAACAGAACTAAATAGAACACCATGGATCTTCCCCGTGACCTGAAGCAGCCGGTAAACATGTTACAGATTTACTAGCCCAAGAGATACTTTACCAGCCCACCAGCACCTGAATTAGCAACACTGGCCAAAAAAACCAGAGGGATCTCAAGGGGGTGGGGCATCTGTATTTGGATACTAACCAGTAGGTGTTTGTAAGAGACAAGTAAGAGGCAAAACAATAGTTTTAATAGGCATTGGTGCAGACTGTGTGCCAAGCTCTGTGCTAAGTGCCTTACATGTATTCATTCATTTATTCCTCACAACTAACCTTATGAAGTTGGTCATATTCATATCTCCATTTACAGATAAGAACCAGAGGACTTGTTTCTCTTTCTTCCGCTTTTGTCCCTCTCTGCCCTAATCTCATAGTAACCAGATTTTTCTTGTATAGGTGTCCCCAGATCATGTCTCCCCTATACCTAGAAGCCTCCAATAGCCTTCCCCTGCATTTAAAATAAAGCCCGTGTTCCTTACGACAGCCCACAGTGAAGTCAATGACACAGCCCCGTGTTTTTCAGACTTCTGTGTGTATCCGAGTGACCTGGAGGGCTTGCTAAAGCAGATGGCTGAGCGCCACTCTGCATTTCTAACAAGCTCTGGACGGTAGGGACCACACTTCGAGAACCACTGATGAACTCTGTGACCTTGTCTCCCCTGTCCTTTTCCTTTTGGTGGCCAAGCTCCAGCCACACTTGCTGCCATTTTTTTTTTAAACTGTTGAAGTCTCTGAGTCTCATCACTGAGAAGTGATGAGTCGTCACTCCCAAGGGAGTGAACCTTGGCTCTTGAGGGACAAAAAACAAAACAAACAAAAGAAAACCCCATAGACATTGCGCTAGTTTGTGGCCCTCCAAAGCTCAACTCCACCCAACAGGAATACAATAATATATCTGTCACGGAGAAGGAGAGCACTAGGGGGAAAAATGTCTAGAGAGGATCCTTAAGAGTGCAGTAGTGAAAAAAAAAAAAGTTGTGCCATGTATCTTAAACAAGGCATACTGCTGCCACAGGGCATTAGCACTTATTTGGCCGTCTGTCTGGAACGTTCTTTTCCCAGATATTCCCAAGACTAACTCCTTATCATTCCCATCCAGATTAAGTGTCATTTCCTCAAGTAGCCCCTTCCTGACAACGCTAACGTAGTAATTTTCCTGCATCACGTTATTCTGTGTTCTTGTTTTCATGGTCCTCAGCGTGATCTGAAACCATCCTATGGATTGGTTGGTTTCTTTGTTGGCTGTCTCCTCTACTAGTGAGCCTATAAGAAAGGAGCTCCTTGGCTGTGTCCCTGCTGAATATCCCGAGTCTGTGATAAATTCTGGCACCAAATGACAGCGTGATAACTATTTGTGAATCCCGGAATGGATGGTAATCACATACTGGATAAAATGGTCTCGCTGAGATCTGAAGCCAGGCATTCAGACTTTAGACCTCCGGCCTAAGTTCTCCTGAAACCGGAGGGCTGTTGACTCAAAGTACCTCATGGGAAGGATGCAGTCAAAATTTACTGGGCCCTGCAGATTACTCTGCTCAACCAGAGTTATCCAACAGCCAAGGGAAAGGAGCAAATTTTCCAAGGCTTTTTCCCAAATTACTTAGTTCCAGTCCTATCACTTAATTTTCACCCCAGGTTATCACAGGCAGGAAGAAAAGGGGGGGGGGGGAGAAAATCCCATTCATTTGAGGTGAGGAGATCTGTGCTAAGGATTACAATTTTATCCTCCCATTTTACAAATGAGAAAATGATGGCTCAAAAAAGTTTAATCAAATGCCCAAGGCCACAGAGCCAGCAATTAAAGAAGCTGTGAAACCCACCATTTTCTTTCTCTTCCTCTGGGACGTCGCCTTGAGGCTGACACACGTGATTATCCACTATCGTTAGAGGGTCGGCCATATCCAAGAGCCAACACACTCCACATCATTTCCTGCATCACAGAGAGTTCTACTGAACAGTGATGCAAAAGATTTGCCATTTTGGGGACACCTGGGTGGCTCAGTCGGTTAAGCGTCTGACTCTTGATTTTGGCTCAGGTCGTGATCTCACAGCTGGTGGGATCGAGCTCCGCATCAGACTCTGCTCTGATGGCCTCAGAACTTGCTTAGGATTCTCTCTCTTTTCTGTCTCTCTGCTTCTCCTCCTGCTCTCTCTCTCTCTCTCTCAAAATAAATTAAAAGAAAATATTTTTTAGAAACCTACAAAAAAAAAAAAAAGATTTGCCCTTTTCACCTCTGCCCAGTCTTGATTAGGAAAGTGGGAAGGTCACTTAAAATGACCCATCTCATTATCTGTACACCAAAGAAGAATAATTTCTGATCACTTCCATTATGGCATTATATTTATTTGTCTGATTCCCCACCCACCAAACAAAAGGTACAGTTATTATTTTATGCCCAAGAGCCTGACACACAGTAGGTGGTCAAAAAATATTCATTCACTGCAGAGCAAACCAAATAAATCAATGAATGAAGCCAGCAAAATGGAGACTGTTGACAATTTGGTGGAAATTTGGTATTCTGTAATCAGAGGGAAGCAATGATAAAATGGAATACTATTGGGGTGCCTGGGTGGCTCAGTTGGTTAAGCATCCAACTTCAGCTCAGGTCATGATCTCATGGTTTGTGAGTTCGAGCCCCATGTCGGGCTCTGTGGTCACAGCTCAGAGCCTGGAGCCTGCTTCAGATTCTGTGTCTCCCTTTCTCTCTGCACCTCCCCTGCTCATGCTCTCTCTCTCTCTCTCTCTCTCTGTCTCTCTCTGTCTCTCAAAATAAATAAATAAACATTTAAATTTTTTTTTAAATAAAATGGAGTATTATCCAGGCAACTAGCCCAGGTTGCCTTCCATGCTATTTTCATTAATAACTTAACCATTATGGAGGCGGGGAAGGAGACACACATGAATCTCAGTAAGAACTGAGCGAAACATCGCTTGCCTCTAACACAAAGGGAAAGGCATTGTAATGGAACAAAACAAAGTTCTACAAATACTCCTAATTCCCAGCCACAATGTTTGTGGAAACCTAGGGGTGACTTCTGCAAGTCCCCCACTTTCAGTCCCTGCCAGCACCACAGGGGCCACTTTCTTTGTATAAATAAATCACATCTCTTTGATAAAACTGTTCCCCGCTCCAGTGCCTTAAACCCTCTAGGACTCAAAAGGTGTCAGTAGTTAGAATAATAGTTCTCAAGCCAGAAAAACCAGGACTTTCATCACCAGGGCTGTTATAAAATTCTCCAATTAAAAAAAAATTTTTTTAACGTCTATTTATTACTGAGAGACAGAGCATGAGCAGGGGAGGGGCAGAGAGAGGGAGACACAGAATCTGAAGAAGGCTCCATGCTCTGAGCTGTCTGCACAGAGCCCCGTGTGGGGCTCGAACTCACAAACAGTGAGATCATGACCTGAGCTGACGTCAGATGCTTAACCAACTGAGCCTCCCAGGTGACCCAAAATTCTCCAGTTTTTTAAAAGTGCATTTCTTTTCATTGACTTTAAGAAAAGGCTTCGGGGATGGGCAAAGTGAGCACTTGAGGCAGCCAGGAACGTGCTGATGGAGCATTGAAGATTCCCAAAGGACCCATGGGTTGGGAGAACTGTATTCTCCTTACAATTCTAATTTCCTGCTAATGAAAGTCTTCCCACTGTCAAATGCACAAGATGAAACATCGCATGTAGGAGCTAACATGTATTTTAGTTGTTGTTGTTGTTTTCAACTTGACTCCTTAGTGAATATTTTGTAAAGGTCAGGAGAATGGGGCAGTAGAAAGCAGGAACTACGATCTAGAGTCTCGGCTCTGTCTAGCTGTGTGACCACGAAGAAGTCACATCCCTTCTTTGGAGGCTTCTGTGGCCTCATCTATGAAATAGGGACAGGACACTCTGGCATGTTAAAACTTGTAAAGTTTAAAAGAAAAAGTAGAAATGAAGGCACTTTGAAAGTTTAAGCACTGTAGACAGGAAAAGTGGCATTAGTACTAATATAATAGTAATTTATATTGCTCCTTTCTCTGCAGTAGAGTTCAAGGGCAGAGTGGGACCTGCTTAGCGCCGGAACATGGCCTTTGAGAACATCTACCCTGAAGGAGTGTGTGTAGCAATTGCTTGGTTTTTATTGGTGAAAGGTATAATAATACTCTTAAAACGTGCATGTGCTCTGCCTAAGTATTTTATGTGTATTATTTCATATGACCCCACCCCCACCCCCAGCCCTAGGAAGTGGGAACTATTAGTATTCGCATTTTCAGATGGGGAAAACAAGGCTCAAAAGAAGTAAGGTCACCTGAACAAGGCCACACAGGAGCTGAAGAGCAGAGCTGGGGTGGAAACCCAAGTCTGTCTGACTCCAGAGCCTATACTCTTGACCTTCACCCTTCCAAATAATACCCTGTATTTTAAAAAGTAACAATAGCTGCTTCTTATGGAATGCTTACCATGTGTGAGGCAAAAATATTCCCGTGTCACAGCAGCTACTCAGAGAGTAGCTGAGTGGCTTGTCTGAAGTCTCCAGCCAGTTAGAGGCAGAACCAGGCTGAGACGTTTTATCCATCTGACATCTGCGGGGCTGTTCCCAAACCACTGCCCTGCACCCAGTGGCTAAGTGGGCAGGCTCCCCCCTGTGTTATCCCCCTGACTAAAGCAAGTATGATGGAAAAGGCACTAGGAATTCCAGAACTTAATGATTTCCCAGTGAGTCTGCATAAGCTCCCATCCAGGCCGCTCTTTCCAGAGCACCCATGCTTTTTTAAGTGACCCAGCCCCTCACCGCCCTCAGAGAGGCTATTCCAGAACAGCAAGTCCAAGCAGCAGTGCTGAGGCAGGGCCACAGGGGAAAATATTTGGTTCCCTGGATACAGCTGCATATGTTGGGTGAGATTTCCTCTCACAAGACTTGGTCCCTTCTGCCGGAGGCCGAGCGGAACTGAGATCCAAACGGCAGCAGTGCAAGCGGGAAGAAACTTGCCGACAGAGCATAACGATACATGCTCAGTTCTGCTTGTGAATGAAAAAGCTGGAAATGCCTTTCACCCGTGCTGTAAGGTCACGGCGGCCGCCCATGGCAGGGAGAAGAGTTCCACTGGTTTGATAGATTCCAGAAAGATAGCACCACAGCTGGTTGCGATCTGGTGATTAACAGGCAAAGGAGTTAACTCACTTGCCAAGGAGACCTTGACAGAAAGAGGGGAAGACTCAGAAGCAGAGCAGCAGATGGAAATAAAGGGAAAGTCATTCATTCCACACGTATTTATTAAGCCCCGCGATGGGCTCAGCACTGTTTCGGGAGCTAGGAGAGCAGCAGTAAATGAAACTTCCATTCCAGTGGCAAGAGAACAGGAAAAGCAAACGGCCCTGAGCATTTGAAAGGAGTGCAGTCCTTGATCAGCAGACCCTCAGCAGTGAGCTTGTGTCCTGGGGATTTGGGGAGGTATCGTACTAAGGTGTAACAGGTATCTTTTTTGTTGGCCTCTGTCTGCCAGGCTAGGTGCTCTGTTGGTAGGTATCATTAGTCCCATTTTATTTATTTTTTAATACTTTATTTCTGTTTTGAGAGAGAGAGAGCACAGGCGGGTGAGGGGCAGAGAGAGGAGGACAGAGGATGCAGTGGGGGCTCTGTGCTGACAGGGTGACAGCAGCAAGCCTGATGTGGGCTTCGAACTCATGAACTGCGAGATCATGACCGCTGAATTTCTCCAGGGTTATTCTGGTAAGTGTTTAACAAGAGGTTCTCTGGAGAAAAGGGCCCGGATGTATATATAGCATTTGCCAATTTCTGTGGTGTATATACTCTCACCTTGGCCGACCTCACGTTACCGCTGTTATCTGACTGGGAAGAGGTGAACAATAGCCTGCCGCCATTAAATAGTATTGCTGCCCTACTGACTCAGTAGACATAAATAACCTCATGAGCAAAGATAATCGTAAAACACAAATAACTGGAAAATGATGAGTTTTGAGCATTTATTACCTGTATTTTTTTTTTAAAATAAGCTCCATGCCCAACGTGAGGCTTGAACTCATTACCCAGAGATCAGAAGTTGCATGCTCCACCAACTGAGCCAGCCAGGTGCCTTTATTACCTGTATTTTTAATGTGATTTATTTTGTTGTAAGTTTATATGCTGTAATTTTTAATATTGGGTTGTGCTTAACAACCAGCTCAAAAATGAGACTGTAGGCTCTCATGGGTTGCCATGACACAAGTCCACATCACCATTGTCTCTCCTGAAAGATTCTTTTCCCCTCATTGTATTTTTCTAGTTCTGGCTCAGAAATGGCTTATGGCTCCTTTTTCATATTTCCTTTGTCTCCTTGACCTGTGGCCTTCCACAGCTTTTTTGTTTGTTTGTTTCATTTTAATCACTGAAGCCTGAGTTAACCTCAAAAAAAAAAAGGGGGCGCACCTGGGTGGCTCAGTCAGTTAACCATCCGACTTTGCCTCAGGTGATGATATCACAGTTCGTGGGTTCGAGTCCCGTGTCGGGCTCTGTGCTGACACCTTTCTCAGAGCCTGGAGCCTGCTTCAGATTCTGTGTCTCCCTCTCTCTCTGCCCCTCCTCCGTTTGCGTGCTCTCTCTCTCTCTCTCAAAAATAAAGAAATGTAAAAAAAAAAAAAAATTTTTTTTTTTTTTAAGAAGACTTAATCCCGTTGAAAATGCAAGCTGCCACAAGTGACCAAGAATTTTCTTCACTAAATGTTAGAAGCCTGTAGGTTGAGAAGGGAGCATTTTTTCCATGACGGTAAAATGAGTCCTGGACATTATGAGACATTTTCTATGTTGTCCAGCACGTGCTTGACTTTTCTGTTTTCGCAATTTGGTGATGCTTTTCTAAATTCCCTACCCAAATGTGACTTTTCTACCAACCCAGCTAGTGCTCTGGAACCTAATACAATCCGTCTGTATTATTTATAAACTTCCCAAGGACTGATTTCAGCCTCTACTTGTACATGGACCACAAAGAACAAAGGGACTTTGAAAAGCATAAACCAGAGACATTCTAACAGGGGTTGGTGAAAAATGGAAGCGAGAAAGCTCCGACAATGAAAGTGTACTCCAAAACAAATGGAAAGTCGGTTTTGGTTTTCTAATTAATTTTTGTGCAGCTTTAGGTTTCCTGGGCAGTAGATGTGATTTAGGTGCTCTGTGGATGGCATACGTTCGGCCCAGATTTCCGAATGGGCTGTACAGTGAATAAACGGTACCTAGAATATCTTTCAATTGCCAAGTGCTGCAGTTTATTTTTAAAATCCCTTCACCCGAGCTGTGCTTGTCTTAACGTTTAAGTTTTTGAAAGACGCAGTACTTTCGCTCATTCCTACAGGCTGTTTTTCACGGGAGAAGAGAAAACTGTCAGTTGGCAAAGCAGAAAGTTTCCAAACCACAGGGTGTCTGCTCCTTGCATAATCACCAAAGCCAAAATTTCCATTTTCTACAAGTTGATGGGAGAACTTCATTTCTGGTCGAACCTGAACTGCAGACAAAAGCTAAAATCCCCCACCCCAGCCTGTGGGCTGTGCTCTTGGCTTTTCTTGGTTACACTTGGTGACTTTTCCTGTTTACAATGTCCGTGTCCTCCCGTTTTTTCTTTTCTTTTTCGACTCGATACTGTACCATGACTTCTAAAAATACAGCCTAACAACTGGTTTTAAGTAAAGAGGATGTTTCTTTCTGGAAAGGAATGGCGGATATATCCTGCATGGTTTTCTGAAAATAAACATTTGACGGTCTCTCATCGGTGCCTAACCTGAGTTTCTCACTGGAAAAGCGCAGAGTATCTCTATAGAGAATCCTGCTTTTCATTGCAGCTTCGCCCATGACAGTATGTCACCTGTTTCCCCCACTTGCTGTTGGGTGAGCTCTTAGTTGAGTTTGCCTCAGGCCTTTAGTAGCTAGGAAGCATGGGGAAGTTGTTCTCAACTTCTTGGGGTCTCTACACCTTCAGTGTGAAACGGAGGGCCAAAAATACCTGCTTCACAAGGTGGCTGTAAGAATTCAGAGCATGTCATGGATGTCAAAGCACATGACTCAGACATAACACTCATTTCCATTTCGTGTGGGTTGAGAACAAAAGCAGCCGGTCAGGCCCAAGACACCCCCTGGTCACAATCAGATAAGAAGCAAGGTTTATAAGTGTTTCCCCAGCTTTGGGTACCAGGGCAGCTAAAAACGGCAGTTTTGAGTTAGTCTGTTGATTATCCCTGAGAAATCAGAATGGCATTCGTCTTCAGCTCTGGGTCGACCACTCTCTCCAGGGTTTAACTGGTATATTGACTTTCAACTCAAATCTGACAGCTTGGCCTCTTAATAATCCAGGAGAACTTTTTCCTTGAGAAAAATAATTGTTTAAACAACTTAAAATAACCACTTACAGTTAACATAATAGCACTCAGCAGCTTACAAATCATTTCCACTAGTCATAGTACTCGGTGCACTAGAGTAAGAGTAAAGCTGATAATGCACTCCAGGCACTTAGCACAGACTCTAACACCTAATCTATAACCAATAAATAGAGCATGTTACTGGTGATAGGATTATCATCTGTACTTTTGAGGTAGATTTGAGGTTCAACCTGTATTAATACAAGAGACAAACAAAGCTAAGTAGGATTGATTCTTATCATTCTCATTTCACAGGGGCAGAAACTGAGATTTAGAGAGATACCATGATATTGATGCCCTACTCTTAGTTAAATGGCAGAGCTGGGACACAATCCAGGCCTCCTGATTCTAAATCCTGGCATACCTCGCAGACACCAGGCTGGGGGCTCCTGATGACCTTCAGCTCCAGATATAATACGTAGTTTTGTTTCTTTCATTTCTTTCTTCCTTTGAAAGTTGGGCTTTCTTTTCGCCAGCCTTAAGAGATCAGGCTATAATCTGATAAGCGATTGTCTTTTATGAGACTGCCCTCCCCAGACACTGTCTGCTAAAGCTGACCAAAATTCCTTGCCAGATTTATGCTGGAGCTGCAGAAAATGGCTGTTCCCTGACCAGCCTTCCTGGTTTGCTTTTCTTCAGCCTCTGCCTGAAAGGAGTTTGCAGTTGAATGCTAATGTTCAGAAAACAGCGTTATCCCTTCCATCTGTAGTGGGTGCCTCTTGTCAAGAACAGTGGTCCAATATAAATTCTGTCTATCAATTTCCTAATTTCTCACACTTCCAGGGTAAGATACGGGTTGTACAGATGCTCAGAACTTAATTCCGTTGCTAGTTGAGCTATTTCAGAGCCCTTACAATAGTCTGAAAATATTTGTTTAATTGTTAATAATTTCTTTTCTTCTCCTTATGTCTAGAGCAGTTGTTCTCAACCAGGAATGATTCCCCCACTCCCACCCGCAGGAGACATTTGGCAATGTCTGGAGATATATTTGGTGGCCACAAGCAGGGTGGAGGTGTTACTGACATCTGGTGGGTAGAGGCCAGGGATGTTGCTAGACATCCTACAATACACAAGACGGCCCTCATAGCATTATGATGTCTATTCCTACCCAGAGCAGTGCTTACACTTTGAAAGTGCTCAATAAATATTAGTCGAGCAAATGAATGAAAACCTGTTTCAGACCGACACTATGTTAATGGCATTGTGTTCTAGACTGTATCTTAAGCCCAAAGTGTTGTGGAGTCAGACCCAAATAAATGATAAGCGTCATTGATAAATGTCATCCTGTGCCCAGAGTGTTCACATAAGCATGACAGAGCCAGCAGCCCAAGCAGGAAGAGCAGGGGGGATGAAGTCCATCCTGATGTTCAGTGAAAATCAATAACAAACATATAGACACTGTTTTTAGCAGCTGCCCATATTTTTTTTTTTTTTCAGTGCAGGGCCAGGTGGTACCCAAGGAATAGTGATTGCAAAAGCCTTGTGCCTCTTCTGGCCTCGGTGCCACATAGTGACCTGAGCCCGGAAACTCTGGTTTGGTGAGTCTAAATGCGGCTCTTCCAAAACAGTGTTTTACTTGGTGGTCAAGATGATATGTTAAATGCCTCAGCTATGTCTTTTAACATATAAGCCCTATTAGATGGGAAATACCTTACAGCAGAAGTAATATAGCAGTGAAGGCCACAGATTCTGCAGTCAGAATGCCTGTGTTTCTACCTTTCTGAGACTCCTCCCATCTCTGTGCCTTTGTGGAGCTGGAGTCAGTCATTTACCTTCTCGGAGCCTCGATTTTTCTCATCCACAAAATGAAGCTAGTGTTGGAATCTGCCTCACAGGCTTGTTATGAAATGAATTTAGGGGCACGTGGCAGGTTCAGTCAGTGGAACATGTAATTCTTAATCTGGGATCGTGAGTTCAAGCCCCACATTGGGAGTTGAGATTACTAAAAATAATTTAATAAGATAAAATAAAATAAAAACATAATTGAAAATGAATTTAAACAGCCCATGTAAATAAAGGAGAGGGCTCGGATTAGTGCCAGGCACGCAGTCAATGGCCATTAATTATTGTTAACATTTTTCCTAAGTCCGATCACTCAGTTACCCAGTTTTGTCTTTGGAAAACGGAATTCTCCGCTTCTTTATCATTCTCGTCACCCAGCCAATTTTCCTTTCTCCCTTTGCTGCTTTTATGCCACCTGCCCCTCTCTGTCTCACTGCCTCCCTTTTGCCCTCTACTCCCAGTGAACCTGCAAGACACACAGGAGTCCTGCTCCTATGCAACTAAGGGAACCTGAGATTCCACCCCAGTTCATAGTAACATGACCCAAGACAAGTTACCTAACCTCTCTGCACTTCACTTTTGTCATCTACAGAATCTAAATTGTAAAACTCTTCACCTCCTAGGAATGTAAGTAGCATGAGAGGAGAAACTTGCACGTGCACTCACATGACATAGTAAGTGGTTATAGAAGCTAGGAGAATCGTTCGTTGAGAATGGTAAAAGAGGTTCCCAATGATTGCACATTGGGAGGGTAGGCACCATCTTGAAAGAACTCGAAGGAAAATCACAGCTGACTCGGTATGGAGACATCTGTGTCAGTCTAGGCCATTCTCTGAACGGGAGTGTCAATAGCTCATATTCAGTCAACACCCAGAGATGATATAAAGGAGCCCCTGTTCAGCTAGGATTGACATCATTTGGGCGAAATATAAAACTCCGTCCACTCAATAGATCCCAAAGTAAGAACGTCCTAGATACACCCTTCTACCTCTCTCCAGTTCTTCCAGAATATCTCATCTGATGAAGAGTTTAATAGCACACCTTGTTTTCAGGGTAGAAAGCTTGTTTGTTATGTAGAGAGTCTGTCTGGGCCAAGGCTTGGGAGGTGTTTCAGAACATCCTCACTTTACATTATGCTATGCAAATTATGCAAATTTAAATCATTTGTGAACTTTTTTCATTATTAACTGTGTCTATGTTCTGAGCAGTAAAGGCGTTCCTTCACTCAGGTATTTATTGACCACATCCTTACCCTGCAGACACTGTTCTAGGCCCTGGGGATACAGTAGTGAACAAATCTATCAAGGTCTCTGCCATGAAATTTAACATTCTGATGGTGAAAGATAAGGACAGAGGGATACCTGGGTGGCTAAGTGGGTTAAGCATTCAACTCTTGATTTGGGCTCAGGTCATGATCTCATAGTTCATGAGTTTGAGCCCCACATCAGGCTCCTTGCTGTCAGTGCAGAGATTCTCTGGGATTCTCTGTCTCCCTCTCTCTCTGTCCATCCCCCACACTCTCTCTGTCTCTCTCAAAATAAATAAATAAGCTTTAAAAAAAAAAAGATGACAGAAAAACAAAAAACTAACAAAAAGTATTAGCTATAAAGAAAATAAAGCAGCATGATATGAGAGAGTATCCAGTCTCCACTTTGTTCTGAGGACAGTCCTCTTAGAAACAGTGGCTTTTGATTTAAGATCTGAAAGATGTGAAAGGACCTAATCATGCAATGACCCAGGGAAGGGCATTCCAGAGGGAACAGCAAATGCAAAATTTCAAAGGAGGAACAACCTTTATTTTGAAAACGAAAAGAAGGCCAGTGTGGATAGTATGTTAGTACAAAGGCAGATGGCTTGGAAATAAAATTAGAGAGGGTAAGGGGTTGGTTGTGTGGACATTGTTGACAAGGTAAGGAGTTTGGGCAATTTTAAGCAAGAAAGTGAAGGGATTTCATCTGTATTTGAGAGGCATAGCCATGTGGAGTTTGGATCCTTACAGGACTCAAATAAAAGCATGGAGCCTGGTTAGACAGCCGGTTTTGCACATATCCAGGCAAGGGATGATGGCGAATTAGACTTCGGATGGGTCACCCCGCAAAAAATCCTGAGGAGTCATTTTTTATGGGGTAGACCCTCTCATGCTAGGCTTTCAGAAAAGGTCAAAAGAACAAGAGAGAAGAAGAAAGAAAAAAAGAAAGCAGCTTGCCGCTTCCCTTACCAAGCTTTCGTATTTCCTTGTTCCAAAGAACCACTAGTGCAAAACCCAAGCAGGGCTGAGGTTCTGGTCTTTTTCTGTAGTTGTGATTTCCTCTTACTTTATGAGTTGACCCTGGTTGTTATGAATGGTCCCACACTGCCCTATCTGGACTCGCCTTTGGATTTCTTACCAAGTCTTCCTCCTCTCTTCCCTCCTAAATCAGGTCGTGGTATTGGGGGCTGGGGGTGGGGCGTTTTCACACAGACTTGAACCCCACTATGGGCTACAGGTCAGGGCCTCAGGGCACACCCCGAAGCCAGAGGTCTGGCCTGTGCCCAATTCTCACTTCCCTCTGCTCTTCCTCATTTGACCGGTGACCAGATGGACAAGGTCCTTCCACCAGCACCCAGCGCTTAGCATCAGAGGACCCACTCCACCAACTGGGGAGCAAACACAGGGCAGCCACAGACTGAGGTGGGAGTTTTAATCCAATATGTACGATTTTTAATCTTCATCGTTCTGGGGTTGAATGGAAGAGGAAGTGGCAGGAAGGGTATCAAGTCTGTGTGGGTGGTAAGTGAAACTTTCCAAAGAGATGATTTTTTAATGTTTTTATTCCACGTGAGGAGGGGTGCCACTGGGGAGGGGTCAAGCCTGAAAATGTTCGGATGGTGTCTATGGAGTTCAAAAGTGATTCTGGGGGCGCCTGGGTGGCTCCATCAGTTAAGTGTCCGACTCTTGGTTTCAGCTCAGGTCATGATCTCACATTTCATGAGTTTGAGCCCCGCATCAGGCTCTGTGCTGATAGTGTGGAAACTGCTTAGGATTTCCTCTCTCTCTCTCTCTCCCTCTCTCTCTCTCTCTCAAATAGATAAATAAACTTAAAAGAAAAAAGAAAAATGTTTAGGGGCACCTGGGTGGCTCAGTCAGTTAAGCATCTGGCTCTTGATTTCAGCTTAAATCATGATCTCAGGGTTCAGGGTTCATGGGATCGAGCCCCTCACTGGGCTCCTCTCTGACAGCACAAAGCCTGCTTGGGACTCTCTCTCTCCCTCTCTCTGTCTCCCCCTGCCCCCCACCCCCACTCATGCTCTCCATCTCTCTCTAAATTAAAAAATAAAAATGTTTTTGATGGGAGAATAAATGAATTATAGGAAGATTTATTAGCTATTTGTTAAATTTTAGGCAAATAAGGAGTATAATAATTGTCTTTGTCGAAGTGGTTTATTTCATTCTCAGGGGTATCAGATTGAAAGCTACCAGGACATTGCTTATGAGGCTCAGAAAGGTTAAGTATCTTCTCCAAGGTAACACAGCTAGTAAGAGATAAAATATGATTTTGAGCCCAAGTCTGGCTTAGAATGCTTATGCAACTTACATCATTTCTCAGGCCGTGGTTTCCTGGTGCTTAAATTGAGGATGTCCCCCAAAACAAAACAATACAAAATAAAATGAGGATGCCCCTTTCATAGGCTTGCATAGTAGTTGAAATACTATATGTTAATGAAGGTCAAGTGTCAGGCATTTGGCCTGGTACACAGCAGGCCCTCATTTGACATTGTTTTGTCTCTTCCCTGGTACCATGTGAACTTAAATAGGGGTTTGCTTATTCTCATGACAGGACTCCTAGGAACCTGGCAGATAATAAATTTTGGGGAGGCAGAGACCACAAACCCCATCTAAAGAGGGAGCTGCTCTGCCCTACCCTGGCCAAATGTTGCCATGGAGGACATCCAGCCCAGTGTTTCCAGATCATACCATCTACATTTTTCTTAAGTGGCATCTTCTGATTTCTAATGTCATCAACTAAAATTTATTCATAAGCATTGTTCTGACAAAAAAAAAAAAATACATCCACAACTTTTCAACCTCTGATTTAAGCAAGTGACAAGGGCAGGCCTCTCTATTGCTTAGAGGTGATCAAAGCAGTACTCTGGCCTCCCCGAGGAGGCATCCTCCCACAGAGGAAAGGGCTCGGTGAATACTGAACATGGATGTGCCAGTGTGGGCATAAAACTGTAGCATTTTTTTCCCCTCCGGTTCATCTGCATTGCCCTTTTCCAGCTTGTCTTATGTGGCGACTTGTCCCTTCACCTACTGGGATGTTTGTTCATTCCCCAACCCCCCAATGTCAGCCTTTCTCTTGGCTGTTGTATTTGTTGATCAGTGATTATGAGTAGATGACTTCTCTATATTAATGATATCATGTGGGGAGTCCATCCTTTGGAAACCTTTTGTTCTGATTTAGGTATAGATACCTGTGGTATCTTACAAAGATGCTTTTAGTTGCAAGAAGCAGAATCTGACTCAAGTTAGTTTCAATAAGAAAGAAGAAGTGGATTTATTAAAAGAATACAGAGGTGTTTCATGGAACTCAAGAACAGGAATTCACCCGAACCAGCCGAAGTGACTACAAGTGACTAGAAAGACGTTAGGAACCCAGACAGCAACTCTCTCGAGCTCTCCCTTTCAGATTGCATGATTTCTCTTGCCCCCGTCCAGCTGCTTGTCTCCTTCATTCTCTCTGCAGATTGCTTTCCTTTTTGTCCACACACCGCAGCCCCTACAGCAACCACTTTCTCATCCTCTCCCACCCAATTCCAGATTCTCTGGACTGAGGCTCTGATTGGCCCAGCTTGAGTCAGGTGTCTGTTCCCTGGTCCAATCAGCTGAAGTCTGAGGCTGAAGGGCTAGGACCAAGTTGTACAAACATGGCCACCACTGGCTGTGATTGTCATGAGATGGGCAGACATGCACACACACAAAAATACATTTACTATTTAATTCTCTAGGATAGAATTATGTGTTGACAAAAGGAAAATTGACTAGTCTGAGCAAAGTATGATGGAAAGGAAAAAAAAGATGCTTTTTTAAAATCAGGAAATAAAATTCATTTGGATTATGCGATAACAGAGTAACTTGAAATATTGTACGAGTTTGACATACTCCTTAATGGATTCATGTTGTATCAGTTGATCTTTTGAGTATTTGATTTTTCTCTTTCCATAGTACATGTTTTTGGGGTTTGTTTGTGTGGGTTTTACAAAAGAAGTAAAGTGATTTGAACTGACATATTTATTTCTTTCTTCCCATTGTATAGAAGAAGAGTATTAAAGAGTATTGTCCAGTAGGACCTTATTTTAAATCTTGCTCTGGCTTTTTTCTCACTCAGGTAACGTCCAATATAACAATATTCAAAGCAAACCATTTACTCTGAATTTTTTGAAAATATGTATATATCTATATCTGAACATACATGTAAAAACAGTCTGTATGGATTATCCTCAAACTCACAGGGTGGTGATTTCTACAGGTAAAATGATTTGTGGAGTGTGAGTTAGTGAAGGGGGATCTTTGTATTCTATGTATTGTTTAAATATTTGACAAAGAATATTTCCCAGTATTGCAATTATAAGTGACAATAAATATAATTGGAAATGTATGCTGATGGATATTGTTCTTAACTATGTATCTTAAGTGTTTGTAATTGTTCTTAATTATGGTAGTGATATACTATAAAGGGGACAGACGTTTCAGAGATGGAGACTTTCAGTTTTAACTGTAATGTCATCTTTTCCTTTACAATTATGCGTGTATTCTATTTATTAAAATACATCAATGAATCTAGGAATTTTCCTTTGAAAAACAAAATATTGATTCAATGATAAATGTAGTAGTTTCCTCTAGGAAAGAAATGAACTTTTCATAGTATAATCTTGTATACACTATATAGACATTATTTTTTCAATATATTGGGTTGTCTTTGCTTTTCATTCTTTTTCACATCCAAGAGTAAATTAATTAATTGATTGGTTGACTAATCCAACAGCTAATGCCGCCTCATGAGTCTGTTTGTGATCGAGGCTGTTGATTGACTCAACTGAAGGCATTTTTAGGCTGAACACATCACATGTAAAACAAACTACAAATCGAGGTCAGGGGGTTGCTTGCCAGCCCCAGCACTGATGCCACTCTTGCTCTCTTGTCCCCACAGATGACAGAAGGCAGGCACTGCCAGGTGCACCTCCTGGATGATAGGAGGCTGGAGCTGCTGGTTCAGGTAGGTGTTGCCCATGAAGAGACAGCCCATACTGACTGGTTCCCTCTGTGAGCCTCATGGCCTCTGTTCAGGCTACTCACTTATCTGTGCCAATGACTTGGGATTCTTTGAGGGGCAAAAGGACAGCTGCTAAGTCAGATGACTTGGTCTACCTGTGAGAATAGTTATATCCTGGGGATGTGGATTGGAGACCCTTGGGTTCTAATCTCAGCTCTGACCGTCAGTAGCTGTGTGACCCCCAGGAAGTAGCTTTACTTCTCTGAACCTCTTGTGGGTAAACGGAGCCCTGTAATCTTTCTCCAAAAGAGTTATTGTCAGCTGCAAATCTGCATCCTGCCACTTTGCTGCCGCACGGAAGTGTCCAGGTTAAATACCCCACTTCATCAGCTGTGCACCAGGATTGAGACTCCTTACTTTCCCTCAAAGAATTATGGCTAAAATCAAGCTAGATTACGTATGAGAATGAAATCTTTTTGTAATATATATGGAGTATATGAGTGGTGATATTTTAATTGTTGATCCTTGTCTCTTCATTTACTCAACACTGTGGACCAAGGACCTAAAAAGAAATTGTGGAAATTCCCTCTGATAGCCACACTGTAGCTATAGCCAGAACTCTCTCCTTTGACCAAACCTAAATTCTTCTCCCTTCTGTGGCTCGTTTCTCACCCACTATGCATAGGCTTCAATTAGAATAAAAATAGTCAACACTGTTTAGCCAGAGTGGACCTTTTAGTCCAGATTTCTGCCTGTTTCTTTATTTCTTCTTTCTTTTTTTCTTTCTTTTTTTTTTTTTTTAATCATGACCATTCTTTCTTCCCCAGCAGCAAACATCCAACTCTCAAACCACCATAATGAGCCCTAAACTGTTTGGCTCTAAGTTCAGAAAGAGTCTATGTAGATGCCCTCTTGCATATCACCCTTTTCTCCCCTTGTTCCTGCAAATCAGGCGTCTGCTATCACCCAGGATGTTCCCCCTGATTCCAAAACATGCATTTTGCCACCAGGCCCAGTGGTTCTCAAAAGTTCATAGGTTAGATCCTTCTTCTAAGTGTTTAGCAAACACTGGTGACAATCATATATACAATGGGTAAGATCACTCCATCTCAAGAGAGAGATGAAAAGCATAGGCTTTGGAATCAGACAGAACTGGGTTCAATTCCCTGCCCTTACTGATTGTAACATCAATCCAGGTGCTTAGTTTTTCTTGACTTTGGCCCCCTCATCTATAAAAGGGTAATAAGAACCCCTATCTCATAGGCTCATCCTGAGCACAAAGTGAGATAATGGATAGAAGGAGTTTGGGACAATAAATGGTAACAAGTAGTAGAGTCATAGTTTTATCTCTGATCCCACAGCCTTGGGTCTCCAGCCTCTTCAACTGGCACCCAGCAGGCAAGATTATTCCTACAGTCCACGTAGTGAGGTGTTTGATATTCTTTGTCTAGGTCACTAGCACCATAGTGCCTATAAAAGAGTATTTTTTCAGGAGCACCTGGGTGGCTCAGTTGGTTAAGCATTCCACTCTTGATTTTGGCTCAGTTCATGATCTCATGTTTTATAGGATTGAACCCCATGACAGGCTCTGTGCTATGGGACTCTCTCTCTCTCTCTCTCTCTCTCTCTCTCTCTCTCTCCCTCCCTCCCTCCCTCTCTGCCCCTCCACTGGTGGTGCACCCATGCTCTCTTTCCCTCAAAAATAAATAAAAATAAACATTCAAAAATGACTTTTAAAAAAAGTATTTTTCCAAAACATCATCATGTTAGTAAATACATTGTCCCCTGGGAGGAAAAAAGTAAATTACTGGACTGAATGGCAAATACATGAAACTGACAATCTCATTGATGTTTCTATTACCATTTCTCCCCCTTCCCAATCTCTTGGAGAATGGTCTATAGTAGATTAACCTAGGCAGCCAAAGGGGGCAGATATTTAAAAACAAACAAAAGCTGCTTTGAACTATTTGGGGCAGAGAAGGGTGGTAGCAAAAAGAGTGAGGCAACGAAATTGCTTTTCTGATAACATTTTATTTTGACAGCCCAAACTTTTATCAAGAGAATTGCTGGACCTTGTGGCTTCACATTTCAACCTGAAAGAAAAGGAGTACTTTGGAATAACATTTACGGACGACACGTAAGTCTTTTAGTAACGTTCATTTCTTTCCCTTTCATCTGGACTACCTACTCACTGTCATTCACAATTAGCAAAAAATTGCTGGAAATGCCCCAAGAATTAGAATATGCCCTGCTTAGTTAAAGATTGTTTAATAACAGGATTTCTCTCCTAGGACTATTAGTGGAAAGGGAGAAGAAAGGGAATATTGATCATTTTTAAACACGAAAATATTGCCCTAAGTGTTTTAGAAATTTGTTTTGTAATGAGGTTGTTATTGTTGCTAGTACATCTGCACATATTTTTTAATGTAGATGTGTATGACTGGTATAAACATTAGATTTTTGGGGTGCGTGGGTGGCTCAATCATTGGGCATCTGACTCTTGATTTCTGCTCAAGTCATAATCTCACAGTTTGCAACATCAGCTCTGCGTAGGGCTCTGCATGAGCCTGCTTGGGATTCTCTCTCTCCCTCTCTCTCCGCCCCTTCTGCTCATGCTCCATCTCTCTCTCTCAAAATAATAACCATAAAAAGAAATACTATATTGTTATTCACTCATATATTGAAATGAGAATTAATGTCTTGGGTGTTGATGGCAAGAAAGTTTAAAGGCAGATGTGTGGCCCACCTGAAAAATACTGTAGAGTTTTAATACAGAATAAACTTCTCCAGTTCTACTTAGGTCCATTTTATGTCACCTCTTCACTATCTTTTTTTCTTCTACCTTCATTTTTTATGTTAACTTGGACATTGTATATATTTATCAATAATTTAAATGCTTTCTGAAATTAGACCTATATACAACAATAAAATCATAAGAATTTGGGGGCACCTGAGTGGCTCAGTCAGTTAAGCATCCTACTTTTTGGCTCAGGACATGATCTCACGGTTGCTGGGTTCAAGCCCAGCATCAGGCTGTGTGCTGACAGCTTAGAGCCGGGAGCCTGCTTCAGATTCTGTGTGTGTGTGTGTGTCTCTCTCTCTGCCCCTCCCCACTCATGTTCTTTCTGTCTCTCTAAAATAAAGAAACATTCAACATCTATAATGCCATTTTAAAAGTGTATAAGGATGAAAAGATTGCTTAGGCTTCAAAGACAAAATTTGTTGCATTTTGCTGGAAGTCATTTTGTCAGGAAATAAATAAATAAATACTACAGTACAAATAAATAAATAAACGTTAAAAAAAAAAACCCAAATATAAAATTCAAGAAAATGCATTCCAGGCACAGAATATATTGGCCTACCAGTGAGCATTCTTCTTGTACTCTCCAAGTTCAAATGTTTCTTCAGTTCTTTAGTTTAACCAGGCAGAAAATAATCACAAGAAGGGGTTACTTTTTTTTAATATCTTGCTTCTGATTATTTCCAGCCTAGGTGGGCCACTAGCCTAGGACCCACCCCTACCCCCACCAACCCCCCACCCCCCGCAGGAAATGCCATCAGGCTCAGGACTTGGGCTGGACAACACCAGGCAATCACTTGCTGGGAGACACAAAAACCTGAAAACTTTGATCCCGGGCCCAGGATGCTTCCTGAATAGGGTTCCACAAACCAGAAAGAAAGTAAACTAGACATCACTCACCTCACTCAGAATCACAAAATTATCAGTTCACGCAACAACTATTTGAGACCCTGTATGATCAGTCCTCTGCTGGGTGAAATAGGAAGGGCAGATAAATCTCTGACCACAAGCTCTTCGCTGGAAAGACAAGGCTAGTTCGTGTGAATCAGTGATTAGACGCATGCACAAATACACACACACATACACACACACACACACACACACACAGGTTGTAGGTGATTGTGAATGCAACAATAGCAAATAGAATATGGCGAAATCCTAAAATACGTAATGGCTAAGTTATATGGTTAAACTGTAAGTGCTGTTAGCCCTAATTTAGAGAGGTCACATAGAATAGAAACAAAAAGCATGAATATTGGAATAACTTACTCATTCAACAAATATTTCTTGAGTGCTCACCAATTGCCAGCCATTGTCCTAGGTTCCAGAGATTCAGCTGTGCACAGCAGAGACAAGGTGCTTGCTTTCCTGGAGCTTATATTGCAATGGTGTGGTCTAGCAGAACAAGCACATAGATCAGTGAGAAATCACTAGAAACAATACGTGCTTGGAAGAACATGATCAAGGCCATGATCAAGAAAGGTTGGGGGGGGCAGTTTTAGATCGGTGGACAAGGAACACTTCTAGGAGGTGACATGTAATAAAAAGCAAGAACCAGTTCTGCAAAAGTTGGAAGGCATTCCAGACAAAAGCCAGTGTGAAAGCCTTGAGGTGAGACTGAGCTAGACTTTTTGGGGGGGGGGGGCGGTTATTTTGTAGTTTTGAGAAAGAAAAAAAATCCACTGTGACTAGAATATAGAGGGTAAGGAGGAAAGTGGTGCAAGTTAAAGGTTGAAAGGGAGGCGAGGAGTAGATGTTTTAGAATTGTGGTAGCTATGTGATTTTAGGCCAGTTACTTAACATCTCTGACCCTCTGCTTTTCTCATCAGTACATTGGGCATAATAATAGTACCTATATAATAAGGACTATATAGGACACGTGTAAAGGGTACTAGTATGATGTACTGTTAAGTCGGGTCAGGCATGCACAGGCACCCACTAAAAGGAAGCTCTCATGCTATTTTTGGTACTGGCAGTAAGTTCAGTGTCCAGAAAGGGCTAAAGGAGGACTCGAGTGGAATTCACACAAGAGGATGACTACAGGGGTACCTGGGTAACTCAGTCGGTTGGGCATCTGACTCTTGATTTGGGCTCAGGTCATGATCTCATGGTTCGTGGGTTCAAGCACCACATCGGTCTCCATGCTGACAGTGCAGTGCCTGCTTGGGATTCTCTCTCTCACCGTCCCTCCCCCACTTGCAGGCTCTCTGTCTCTCTCAAAATAAATAAATAAATAAATAAATAAATAAATAAATAAATAAATACTTTTTTTTTTAAAAAGAGGGTAATTACCAATGGACAGTGCAAGGCAAGTAGACTTGGGGTAGAGTGGAGAGGAATGGGAGATGACATTCCAGGGAAGACTTATTCTATGGGCCAGTGCATGAGCATGGTAATGTATATGATTACACAGTGGAGCAAGATATAAGACGGACAAGATCATAGGTGAGTGAGCCCTGCGTGTCACATAGATCCTAGGCCACTGCAGGATGTTATGCCCAGGAGTTACATAATTCATGACTGGTGTTGCAAGTTCCCCAGGCTACAGTGTTCATGGTGGGCAGGAAAAGGGGGTCCTGGCTACATGGATGGCTTCTGGGAAAGCTCCCAGTTCAGGTGAGCATAACCAAGCAGTGTATAAATCAGGCATGCAGATATCAGACTTTCTCTTCAGAAGGAAAAGGAATAATATGAATGACTTTCTTTAATGCCTTGGGCCACCCTCCCCCTCTTCTCCTCTGGGATTTCTTTCTAAATCCTCTCCTGGGAGAAGAAAGTCTCACTCAGGCGCCTCCTCCAGCTATCTCCTTTGGCGACAGTGGTTGATGGTTATAGTCTTTCCAAGAAGCCTGGCTCCAAACTGTCCTCTGTGTACTCCCCTGCAAGTGACAGCAGAGTCTATTTTTGAATTATGACCAGTTTGGAAGGTGTCTTCTGGCTCTTGCTGTGTTTATTTTCAGAAGAAGTATGAGCAGGGCTTGGGGGAGAGGGGGGGCGGGGGAGGTGGATTTGGCCATTTCCACCTTTCTGGGGAACAGGTCTGGAAAATTGCTTCTGTCTAAGGGTGTCTCTTTGGAATGTCTTGGTCACAAGCCTAGCTCTTTTTCTTTGTCTGGTAAATATTTTTGGAAAGTATTTTCTTTCAGCACTCCCTTTCCCCCGCCCCCCATAAAACCACTGAGTCGGATCCCTCCCAGGATGCTGTCTGAATTGTATTTTCCAACCTAGATGCCACATCAGCCTTTTGCCTTCAGTGAACTTCTCTAAACAGAGTAAGGCAACGCTGAGGGGAACATTTTGTCAATGAAAGTAGCCACTGTCTATGCCCTACTCCACAGGCCAAGAAGAGAAATGGAAAAATAGAGTTGTGCCGTTACATAAGAAAGGTAGTGATGGTGACCAACAAAAATAAATCCGTGGCCCTGCTGGAGGGCGGGGTAGAGTTCCTTGAGCTTATGCTTGGAAGTACCTCCTGGTGATCGGTGTGCAGAGGCAGTCTTTCACCCCTAGAGGGCAGTCTCGCCCTCTTGAGATAGCCGCCTTGAATTTCGCCAAAATGGTTCCCATCTTTTCAACTCACTTGATTTTTTTTTTAATTCCACTGTTTTGAAAGGCTTTGTTGAGTAAGCTTTGTTTATGAAGACATAAATAGGTTTTACAACACAGTTGTGAGTTTTGATTACCATCCCGTTCGATGGATGTGAGATGAAGGGCTTTTTGACCCATATACTTCTATATATACTTCGTCACCCTCTCGCCGAAAAAGTTTGCTTTAGGGTTGACCTGCGTGCACAGTTTCATAGAGGTGAATGTGTAGATTCAACTTCGTGAGATACTGATTAGATATAGAATATTTGATGATGGAAAAATTTGAGAAAAGCAGGTTATAAGCAATAAGTGCTTTTTGATCTCATTTTAGTCTCAGAGACTGTAAAACAACACGTTAACCTTAATTATATCTCGGTGATAGAGTTATGGGTAGTTTTCCACTTTTTGTTCTTCTAATTTTATTTTGTTGTGAGATTATGGATGGAGTTTTTTAAGTTTATTATTTTTTTGTCATAATCTCTACACCCAATGTGAGACTCAAACTCATGACCCAAGATCAAGAGTTGTATGCTCTTCCAACTGAGCCAGCCAGGTGCCCCTGGGTAGATTTTTTTAAATATAATATTTAATTTATCCTTTAAAAAATATTTTTATATTACATATACATAAATGTGTTTTTATAAAAATCATTTAACATGATAGTTGAAGCCAGTCCCTTTTGATTATCTTCCCACTCCAAATGTTGCAGTTTACTCTAGACCTCTCTAGAACTATAAGCATTTCATCCATAGATAATAGTGTTTTCAGTGTGCATCTTTGGTTAATATAATTGATTTATGCTGTATACGGTATTATACAGTTTGCTTTATTCATTCTTGGACATGATTCCACGCAAGTTCATGTAAATATACACTGTGCTTTTTTAATGATGCCACATCTTTCCTATATAAGAGCAAGAAAAATGATTCAAAATTAGTCTCATTTTCCCTAAAATATTTTGAGACCTGATAGTATACGCTATTTTATGTATTTTAAGACATATATTTGAACATGTCTGAAGTTGGCATATGTCTTTAACTCAGTGCCATTCTAAACTGCATGAAATACAGGGGAAGAATCTCTTACCTTCTAACCCCCATGTTTCTATTTTTTATGCACAAAAGAAGTATTTCTAAAAACTTCCCCTTATATCATTTATATCAGCTTATTTATCTTTGTAATAGTCCTCCAAGTAAAGCTAGGGACAATTATCATAAGCCTCAAGTTAAAATCACAGAAACAAAGACACATTTTTTCCAGTGTTGAGACTAGTAAGTGACAGAGACCAGCCCAAAGTTATAAAAGCACCCTTTAGTTTCCTGTATCCAGAGTCTTGTACTCAAAGCCCTGAACTTAAGTCTTAACTTTGCCACCTTTTTTGCAACTTTATTGTAAAATATAGCTGCAATATGTAAAAAGTTCCAGCTTAGGTGGCACAGAGTAGTTGCTCAATAATGAGAAGCCCTTCTTCTTCTCCTTCACTTTCTCTTCCTTACCCTTCTCCTCCTTCTCTTGCTCTTCCTCCTCCTCCTTCTTCTTCCTCTTCTCCTGCTCCTCCTCCATTCTCCTCCATTCTTCTCTTCCCCCTCCTCCTCATTCACTCTCCTCCTCCTCCATTCTCCACCATCTCCTCCTCCTCCTCCCCCTCCTCCATTCTCCTCCATTTTTTTCCTCCTCCATTCTCTTCCATTTTCTTTCTCCTCCTCCTCCTCCTCCTCCATTCTCCTTCTCCTCCTTTTTTTCCCTCTTCTTCTTCCTCTTTTTCTTCTTCCTCTTCTTCTTTATTATTACTACTATTAGTATTTCCTATCTACTTAAAATGACTACAGCTTAGAGTTTTCTGAGTTAAAAATTATTTACTCAAAGACCAAAATAGGTTGGAAAATATCTTCTGGCCCATTACAGGTTTTATTATACTTTTACACCCCATCACTATTTGCATGTTTTTGAGTTTTACATAAGCAAGCAAAATGGAGTCTATGCCTTCTGGGAATATACAGTCTAAAATGGCCCAACTGGTTGGACAGCCTTGGAAAAGTCATGGAAATGATCCCAAGTCATCAATCCTTTTAATCCCTGAGAGGTCACAATTTAAGGAGAACTGTTTATATCCATGAACTTTAGGCTTTTGACTAAATAAACAAATACAAGCTTAAATATTAGGAGGTCCATAATATACGTATAGAAACAGCACTCAGAGAGCCTTTGACCCTGTACTTTTAAAGAAACTGTAGTACTGTTATATGTGTCCGATGATTTCATTAAACCAGTTTTCTCCTTCTTGACTATCTAAATATTCATATATCATATTTAATAAGAATTTAAAGATTAATGTATTAAGGTTCAATTAGTTTTCTTTTTACCTCCAAAGGCACCCAGTGTTAGTCTCTTATTTATCATCTCAGAGATATTTTATATATGTGTGTGTGTGTGTGTGTGTGTGTGTGTTTTAATTTTAAAAGGGCTATATTCTGTACTCACAGTCATGCATCTTGCTTTTCCATTCAACACCATGTCTGGAAATTGTTAAAAATAGGTTTGTAAACATACTCTCCCTCTTTTGTGTGGCTATATTTTATATTATTTCTCAGTTTAAATTATTTTTTTTAAACATGACCTTGTTGGACATGTGTAGGTTGTTTTGAGCCTTTTTCCTCTTACAACCAATGCTAAAGTAAGTGACTTTATACTTAGGCCATTTTTCACATGCACAAGTTTATCTTGCTAAACTCTTGCACGTGGACAGTCTAGTTCAGAGGCAGATGCTTTTATAATTTAGATAGTAATTGTTAAATTGGTCTTAGTACCAGTTGTAACAGGTTATACACCTACCACCCGTGTATGACACTTTCCCCACAGCTTTGCCAACCCTGTGTGTTATTGAACCTTTCCCTGACTTCTGTTTGATCCTTTTTCTTTGCTTTACTCTCGCAGAGGTCAGCAGAACTGGCTACAGTTAGATCACCGAGTTCTTGACCATGATCTGCCCAAGAAACCAGGCGCAACCATTTTGCACTTCGCTGTGAGGTAGGTATCGATAGAAACGTCCAGCATTCTCACCTCCCTTAAAAAAAAAATCTGTGATCCACTAGAGAATAAAAAAAAGAACAGACCCATCAAAACATTATGTGAAAAAGATTCTCTACTGTCTTAGTCTGGAGACTAAGTTGCCATAGATACCGTGTAGGATTGTTTTCTTTGAAGATGAAGGGTAGAATCACCTTCCTTTATTCCTCAAAGTCCTCTGGATCAACTTAAAGGTGAAAAATACATTGTATTTTAGTACATAGCTTGTTTCTGACTCAACATACCTTTAGCATTTTTTTCATTTGAAATATGGCAAACATTTACTGTTACATGTTATGTATGGACATTTCCTAGACTGTGGAAAGGATTGAATTTTATACAATTTCACGCCTTAGTTTGAGTAGACGATAAAATGCAAACAAATGCTCATGGAAAGAATTATCTTAGCCGTACAGAAATCTGAATTCAGCTTGCAGGCAGAGAGATTGCTGAGAAAGATGTAAGGAGTCCTTGACCTATTCTCTGAGCTCTGCTTAATTAGGAAATTCACTTACCCATACCTATGGGCCTCCATGTATGTTTCCTCCAGAAATGGAAGCATTCAACTCAAACAGTGATTTCTTAGAGCCCGCCCATGATGGGAATGTTTTTCCACATGAAATATGCACACTCTACGATAAATAAAATGTTATAAAAATTAACACTTGTGTTACTGTGCCTAGTTTAAGAAATAAAACACTACCAGTCTTGCTGAAAGCCCCTTTTTGTGCATTAACCACTCTTCTCACTACCTGAATTTGATGATAAATTTCATGACAAGCTGTCTTCTTTGTCTGAAGCCAAATATGGTAAAATAAGGTAAGGTAGTAGATTTCCCAGGAATCTAAATAAGCTTTCGTAACGCTAGATCAACCGAAAGCATGTTTCTGTGTTCTGGGCTTATGTTATGTTTTGGATGTTGAAATATGCTTTGTTTGAGGCACGTGGCTGGCTCAGTCAGTAGGGCATGCAGCTCTTGATCTCTGGGTCGTGAGTTCAAGCCCCACATTAGACAGTCTAGTTCAGAAGCAGATCCTTTTATCATTTTGATAGCAAAACTAAAAAAAGAAAGAAAGAATATGCTTTGTTTTATGACATCATCGTGGAAGCTTCTTATTATCCTTTTTTAGAATTTATATACTATGATTACCTAACAAAATCATATTGATTTACACACTTTTTAACAAAATTTTCACTTGAGTCTGCTACATTAAATCCAAAGTGTGGTAATAAGATGTCCCACCTTTTTTTAAGCATCTTGTTTTATATGAATTGATGGTGATTGTGGATCATAACTGCTCCTTACTCAGTAAATAAAGTATGGATGATCCCCAATTTGTTTTTTGCTTTTTTGCTCTGCAAGCTGGCCCTAGAATTTCTTTCATGTCACAAGAAATCATATTTTTGAAACCCAGGAAGGAGGTCACATAAATGGTGATTTGTCCAGGAGCATAGCTGGTGTGGAGAAATGGGTGGAAATCCTAAAGAAAAATACAGGACTTTCCTGGAAAGAGTATGACATGAGTGTGTGTGTTTGTGGAAATGGAGAAAAGGGCAAACAAACTAGTAAGCAATAGGAAAAAGTGAGCATTAGTAATTAAGCAGGGGGCAGAGAATAGAGAAATTTTCATCTTGCGTCTGAGCAGTGGCCCAACATCAATATATTTTTTCACAAAATGTTATAGTGTCACTGTAAACATTTCAAATTATATGAAATTACTCTCTCTCCCCAGCCTTCCTCCCTCCCCTCTACCTCCAGCTCCCTTTTATTCTTAGAGAAAAGTAAGGATGATAGTTACTTGGTGACTTACTTTGTTTTTACCTGGAGATTTTTCCTCGTTTATGTAAAAATCTACTTTATTTCTTTGCACTTTCGTAATTGAGGTGTCCAGTCCCCTATGAAGCACTAGGCTGCTTCCAATTATGTCTATGTTAATGTAGGCTGCAGTTAACATCCTTGCTTTTTTTTTAATCTTGTTTTAATTAAAAAAAATTATTTTAATGTTTATTTTTGAGAGAGACAGACAGAGTGTGAGTGTGGAAGGGGCAGAGAGAGAGAGGGGGATGCAGAATCTGAAACAGGCTCCAGGCTCTGAGCTGTCAGCCCAGAGCCTGATGCAAGGCTCCAACTCGGGAACAGCGAAATCATGACCTGAGCTGAAGTCAGATGCCTAACCAACTGAGCCACCCAGGCACCCTGACATCCTTGGTTTTTTATCTTTGCACACACATGTAGTATTTCCGCAGCATGCCTCCTCAGCAAAACCCTTTGTCTTTGGAGAACTTAACAACTACCATTTATTTAGTCACCAGACTGTGAACTCGTTCTTGAACAGCTGATATCTGGTCTAGTTTTGGTCTCAAAATAAGAGGGGAGAAAGCTCTGTCTTCCTTCCTATTCAGTCATTCATAAGGCAGTCCTATCTTTTCGAAGCAGGTTCCTGAGATACCCAAGTAGCCTGCTACTCATTCTGTGAGTTTCAGCACTTACTTGAGTGTTATCTCGAGAGTATCCCATAATCACAAGCCATTACTACCCCTTAACTACTTGCATGTTTAAAACCCTTATCAACTTTTTAATTATTTGCGTAATTTTTCCTCCCAACAGTACAATGAGATCATAATAGTCTTTGTTATTATTCCAATTAAGTACTTGTTGTTACTGCAACTTAATTAAAGGAATGATAAGGCAAAAGCACACAAAGAATTAACTGATGGAGGTCACTTAGTGGAATGTCATTCTCTGGAGATCTCAGGAAGGCGATTACATGCATCCCTGTGAAGTCCAGTGCCTCCCAGAGGGCCTCTAGCCTTCTCTTTTGAGAGAACAAAACTGTTGGTGGGAGTTATATCCCAGTAGACACCGCCAATAACCCTCGAGGTCTTGCCTGAGTTGGCTACACATTTAGTCAGTGAAGAATAGAACCAAAGATGGCTTTTGGTTTTGTTTGGATATTGGTCACTACGGGAGCCTCTGGAAATACGCAGGACCTCTTTTTTTTTTTTTTTTAATTGAACTATAGTTGACACACAATGTTACATCAATTGCAAGTGTACAACATAATGATTTGACAACTCTATACATTATGCTGGGCTCACCACAAGGGTAGCTACCCTCTGTCACCATACAGTGCTGTTACAATACGGCTGACCGTATTGCCCATGTTGTACCTTCCATCCCTGTGATTTATTCATTCCATAACTGAGAGCAGTCACTGAGGTGCAGTCACCAAGTAGTTAATGCACAATGAGAAAGGATTCCCTACAGTGGTAGCACATTACAAGGATATGCATCCCTGTTATTTTTGTTGCAAACAATTAGAAATATCCAAATGCCAACAATGAAGATAGGTTCAGTAAGTTATGGCATTCTCACAGTGAACAATTGATCACTTTAATAAAAGAGATTAGATTTTTTTTTTTTAAGTACGTTTCATTCCAGTACTTCCCCAGAGGGAGGGGGGACACATTTCTGAATCGTCCTAGGAATTTCTCAAACTATACGGTCACACCCCTCCAACTCCCAAATCCCCCACATTCTGGCCCAGATTCCGATATGGTGCACTAAAGACAGTGAGTAAGGTATTGTTCAAGTTGGTGTGACAAATAAAGAGAGATTGGGATACAAAATAATTTTGCAAAGTGCTATAAAGATATAAGAAAACATCAATTTTTAAAAAGTTGTAGTGTTTATGAAAAAGAAAAATACCATACGGTTTTGCTCTCAAGAAGTTTTCCCTCTATTGAAATGTAGTATTAACCTTATGGCAGGCACTGGGCTAAATATTTGACATGCATCATCTCACTGAGTCCTAAGCTAAACAATGGGGTCCTGCAGTCAGAGAGGGGGGTCTCGGGGAGAGGGCGACTTTCTCTTGGTTAGTTTCCCCCAGGACGCAGGGAGCAGCTCAAAAACACGTGCTGCTTCTGCATGGAAGAAAGAAAACATTGAAGGTGAGGGCACTTAGCTTTCCCTTTATGAACTTCAGGATTAAACCTTTGTCTTTTCTTTAGTTATAAAAGCTCAACGATACATGCTAAATACACGTGTGCCACATGGGTGTATAGAGGCCCCATCATTTATTTCTGCACCGTAATTCATGGAACCAATTCTCTATTTCCATGTGAGTCCAAACTCCCCCGGTTGCGGGGGACTTCCCCAGGCCAGGGGTTGTTATTTGCTGCTGTAAATTATCTTCTGCAAACACATGGGCCTCTTTGGTAATGCAGCCCAGATGTGAGCATTTGAAAAGCTTGATAGTGAGTGAGCACACAAGCATTTAAATCAGAGAGCAGGGACTTGGCGTGACCTCATTGGAAAACCTCCCATCCCCTCTGGGGAGGGCAGGCGGAGGTGGCTCAGGCTGGTACCACCCAGCTCCACACAAAGCAGTGTCTCAGGGTCTTGCACTCCCTTATTCTTAGACTACTTCTTGCTTGCTCCCCCACCCCCTCCCTTTCTGGTCTTCCGTCTTCTCCTCCCTGCTTTTCCTCCTCCTCTTTCCAAGTCACCTCTGCTATGCCCCAGGACTGTAACTGGCCATTCAGAGGTAACCCTTAAAGCGTTGTCTGTGACACTCAGGGCTGAGAACTCTCTGTGTTCATTGGAGAGTAGTAGAAATGTGGGGGATAGAAGGGAAACCACTCCATTTCTGTCAAAGTTGCTGAAAATATGGAGCATTTGAAAGACTTTCTCAGGCTTTCAGCACCCCCTGGCCTGGTTCTGGAACACTCAGCCTTTAAATAAGAGCTAAACTTGGGGCGCCTGGGTGGTTCAATTGGTTAAGCATCCGACCTCAGCTCAGGTCATGGTCTCACAGTTCATGAGTTCAAGCCCCACGTTGGACTCAGTGCTGACAGCTCAGAGCCTGGAGCCTGCTTGGGATTCTGTGTCTCCTTCTCCCTCTCCCGCTCCCACTCACACTCTGCCTTTCTCTCTCTCAACAATAAATAAGCATTAAAAATTTTTTTAATTAAAAAAAAGAGTTAGACTCAAGGAAGCATCATGACTGTAACCTGTGGGTCCCCATCATTCCACCTGATTTTTTTTTCTTTTTTTCAACGTTTATTTATTTTTGGGACAGAGAGAGACAGAGCATGAACAGGCGAGGGGCAGAGAGAGAGGGAGACACAGAATCAGAAACAGGCTCCAGGCTCTGAGCCATCAGCCCAGAGCCCGACGCGGGGCTCGAACTCACGGACCGCGAGATGGTGACCTGGCTGAAGTCGGACGCTTAACTGACTGCGCCACGCAGGCGCCCCTGATTTTTTTTTTTTTTAAGAAAGTCAAATACATATATGGAATACAACACAACAGGTTTAAAAAAAAAAGAGACTGGTGAAAAAAGAGACTTGTTACTATGGAAAGACACCCCAATATATTCAAGCAGACCCCAAAACAATATGTGCAACATGATTGCACTTGTGTAAAATCTATGAGTAGGGGAAAAGTGTAAAATGTCAACAGTAGTTAATCTCTGGGTAGAATGATTATGGGAATGATTTTTTTTCCCTTTTTGCTTATCTATATATGTTTTTTCCTACAGTGAACACATTACTTAAGCACTTTTCTTTTAATGTAAGCATTATGATTGATAAAAGGAAGAGAAGTTAGAACGTTTGTGAGTGGCTAACCCTGAGTTATTTTAAAGCTATCAAAGAGCAAGAGAAGACAGCAAAGTTTATCTCCTCAAGGAGGAATGTGATCAAAAGCCCAGAGGAATAGCTGATTCCTCCTAGAGTGGGCCCAGCAGAGACTCTTTGAGCAGATGTGTGGGGTCAGCTGGTGCTCTGGGCCACCCACCACACTCCCATCTGAGCGCGCAATATCCCAGAACCTGGACAGTGTGACTGTTAATTGCCTTAATATTGACCGTGACCTCCTAAATGGCATAACCCGTCTTGAATTTCCAGGCACTTGTTAGAGGCCTCCATCTGTGAGGATCCAACATCCTAATTCATAGGAGAGCTCCAGAAAGACACAGAACACCTCAAAACTCGTACCCAATCCCAACTGCAGTTTCTTAGAGGATTATGTTCCTCAGTGTGCTTTCTGATCAAAAGCAGACCTCGTTTGTGGGAATCGGCTCCCTCTCCTACATAACCGGTCCTCAGGGTGACATTGAAAGGGCAGATGGAAAGAATGAGTAATCTGACTTGTGCAAAGAGCTGTAGGGTGCAGAAGTTAAAGCTTGGCCTTCAGCACAGAGTTTCTTAATAGCAGCACTATTGACATTTGGGGCAGGTAATTCTTTGTCATGGGCAGTTATACTGGATTGTAGGATGTTTGCAGGGTCCCAGGCTTCCGCCAACTAGATGCCAGCATGCCCTGTAAGTCAAGGTAATCCAAAAAATGTCTTCAGCATTGCCAGAGGCACCCCAGTCCACCTACCGAAAATCAGTGCTTCGGCATCATTCCTGGGTTTGAATCCCAACTCTTCCATTTATTAGCTCTGTGGTGTTTTGCACCCTCTATTGGGCCTATTTTCCTCAGCTGTAAAATGGACCTTGTTGTTGGAGGATTAAACCTGTAAACATATAAGGTGGACCCTCAGTAAATGTTAATGATTTTTATGGTATAAATGACAGACACTGTTGAATGAATGAAAAAAAAAATGTCACGATATGATATACATACAGTCTTTGAATGTGGAAGGTTTGCGACCATCTGGCTTAGGTCACTTTTGCCCTGTTCATCATTCCATGTTCATCATTCACGGTGCCCAGCTGTCCCCACCCTATCCATCTTACCTCCCCTGCCTCTCTTCCTGCCTCCTTCTCCAAGCCTCTGTCCCTACCTTCTTCAGGGAGGACAGGAGCAGACTGTTTTGCAGTTTTGAAGGGAAGAAGCAAGCACTTGGATACTTCAGATTGCCTGGGGCTGGAGACTTCCTCCCCTTTCCAACAGGTCACAGCAAGGCCCTTACCCTCCTGTGCCTCCAGCCCTTCCTCCTGCAGCTCACAAAGAGCCACAGCGTGGCAGTGGAGCGACAGGGCAGGTTCCTACAGGCTCCCCTAGAGGGCTCTCTCTGGTTCTCCTAGAGAAATTCAGAAGTGAGAGAGCGTCTTCCTGGCGGGGGAGCACATTGTGGAAGCAAACAGTGCTTTCCTTGGGGAATTTTCCCAGACTGCACCCCTCCCAGAGATAAAAGGAGCATCTGAGACTCCTACAAGCCCTGCCTAATAGCTTGGAGAAAGTGCAGTACATCTTAAATTACTCTGCTGTCTTCAGCATGTGTTACAAAGCGAGACTAGGAGGTTGCAGGGTCATTATAAGCAATACGCAGAGATCTCCCTGCTCAGAATGTGGATTGGGATCTGATAGGAATCTCCTTAGGCCCGCGGCCATAGTGAGTGCCTGAAATTACCCACAATGATGGACTGAAACCCAGAAGGAGGCCCCTCGCGGGACGCCAGTCACAAGCTCAGCGTTGTTCAAAATGCAAAGTAATTGAGCAATTCTTGCCCGATTCACCATCTTCAAAGATATCACTGAGACATAAGGAAGCCTTGGAAGACAAAATATGCTCAGTTGGAGAGAACAAGTTGTAACTGGTCCGAAGGACTGCTGTTTCACAGCATTTTCCTATTCTCAGTTAAAATGGACACTTTGAGAGCATTTTGTTTCCTTGAGAGAGAGAGCTTAGGAAAGATAACCTGCTGAAGTTTTAAAAAGTTTCCCAACTCAGTCAAGGCCTTTTGTTATCGTCCCATCAATGGAGGAATAATAATAGTACTGTAATAATCACCACCACTCATTGACTGCTGAATGGCCTACCACCCATTATGTTGAACACATGTAGAAACATCTCATTTCTCTGGTATGTGGTCAAGTAAGGAAAGTGAGCCCTGAGAGCCCAGGTGGCTGGTTCAAAGCCCCAGGACGAAGCTCAAAGTAGTCTCTTCCCCACTTTATGGTGTTGACTTTTGATCTCTGTGAATAAATGCCCCAACAGGAAAATATTGGCCACCTACACGTAAGTGACTGTTGACAAGTGGCCCATTCCAAACAATTCCCATGATCTGCTTTTTGCCACACATGTGTTGTCATTGGACAGTCTTCCCTCTCCCCCGAGCCATCTTTATCATACCCCTGAAGTGTGATGTTCTGTTACCATTGATGAATGGTTAGGTGAACACCTGTCCCATCAAGAAGGAACAAAGACCACTATTGGAGGGAGCACACACATTAGAGACAAAACCTCTCCAAGCAAATGGCTCAAGCAAATTTTCTTCTCAAAAAAATTGTAGTTACTAAGCAGTATGAGGTTTGTCTATAAAACATATACCAAGTCAAAAAGCCTGAGTTCATTTCGAGGCGGAAAATGTAACCGCAAGTGTGAACTTCACAAAATCTTGGTGAAATCACTCAAAGTAAGCGTTCAGAAAGGAAACAGGAGCCTTTTGCCAAAAAGCGGCTGAAACAAAAGGTCTTTATTTTATGAGTCTGGGAGAGTTGGTTTTATTTCATTAAGAAGCCCTGAATTTTGTTTTCACTTCACGATACATGTTGAGAGGTGTGCCTGGGGAGCCATTCTCCCAAAGGACGATACGCACTTTTCATACACTCCATAAATATGAAGTCATTACAGTGGCCCCCTTGGGGGAGGGAGAGGATTCTGGATTGAGAGAACAGGTAATCAGATGCCTAGGAAGAAAAGTAGAAGACAACAGGGCAGGTCGCCAGAAAGTAGTGGGAAACAAGATAGGGACCTGTTTACTGGAACTAGGGTATAGTTAGGGGCTTAGGCTTCAGAAACAAGGTGAATCCAGTTTCTGATATAAAGCTATCTGTTCAGAGTTAGACAAGCCACAAGCTGATTTGGTGCTAAGCCACCCAACTCCCTGCATGTGGTTTCTTAAATTCATGAAAATTAGCCAGAGGACTGGCCTGGCTAAAATGCCCTCTCCCTAGAATGCCTTTCCTCCCTTCGCTACCTGGTGAACTCATGCATTCTTTAAGACTCGGCTCAATTGTCCAAGGGGACATTTAGTGTCCTGTGACACTTAGTGCTCCGGATTTCAGCTTGGCAGCCTTCTGATTCATAAGCTGAGTTAATTGCATCCCTCCTTCGGGCCCCATGGCATTGTAAGCATGTTACATTTCATTGTGATTGTTATTGTAGGAAAGTATTATATCATAGTGATTTGGAATGTGAACTTTGAAGTCTGACAGGCCTTACTTTGAATCGTGGCTCCACCACTTCCTACCTGTATGGCTTGGGGAAGATGACTTTACATCTCCATCTCTCAGTTTCCTCATCTGTAAAAGGGCCTCGCCACCTGCTACCAATGGCATCCAGCTGTACTACAGATTAAATGAGATGGTTCTCCGAGAATGAAATCAAACGATGCATGAAAAGCACTGAGTGTATTGCTAGCCAGAAGCAGGAGCTCAGGAAACAGTAGGTGTGATAGCTGCCAGCCAGAAACCTATGTTGACGGGGATAAAAGTCCATGTAGAAGCAAAGAAAGCAGGAAACTGCCACCACCAACACCGAGTTGACCTGGAAGTTCCTTCAGGATACAGCCGTTGAGTTAACTGGCCTGGAAGGAGGAGAGATCAACCCAAGAGAGGCTCCTAATGTGGGATAAGGAATTGACAAACAATTGACTTGCATTCGCTCAGAAGGAGTGACAAACAGTGGAGATAGAGGGAGGCAGGAGCAAAGGCACCCAGGCAGAGAAAGAAGGGCAAGTCCACAGCAGGAGCAGATGGGGCAGAAGGAAGTGAGTCACTGCCCTGATGGACACCAAGCAAGGGGGCCTCTGAGGCCAGCTGCTGCTGCCTCTTGTAGGGCTGGGATCCTAGACTCAAAGCTTGAGTCACTTCCCCCTGGGCCACAAAGCATTACGTGCCAGAATGTGGGGTTTTATTAACAATTGTTAATATGTATTGAGTCTTTTCCATATATTATCTCCTTTAATCCTTTCCGAACCCTCAAACCATGAGATAAGCGTAATCATGACACCCATTTTAGAAAAGACACAAAAAAACTAATGAACTTACCCAAGGCCATGCAGCTAATAAATGATGGGGGAGGGACTCCCTATCTAGATCAGAAACTGATTTATATCAGAAACTGGTTGGTTTCCCCCCAACCCCACGTTTTCCTCCCTGTCATAGTCCTTCACTTTCCTCCCTCACAAACCTAGCAGGCATCAGTCTTCATTAATCTCACTTAGAAGATAAGCCCTTGTTAGTGAGAAATAAGTGGATTTATTCTCTTTCTGGTTAGAGATGGAATTTTTCAAACGATTTTGCCATCTCAGTGATTAAAGCATTCGTGGTCCTTTCCAAGTTCGTGTATTTATCCAACATTCTGTCATTGTTGGGGGGAGGGAGGTGGGGAACAAATGCCCAGCAACGGTCATGAGGTCATGACGGTGCAGAGCTAAGGTCGGGCTCACCAAGCCACTTTAGCCCTGGTAGATCTGCACTCTCCCCAGTCGGAGGGCAAGTTCCTCTTCCAGTGAGCTGTCTTGGGGCATTAAGTCTCTGCATGCATTATTCATCAAATGAGCCTCCAACACTTGAGAAAAACTTCTGGGCCTCAGCTGGCCCACTGGCCCTCCCCCCAAACCCCCCAGAGCTCAGCCTTCACTGGCCAGCCTCATCCTTTCAGGATTTTGAAAACAGAGGGGTAGGGAAGGACCCCCTCCTCTCCTTACAGGGGCTGTGAGAGCTCTCCTTAGAGCAGGGACCTGCATGCAGTCTGTGGCCTCACACACTGAATGAGCTAAGGCCCTGGCAAGGGGGATGGGGTAGGCCTAGAATACTCTGATTTGCATGAAAAAAGTCCAAGGTTAAGTGCTACTGAGGGCTTGGCTTCCAGCCAAGAGAAAACCCTGGCCTGGAAGGAGGAGAGGGAAGGAGCAGGGTGTGATTGAAATTTGCCTGGTGGACAGGAGTGAGGTGGGCATGGGGCCCTCACACCCACCTCAAGCCTGACAACCAGAGCAGACCGCCCAGTTCCATTATATAGTTCTTACTCAGTCCACTTCCACTTTCAACCTTCAAAGCTCACCTGGGCTTTGTTTTGAAGCTGCCTGAGGGATTATGAACACCCAAGACATGCGTCAAAGAATGAGCAACGCAGAGAAAGCTGGGTTTGCAGTTGGTTACCATTTTGGATTTCTCTTGAATTTGCCGTCCAACACACAAAAACTTTCTGTTAAGAGATTTTATGTGCATATATGTCTACGTTCATGTGCATATATGTGTACATGATGTACATATACATACGGGTTACAGATTTCTTTTAAAAGGAAAAAAAAGCACAAGCATTTCCTCGTTCGTCAAAATCCTCTGCGCCTTTGGGGATGCCAAATGAAGACATAAAATCATGCTGAGAGAAGGAAAAAAATCTGAAGAAACACACTTCTGTACTGTTTTCCAGGTTTTACATTGAGAGCATATCATTTTTGAAGGATAAAACCACCGTGGAGCTTTTTTTCCTGAATGCAAAGTCCTGTGTACTCAAGGTAAGGCACCCTATTTGTTATTTTTCAGTGAATGACTCCAGGCAGGCTGGAGTTGGGGGAAGAAATGGTATTGCCTATACTTGCATGTTCAAACAAAGAAAAATGAGCATAATCTTTCTCACTGGTACTTCCTACCCTGCCATAAAAAAAAAAAAAAAAAAGCTTTTTAAAAATTTAACAAAAGGCTGCTCTTCTCAAATTCTGAGCGAGAAAGACAGTCATCTGCAGGGGAATCATGCTCACAGACAGTTACCACTACCTAAATGCAGCTAGCTAATCCCCCACACAGAACAACCCAGAAAGACACAAAGATGGATCAGTCGGATTGTGATTGAAACCTCAAAAAAAGTCAGGCTGGGAATCTTTTTTAATACAGTATGCCCTACATCTATCATAATTCGAAACCAATCTTATTTAGGGACCTGTGCTCAGAGCCACGTGTTTTAAAGCAGTGTCCCAGTTATCTGTGGTGAGGGACGAGTTTTGTGTTTTATTGTTTTCTATCTAATCTAATCTTTGGAGGACACCTTGCTTTTGTAAAATTCAGTACACATGAATTGCCAGAAAAATGATCCCATGCTTGGGTGTTGCACCTGTGTCAAATTGCTATAGAACATTCTCAACATGTTACCACCTTGCAGACTATCACTGCTTTCATGGCCTCCACTCTGGCCTCCTCAGAGCACACCCTTGGCCAGAGCAGGGGGTCTGGGAACCCAGAGATGCTCATCTGGAACCTGGCTTCTCCATTCTAGGTTGTAGTCTCAGTGTTCCGGAAGTCCATGTCCACTTCCGGGGCTGGGGGGGAGCCCTTTCTGTCCGTGTACATCACCCTAAATCTGAGCAGTGACCAGGGACAGCTGGATGGTGCCTAGCCTAGAAAGACAAGGGGGCAGGCTGTATACGGATTAGGGTACACTTCCCCTGAACCTCCAGAATGTTAATTATGGCTCACTGCACACATACAGCTTTAAATGATTGAGGACTCGGTACGAGCAGAGTTTTTGTTAAAACTCATTTATCAGAAATAATTGAATGCACATATTTAAAGTGCATTCACTATATAATAGCCATGAGCTGGTCACCAAAATCAAGAGAGTGAATAGACCCAGCAACTACAAATCTGCTTTTTTTTCACAGTAGTCTACATTTTCTAGAAGTGTATATAGATGGAATCGTACGGCAGATAATCTTTCTGGTCTTCTTTCAATGAGCATAATTATTTTGAGATGCATCTCTGTTGTTGGGTGTGTCAGTAGACCATTCCTTTTTATTGCTGAAGTATTCCACTGTATGGAGGTGCCTTAAATTGTTTTTCCATTCCCCTGTGATTTTTTTTTTTCGTTTTTTTCCTAGCTTTACTGAGATATAATTGACATAGAACAGCAAGTTTATGGAGTACAGTAAGATGATTTGCTACACTTATATACTGCGAAGTGATGCATTCATTGGGGACAATTACAAATAAAAGTGCTATGAACATTCATGTACAAGTTATTGTTTATACACATGCTTTCTTTTTTCTTGGGCAAATACCTGGGAGCAGAATGGCTAGATCACATGGCAGATATGCTTAACTTTTTAAGGTACTGCCACTCTGTTTTCCAAAGTCGTTTTCAAAAATCAGTTGTCCACATGTGCATGAGTTTATTTCTGGACTCTGTAGTTGGTTTCGTTAATTGTCAACCTTTATGCCCATGACATACTGTTTTGATGACTATAGCTTTATATTGTGTCTCAAAATCAAAACAAACTCTAGCATGGTTCTTTTTCAAAGTTGTCTCGTTTATTCTGTTTTTACATTTCCATATGAATTTTAGAATCAGCTTGACAATTTCTAAAAACAACAAAACAAAACAAAATGAAAAACACCTAATGAGATTTTCATGAGGATTGCACTCAGTCTGTAGACTACTGTAGAAAAAATTGACAACCTAGAAGTTTGGAGTCATCAGTCCCATAACACACAGTATATATCCCCATATATTTCGGTCATCTTTTATTTCTCTCAGCAGTGATTATAGTTTTCAGCATATAGATCTTTTGTCAGATTTGTCCCCAAGTCTTCCATATTATTTGATAAAATCATAAGTGATATCTTTTTATCTCAGTTTCTGAATGTTCATTACTAATTCTATAGAAATGCATTTGTTTTTGTGTATTATTCTTGAATCCTACAGCCTTTCTAAACTCACTTACCATTTTTGGTAGCTTTTTGTAGATTCCATCAAATTTTCTTTATAGATGATCATGGCATCTGCTTAGTTTTACTTCTTCCTTTCTAGTCTGCATGCTTTTTTATTAGTTGTCAAATTTATGGGCATAGTTGTTCATAATATTTCCTTATTGCTCTTTTGATGTGTGCAGTCTGTAATGTTGTTACCTCTTTTGATCCTGATATTAATAATTGATGTCTTTCTCTTTTTTTTCTAATTAGTCTGGCTAAAAGTCAATCACTATTGAGCTTTTCAAAGAACCAGCTTTTGGTTCAATGGTTTTCTCTGTTGTTTTTTTGGTTTCTATTTCATCAATTTCTGCTATGACCTTTATCATTTTTCCTTTTATCTTTATTATTTCCTTTATTCCCCTTTCTTTGGGCTTAATTTTCTCTCCTTATTCTTGCCACTTAAGATAGAAGCTGATAAAGATGTTATTTTCTAATATAGGCATTTAGTATAAAAATTTCCCCCTAAATAGTGATTTTGTAGTGTCCCACAAATTCTGATATGTTGTGTTTTCATTTTTATTGTTTCAAAATATTTCCAAATTCCTCCTTCCTATACCTTCATTGGCCTCATGTTATTTAGAAAAGTGCAGTTTGGTTTCCAGATATTTATTTGGGGATTTTTAGAGATCTGTCTGTTATTTATTTCTAGTATAATCCCACTGTGGTCAGAGAACACACTTTGTGGAAATTAAATCCTTTTACATTTATTGAGACCTGTTTTATGGCCCAGAATATGCTCCATCTTGGTAAATTATCCATGTACACTGGGAAGAATGTATTCTGCTGTCACTCAGTGGAATGTTCTATCAGTTTTATCACTGCTTTCAATTATGAGGTGTGCTGGTATAGCTTTCTTTATGTTTCTTGTGATTGATTTTTTTTATGCGTTTTGGCAATCACTGTATTTTAACTGGTTTTATATACTATTTACATTTAATGTGATTTTTGACATGGTTAAGTTTAAGTCTGTCATCTTCCTATTTATTTTTTGTTTGTCCCATCTGTTATTTTTTTTCCTCTCTCTGCCTTCTGTTGCATTTATTGTGTATTGTATGATTCTATTTTATCTCTTTTATTGGATTATTAGCTATAACTCTTTGTTATTTCCATGGTTGCTTTAGGGTTTATAGTATACATCTGTAACTTATTATGTCTACCCCGAAGTGCTGTTGTACCATTTCACATGTAGCACAAGAACCTGACAATAGTATATTTCTGTCTCTCCCCTATGAGCCTTTATACTATCAGGGCAATACATTTTACTTTTTGATATGTTATAGATGCACATGATGTTGTTTTTTGTGTAAATATTTGATACTTCTGCCTGCTCTTAAAATTTTCTTGTTATCCCTGCTTTTTTGATTACGAGGTGCTACAGTATAGCTTTTTTCATGTTTCTTGTTTTTGATGTTTATTGAGCATCTTGGATTTGTGTGTTTTTAGTTTTCATCAATTTTGGAAATATCTCAGCTATTTTTTTCTTCAAATATTTTTCTCTGTTCCCATCCATACCTCCTTTGCAAATTCCAATCACACATATACTGGGTGACCTGAAATTATCCCACAATCCAGGGATGCTCTTTTCATTTAGTTATTTTTGTGTGCATGCTTTAGTTTGGCTAGTTTCTATTGCTCTGTCTTCAATTTTATATCTTTTCTTTTGAAATCTAATTTGCCATTGGTTTCATTCAGTATACTGAGTTTTTATCTTTAGAAGTTTGACTTGGATCTTTTTTGTATTTTGCATATGACCCCTTTTTGAAATATGAGATACAGTTATACTAATTGTTTTAATGCCTTTCTGTGCTTATTCTAATATCTGGGTCAGTTCTGGTACATTTTGACTGATTCAATTTTCTCCTCATTATGGGTCATGTTTTCCTGCCTATTTCCTGCATATTTTGCATCCCTGATAATATTTGAATGGATGTTGGACATTGTTTAATTTAACTTTTTGGGTGCTGCATATTTTTATATTCCTGTAAATATTTTTGACATTGGTTTTGGGATAAAATGTGATTAGTTAGACCTTTTGTTGTTGTTGTTTTCAACTCTTAGTTTTATTATTTGTTAGACTGGCCCAGAGCAGTGTTCATTCTAAAACTAATTATTTTCCATTACTGAGGCAAGACCCTCCTAAGTACTCTACTCAATGTCCAATGAATTATGAGTTTTTTCTATGGGGAACCAGTCTTGTGAGAAAACCAGGTACCCTTCCCTTCCATCCTCTTGGATAATTCTTTCCCCAACCTTGGGCAGTCTCCTTCCATGTATGCAGTGATCAGTACTTGGCATTTCTTCAGGATTCTCTCTGTGCAGCTCTCCTTTCTTTGGCATTCTGTCCTGCAAATTCTATCCATTTTGGTCACCCCAGTCTCTCAGCTCTGTCTCCTCAACTCAGAGAATCCACCATGCTCCATCTGTGTAACACCTTCACAGCCTAGAAACATTCTCATGGCAATAAGTGCGTGCTGTCATGGGGTTCACCTCATTCAAGGTTCACTGTCCTTTGTTGCCTTTTATTCAGTGTTTTTTTAAAAAAATTTTTTAACATTTATTCATCTTTGAGAGACAGAGAGACAAAGCATGAGTGGGGGAGGAGCAGAGAGAGAGGGAGACACAGAATCTGAAGCGGGCTCCAGACTCTAAGCTGTCAGCACAGAGCCCAATGCGGGACCTGAACTCACTGACTGCGAGATCATGACCTGAGCCGAAGTCAGACGCTTAACTGACTGAGCCACCCAGGCACCCCACCTTTTATTCAGTGTTTTCAAAACTTTTGTTTCACATTTATTGGCTGGTTTTTTAGTTGTGTAGTTTTTTTTGGGGGGGGGGGTGGTGAGAAGGTAAATCCAGTCCCTGTTAATCCCTCTTGGCTACAAGCAGAAGTATTCAAATCAGAGTTTTTGGCTAATTCTATGGGGAAAGTAAAATGTCTTCAGCACTAAAGACTTTATTAGAGGCTCTCTTTGTCGAGACTTGAGCTTTCTGAAGAACTCCAAGAGTTGACTGATAAGTAGATACTTATATAGCAAATACAGGGTTTACTGAGTCATAAGAAAACATTTCATAAACCACAGTTGGTCATCATCTCCTATGTGGAGAAATACAATCGCCCTTGTTATATTTTTCACCACCTAGCTGGCCATGGTCCAGTGAAACAGTCTTCTTGATTGCTTCTTCACTGTGTTGCTGTGTAAAGAAAGATAGGATGTAAATTTAAACTCATGATATTTCTCTTGTAGCTTTGTATGCTAAATTCCCTTGGTCCCTTTTCAGAAAGTACTGAAAAGTAACGTTCTTTTAAATTCTTCTCCATCTTATGAATGTCCATTCCTGAGATTTCCTTTCTAAATGGGAGTGTTTGGCCACTTGTCAAAGAATTTAGAACTTTTACAAAATATAATATTGAAAGGCACTGTAACCTATGAATGTTATTGCAATAATTTTTTTAACGTGAGTTGTAAGAATTTAGAGTTGAACATTTTCTAAGTAATACACAGATGACTACTAAGAAACAATCCCAAGAGATGTTATAGAATACAGTAAATGATAACAGGATCAGGTAGCTGTGTGGTAAAGCAGCTTTTAAGTAATTTCTTAAGACATGATAATTTAAGAATATTGCCCATGGGGACTATCAGCTGAATCATGGACACAGGAGTAAATAAGTTTTTTGAGAACACAGTCTCAGCTATAGAACACATGTAGGTGGATTCCCAATGGGTGAAAGTCAGTCACTGACATGGTTAATTCGGAACTCATTGCTGGATAAGACAGTGAAAGGGGCTTCCTTCCACACTGTGCTGATGTGTTCAGCACCTCTGATCACCCCTATACACACTTCTTCCTCCCTGACAGATAGCTGTCCCCTTCTGTCAGTTCCTTCCTTCCAATGAGGACAGAAACATATAGGTGGGAAAAGAGAGCTCTTTTTGCAAATATTGACAAAGCCACAGTATCTTTTTGCATGCTTGGTGACCAAGAAATATGACTTGTGATGAAGTTTCATACAGTTGCTGAAGCTCTGCATAGCTATGTAAATATGGATTCTGTCTTTTAAAAATTCACCTCTGTGAGTATGTCGTTTGAAACACTGTGTGGTTCCCAATGGTTTTGTATATATCATTGCCCATACTGCATAGTGAAGAAGCCATTGTTAACTTTGTGTTGAAAGAAATATTGGGCTTCATTTTTGAGTTTGGGTATTCCAGAAGAGTCTGAAAAAAGGGATAGAGATTTTTCACTTTCGCTCACTCCAAAGGAAATCCCCATGTACACAGTGTGGTACAAATTGGGCATTCGATGTATTGTTGTTGACCGACTCATTAAGTGAATGAATGCTTGTTTCCCAAGAAGTCAAGGGATAAACAAAACCACTGGTCTGTTGTATAATTTGACTAGTATTAACTATGAATGTATATAAATTTACTGCGAAATTAAACGCCTAAAATCCTAAAAAATTCACTTTCAAGGTATTACTGAATAACACTTAGCAAAGCTCTGATGACTCTAAATACCATTTTCAGCAAAGAATGAGTAAGAATGATTCTAAAGGGAGAAAATTTAATGTATCGTCTGATATTTTATTTTAAAAAGTCAAAAGCCTTTTGGATTTTTCTCTAGTCATTATAGATATCAATTAAATGTCAATAACAGTCTTACAGAAAACCAGTTCTGGTCAACTTCAGTTATTAAGCCATCGGCATATAGGCCAAAGCCAATGATGGCTAGAACTGAGCACATAAGAGAGTATTTATTTAGCAGTTATTTATTGGATGCCTGCTACCTGCCAGCACTGTTTGAGACTGCTTATAACTGGAAATGCTCTGAGGATGTCTTGTTTTTTCTCCCGGTTTTTTAAATCCCAATTTAAACATCAGTGAAAATGAAATGTGTTGTCTGAAAAAGAGTCTACGTTAGCTTAGTTATGACAATAACTTAGCTTCATGTTTCCTCGTCCTTTTGGAGCCATTCACTTGATTCGGTATTTCTGTTCTGCTGTAATTTGCAACATGAGAAAATACGTTAAAAATCATGCTGTTGTGTTGGCTCTTGTCAATGAAATGTAATTCTAAGGAAAAGCTCAGGGCTAGGGCTACCTCTGAAACATACCAGCTGTATGATCTTTGCATTGCTGAGCCATTTTTTTCCCATTGCAAAATGATCTGGTGAGATTGGGGCAGCATTTCTCACTGTGTGACCTTTGACTACCTTTATCAGATATACAACAAATGCTCATTTTGAATAAGCAAACTCCTGCCTTCTTGCCCCTCTCCCAACCACAGAATCAGAATTGAGGAGGGAGCTGGAAATCAGCCTTTTCAACAAGGTTCTCTGGTGATTCTCCTGAGCACTTTAGCTGAAGAACCCCTGGATTTTCTGCGTGTTAAACATGCAGAATGGTTAAATATGGGTTGAAACTGGCCTTGAGAAATATGAATCAAGGTCCACAGAGGACTCTAGAAAGATGCCTTTTCATTTTTCCTCTTGTTTCCTGGCAGTTAAAACAGAAAAAGGCATTTTCCCTTAAGAACAGGAGAGCAGAGGAAGGTATGAAATTGCTTTCCAGCTCTGAGACTACTTGGAAGGAAAGAAATGTCTTCAGAGCCCTTTCTGTACATTTTTTGTGTGCCAGTACTGTGCTAAATGGTACACATTTCACTGCATTTGATTCTCACTGTAGCCCATAATGAAGAAAACCTGTGATCCTCTTTTAGCCATAAAAGAACAGCAGTACAGACAGGTTAAGTAATTTGCTTAATGTCACAGAGCTGGTAGGTGGGCAGAGTGTCCTTGGAAAATTACAACAGCAAGAGACCCCGGCCTATAAAAGCATCTCTCATTTGTCTGGACTTTTCTTTGGTCATCGCTCCAGGGAAATAAAAGTGTCCTCGGTGAGTCAGAACTCAGGGCCTGGTATTAAAGAGCAGGCAGGTCATAGCCACTAACGAGTACTGAATACATACGTGCTTACTCCGTCTATTCATTCCTTTACTTCCCACTCCAAACCATACCTACGTTCTGCTGTTGTCTCCCATTTTACAAACGGGAATACTGAGGTAGAGAGGTTGAGTAATGTACACAAGGTCACACAGCTGAATTAGTGGAGGAGCCAGGATTCATCACAGGCAGTATAATGCCAGAATCTGACTTTCACCACCACACATACTGCTTCCAGATGGCTGGGGGTCGTCTGTCGGCTCCCCATGGAGGTGGTGTATCCGGGTCATCTGAAGCATAGGCTCCCTCTTTCCCTTATTCCGAACTGTGTTGTACATGCTCATGCTCTTAGCCCAGGGTGGTTAACAGGTGCCTCTGGACGCTAGGAACCACTGGCTCCACAGGTTGGCCTGGGGGACAAAGCACTCAGATCCTTTCCGAACTGCACTAGCACTCACGGAGGAACAGAGCCCGTCAGAAAGTTACAAACGGCCGTGTGGGTCAAGTGTTCCCCAGGAGAGAGCTGTTGTCTGAGTCGTCCATCAGGTGAGGGCTCTTGAACCTGTTTGGCTTCCTCAGTGAGAATGGAGAGGGGCACACCTTCCCTTTGCAAAACAACCACCTGTGCCAGGTGGTGATGATGTGGAAACGCCGAAACTGATACCGGGGAAGCCTGGAAGCACTCGGCGTGTGGGCAGTGGTCCACCTTGGACGACCTGTTGCCCGCTGGAAAAGCCTCGATGCACGATACAGGACCGGAGGTTTGGCCCCGGTTGTCATTTGCGGAGGCCCCCTTGACCACATCTGACTTTAGTACTCAATCAACGTGTGTCACCACCACCCTTTTTTCAAGTCAGTGATTTGAAGACACGCTTGGAAAATTCAAATAGTATTGGCCGCCTTGTCCCTTTTGCTGTGTTTAAAATTTATATGTTAAAGAAAAGGCAGGAGAAGGCAAAGCAACTGGGGTTCAGGAGGTGCCCTGGGGTCGAGATCATGCCCTGGGGTGAAGAGGAGGAGAAGGATGGCAGCTTGACTTTACAGAGAGCTCCCCAAGCAGCAGGCATTGATTTTTTTTCATTCATTAGCTCATTTAATCCTGGCAACAGCCAGGATTATTATTTATTATTGCTTTAACAAATGAGGAAAATGGAAACATAAATAAATTAAGTAATTTGGCCGTGGTTAAATAGGTCGTTAGTCGCGGAGTAATTACTAGGCAGCCTAGCTCCAGAAACCATAGTACTTATCATTCATTCATTCAGTCAGTCAGTAAAAATTTATTGCATTCTTGTTAAGGGCCATTATTTGTGATGAGTGCTGCATTATTCTAGCACCAGTACCTTCCCATGGCCTGTCCTAAATCGTAAGGATTCTTGCCTTTGTATGTTTGTGTGTCGATGTGTATTGTGTTTATTTTAAGGGCAATATACTATGATGATACTTACAAGGACATAATATTTCTGAAAGATGCCAGGGACCTTGGAAAGACTGAGCACACCCAGCATCCACTGATGCTTCTTGTTACTCCTTCCTAATAATCTAAAAAGCAGTGTCAGACATTTTCCTAGCTCCGCAATACTGCAATACAAGGAATCTCACAAACAGAATTGAGATTTTTTTTTTTTAAGATTTATTTGGAGGCTGAGGAAACTAATTTTGTTGCGTGAATTTTAGATATACGATTTATCTTTCTCTTAGGCTTTTTCTGTATTGAGAAGTTTTTGGTTTTGAAAGGTATTTTTTTTTTAATGTTTTATTTATTTTTGAGAGAAAGAGAGAGACAGAGTGCAAGCGGGGGAGGGGCAGAAAGAGAGGGAGACATAGAATCTGAAGCAGGTTCCAGGCTCTGAGCTGTCCACACAGAGCCCGATGCAGGGTTGGAACTCACCAACCACAAGATCATGACCTGAGCTGAAGTTGGACACTAAACCGACTGAGCCACCCAGGCACCCCCAGAATTAGGCTTTTGTAATCACACACACACAGATGAATACTATAGTTTAAATCTACAGCTGAAGAATCTCTCTCCTGAATATAAGCTACTTTCTTGCCAAAAGGATTTTAAGAAACTATTAGACCACTTTCTTGGAAATTCACCACATGCCTTGAACATGTTCAAGACTTCAGGAAGTTCTTCAATAAGCAAACGTGGGATTTTGTTTAACCCGATATTGTCCAGACTTACTTGCATATGAAATTTTTCTTTCAAGCTATACTTATTAACTGACCTCAAACTATACTTGTGGAAATGCCACTGTGAATATATGCTATACCATTAAATAATAAAGCAAAAAGTGACAACTGTAAACCTCCTGGGTATTAGTCTATGTTAGATCTGACATAGATAAAAACCTGGTCTATTCTGATTCTTTAAATGAAACATCTTCGGAGTCAGTAAAGAGATGTTGACCTGGGTACTAAGCCAGTAATTACGGACTTCCTCTGCTTCAGACTGAGCAGGAGTAGATACCAAACCAAAAAGGAGGAGAACTTGGGTCATTAATGCCTTAATAGATTTCACTATGCTCTCTTTTCTTTGCTAATAAGTTCCCATCTCTTTGTACCTCAAATAAATGTAGAAATACAAATGAGCCAAGCATTAGTAATCCTATTAAAAATTAGAGGTATTGTAAGCCTATCCAATCACATTTATTCTTATCCTCCTTCTTACCCCATTTCTTGACTGAGACCTTTTTAGATGTGCCCTTTCATTAGTAGACTTAGTGAGAGTCTCAGCCTAACACCCCTGATACACACTCTTACCACACTTAGAGTGATACAACATATTGCATAATTGCCTCAGAGTCTTAATGCCATTTGCACTTAAGTGTGTGAACCCAGAGGCGCCAAAGCTCTCTTAAAAGTCTATGTGGCTTTCGAGGGCAGTCGGGCCATGTCCATTAAAAGTAAGAATATATCGGGGAGCCTGGGAGCTCAGTAGGTTAAGCGTCCTGACTCTTGATCTCGACTCAGGTCATGATCTCACTGTTTCGTGAGTTCAAGCCCCACACTGCTCTCTTTGCTGACAGTGTGGAGCCTGCCTGAGATTCTCTCTCTCTCCTCTCTCTCTTCCCCTCCCCCACTCACATTGTGTCTCTCTGTCTCTCTCAAAAAAAATAAACATAAAAAAAATTTTCAAAACATAAGAACATATCTTTTTACCCAGCTGTCCATCAACTTTAGGAATTATTGAAATATGAAAAGATAAATATAAAAAGATCTTAGATAATTGTTTCTAATAGTAGGAAACTGGAAACTGCCTAAATACACTTTAACGGGGGATTAATTAAGTAAAGGCCAAATCATTCATGTGATTGGGTATTGTGTAGTCATCAAAGAGTAGATTAGTCCTGCTCTATTGATATGGAAATGTGTCGAAACTACACTGTCACATTTAAAAAGAATCAAGTTATTGGGGTGACTGGGTGGCTCAATCAGTTAAGTATCTGACTTCGGTTCAGGTCATGATCTCACGGTTCGTGAGTTCAAGCCCCCTGTCGGGCTCAGTGCTGACAGCTCGGAGCCTGGAGCCTGCTTTGGATTCTGTGACTCCCTCTCTCTGTCTCTCCCCTGCTCACACTCTGTCTGTCTCTCTCAAAAATAAATAAAACGTTAAAAAAAAAATTTTTTTTTATTTTTTTTATTTAAAAAAAAATTTTTTTTTTTCAACGTTTATTTTTTTGGGACAGAGAGAGACAGAGCATGAACAGGGGAGGGGCAGAGAGAGAGGGAGACACAGAATCGGAAACAGGCTCCAGGCTCTGAGCCATCAGCCCAGGGCCCGACGCGGGGCTCGAACTCACGGACCGCGAGATCGTGACCTGGCTGAAGTCGGACGCTTAACCGACTGCGCCACCCAGGTGCCCCAAAAAAAGTTTTTTAAAGAAGTTACAGAACTATAAATATAGTGTGATTGTAGTTAACTTTATTATTTACTTTTATGTATATTAAATGTACCGATAAGAAAAAATAGAAAAAAGTATGGCATAGCCTAAATTTCTATTATCTCTGAGAGAGAGATTATGGAACTTTTGCCTCCTAAGCAATGCTTTTATAATTTTCTTTAACAAGAAGGTTGGGGGCACCTGGGTGGCTCAGTCACTTGAGCATCCGACTTCGGCTCAGGTCACGATCTCACAGTTTATGAGTTCGAGCCCCACGTTAGGCTTGCTGCTGTCAGCACAGAGCCCACTTGGGATCCTCTGTCCCACTCTCTCTGCCCCTCTCCCACTTGCGCTCTCAAAAATAAGTAAACATTACCAAAAAAAAAAAAAAAAACCAAGAAGCTTGAATGAGTTTAAATCATAAAAATAAAGACAAAACCAATCAGTGTGTTCGCTGAACTTTACCTCTTTAAAGCTGTGTGAAGAGAATAAAGATTTTTTCTCATCACTTTCCTTCTGTTAGAAAAACGCTCCATCACCTTTCTCGCCGGGCAAAGCTAATGGAAGTCGAAAATTCCTAATTGCTTTATCTGGAAAAGCAAAAGGTCTTCTCTTAAAGACAACTGGCAGAATGGGTTTGTTTGTTGTTTTTTTTTTTTTTCCACTTGTAAAAATCACACTTGTCAATTGTAGAAAATTTAGAAAATGAAGAAAAATGCAAAAAAAAAAAGGTGTTGATTCATAATCCCAAGACTAGGGCATTAATTGTATCATTTTGACATCTTTCTTTCTTTTGAGCATGTCTTTTTCTTGGTTGAGATCAGTTGCTGACTACATTTTACGTTTTGTTCGACTTTAAACTTTTTGTGTATGTTTAGGCTTTAGCTGTACCTGGTCCACTTTTCTTCCTCTATTCTGTAGGTTCTTATGTTTGGGGACTCTGTGCAGTATGGGGAAGGACTGCAGAGATGCTTGGCAGTGACAGAGTTCTATTTCATTAAGTATAAATTCATACAGTGAGGGTGGGACCAAGTTTTCTTTATGTCAGAATCCCTAGGACGTACATCGTGGGTAAAAGTTTGTTAAATGGCTGAAAAAGTGAATGAGTGAATGATTAAAGAATGGACAAAGGGGTAGCAGGGTTGAGGCATTTTAGAAAGTAAAATCAACAAGACTGAGTGCCTCCCGAGTCTTAGCTGGTCCCTGCTGCCTACAGAGGCTGTGTGGCGCAGTGACTCTGCAACCGGGCAGAGTTTCGTCTCAACAGCAGCCTCGGCTCAACAACATAGCCTTGGCTCTTACCTGGGCATGGCGTCTCCACTTTTAAGCCTCTGTTTTATCAACTGGTAAAGTGAGAGCAGTAATGGTTCCTGCCTCAATGCATGAGTTAATATGTGCAAAATGTATCGAACCGTGTCTGGCACAGTGTGTTACGATTAATATTTTTGCTATTATTAATAATCTATTATTATTACTACTATCAGCGCCTTACGTGAGGACGCGCAAAGCCTGGGTTATTACTGGAGCCTCACTCACCCTGTGGTCAAACTGTAAGAACGCCTCATTCCCTGACTCTCCCAGCCTTTCTCAAACTTCTGTGCCTTTTTTTATAGACTTCGCCTGCTGACTGCCTTTCTCCTCCCTTCATTTCCCGCTGGCTAATTCCCACTCATCCTTCAGAAATCAGCTCCAGTACCTGCCCCTTAAGCAAGTCTTTCCTCCCCTTGTGGACCTCCACCAGCGTGTCCTACAGCGGCCAGTTCTTCCAGCCTCCAAAATATCCTCGAAAGACTTCTCCTAACGCTCCTTCCATTGTGTTGAATTGTTTGTCCCTGTGTCTGCCACCAACAACCAGACTACGTTCTCGGGACCGGGGCAGCTCCTACTCATGTTTATGGCCCACCCATTGGCACAGAGCCCGGCCTGTACCAGAGGGCCCCCCTGCAGAAAATACTGGCGAAGTGTGTAAATGGAGTTTACACTAGCAACTCAATAGGTCAGTTTTTCAAAGTGGGCTTGTGAAAAGATCCAGTTAAACTGAAAATCAGTTCTGAGTAACACCCATAAAATTAGACTTTTTCAGCTTTCAATCTTATTTTGTTTTCACTACTTAACGTGTCGCAGCTCCCTAATTCAATATTCCAGAGTTGGTATTGTACTTGTAACCTTGAAATTTAATATACTGGACTTATTGGAATACAATTTGGGCATAATGTGATCAGATTTTTAAAGCACAGGGGTCTCCGCATATGCACTGTAACTTTCGTTGCTCTAATCACTATAAATAGCTTTTGGAAACATTTAGGAGAATCACTGTAAAATCAGCTACAAGGATAGGTGAACGCACTGCTCTGCTCTTCTATTGAAACATCTTCTCTTGCAATTCCAAAGAAATAAGTCACCAACTTTTGATGGCCTCTGGGAATCTTTGCGAATATAGGCAGAGGGAATCCACTTAATCCTAAAACTTCACATTATCCGAGTCTTCTAGCATTTTCTCCCACCTACCCATTCAGCAATACTACCTTGGATATCACTGACTTTTCTTTTTCCTTCTTACTGGAGCCACCATTACCATAGAGGCAACAAAAAAAAGCAGGGATGGAAGAAACATGGAGAAATGAATCTTCCCCGAAGTTAATAAATGATCTTCTGAATAATCAAAACGTGACTGTTTTTTGAGAAACATTCTCCTACAATCTAGAAAGGCACTTTGATAATTCAGTACTGTTCCAGCTGCCTGTTCATGGCAAAGAGACTTTTTTTAAGTACACATTCGTGAAAAGCCAGTTACTATCCCTATTTATAACAGAGAGGAATTGTCTCAGTTCCATTTAACCTAACAGAACATGAAGCATATTCCTCTGTAACCAATCCATTACTTCAGCACCCCATTCATGGTTCTTGTCCCAGAATTATTGCGTGTAGTTCAACAAACAACAATTTGAGTAGTCACCAACAACTAAAACATATTCAGTATATCTGCTAACCTGGCGGCTTTAGCATTTGGGATTTGAGTGAAGGGGTGGGTGTGTGTGTGTGTGTGTGTGTGTGTGTGTGTGTGCGCATGCACGCACATGTGTTTTAATCCTCAAGCTCTTTTCAAGATGCTGAAATAATTTAAAGGATCAGTAACAGAAATTGAATTTTGCAGGTTTTAAGATCTGTCTACACATAGGGAGCGTGCCTTCTCATAATAACCAGCCATCAGTATTTACCAAGTGAAGTCACTAAACATCAGAGTTGGTTTGAAGACTAGCCAGTCTATGAGGAACAAAGAAATCTAATATCCTATTTTAAAGGGCTATTGCGAGTTTTATGATAAATATTTCACCTTTGTCTGTTTCATGTGGTTTTTCCCTCTGTTTTCCTAACATTGAAATTATGTGCATCTTAAGCCATGAGCATTTGGATATATGCTACGTTGTGCATTGGTGAGAATCAAAGTTTTCATAATAATAGCTTATAACGCATGGCAATTTTAATCCTCAGGGACTTTCCATATGTGCTCTATCATTTGCCTTTATCACCTTCCTGAGATGGTAGAGGGGAAGGTATTTGGTCCTCAGATGAAAAAACTGAGGCCCACAGAGGTAAAAGAACCTCGTCACAGAGTAAATAACAAGGAAAATGCCCTCCAGGTAGCACTAGCCAGAGTAAATTTACAAAGTGAATTCTTTGTTCACAGATAGGATATATCACCAGCACAAGTAGGCACTCAAATATTTGTTGAATACATTGAGAAGAGCTACTAAAAATGCAATTGAAAAGCCTGTATTTCATAGTGGTGCCATTTAGCATGAAGTATCTTAAAACATTTAAACTCAGTATTCAGACTTTTGGTAAAACGTTATCTCAGAAATCAGATATAAGAAGAGCATTACAGGGGCGCCTGGGTGGCGCAGTCGGTTAAGCGTCCGACTTCCGCCAGGTCACGATCTCGCGGTCCGTGAGTTCGAGCCCCGCGTCAGGCTCTGCGCTGATGGCTCAGAGCCTGGAGCCTGTTTCCGATTCTGTGTCTCCCTCTCTCTCTGCCCCTCCCCCGTTCATGCTCTGTCTCTCTCTGTCCCAAAAATAAATAAAAAGCATTGAAAAAAAAATTTAAGAAGAGCATTACAGCTAAATTTGACTCAAAAATCATAAAAATAGTATGAGAAATGTTTGGACAGGGGAAAGAGGTGATAGATGGTCCGTTCGGCTGAAAATGCAATGTGTTAAAATGTAGGAATGAATGAAAAGACTCTGGAAGAAGTTTTCTCGATTTATTTTAGAAATCAAATTTCTTCATGTTTCCTGCTTTTGAAAATGCTTAGGTTGACATTCTTGAAGACACACATCTTGGATTTCAAAAGGAATATGGCAAAGAAACTCTCAAAACAAATGTATCCACACCAGATCCCTCTCTCTCTCTCTCTCTCTCTCTCTCTCTCTGTCCATCTGTTTACCTCTCTGTCATCTTTTTTTAACGCATACTAGAGCCAGATGTATTTTGCCCCCTTGAAGTGTTACACATGCTTAGGAGGCTTTAGGAGGAGGTTTGAAGGGCTATCTTTATATTTTTCAGATAGAAGAAATTGAACAGAAGACTCCCATTTCATAATTAAGTAGGCCTAATACTGATGTGTTACAATATGGATTCATTAGGAAATAGACTAAGATATCCATTTCAGGTAAACCTCTTGAACTGGCCACAAACATTTACACGTGTAATGTGTACTGTAAGAGTGCCATTTACTTCTCAGCCAAAGTCAGTATTTCAAGATGGTTCGCTCCTTAGAGAGACTGTCTGAAGTTTGGCCCAATGCACGACATGGGGAAGTGGGGGGAATGAGAAGAGAGGGTCCCAACTGCCTGGCTTTGAGTCCTGGCTCCTCCATTCACAGGTTGGGTGGCCTTGAGCAACAGTCTCTGCTCTCTTCCTCAGCTTCAGTCTCCCCACATTACCTCCTCATAGGTTGTCATGACGATCCAGTGAATTAATACTTGTCAGCCTCTGGGAACAGGTAATTAGGACTTCACTGTTTCTCGTTTTTGTTGTTGTGTTTGATAGTATTATTCCAAAATTCTGTTACAAGATGTTCTCATTTATAAGAAGTGGTTGAGCATAAAAAAACTCACAATTATGGCATAGAAGGAGAACGCTGGTGAAAATATTTTAAATGTGGCATGATCTGTTGGGAAAAAATAATAAATAATAACTAACCTAATCGGATAGATGTACAATAGTCCTGAAAATAAAAGTATCATCGTACATTTACTCATGCCAAAAAAAAAAAAAATCTAGATAGGGTACTAACTTTAGCATAAAGTTATTTATTTTATTAACAGGCTTCTTTATTAAAAGGCTTAATTTTAACATCACGACCACAACTTTCTCCTGATTCGTCCTTCCTTCTCTATCATCCTTGATTACCTTGTAAGCACCTTGCACTTTTTTTTTTTTTCTAAATATGACTAGTTTTTCATCTGAATACCCTACTGCTACAAATTCAAACTGTAATCAAAAATTGGTGCCAGGGTGCATTTAAGCAATTAGAATGCTGTAATTAAAGTCTGCTGTGTATGTAATCTTACAATGCACAAGAGTAAGTACAGAAGTAGAGAGCTTGGTTCTGAGGGTTTACTTAATGACAGTTATTCATCTGTTCTCCAATTGTCTCTCCTCATATTTATCAGATGTGGGTGCCTCAGAACCTCCATACTCATTAGCAGAGCCTGACCTATTTAGGCTCCCTGCCTTTCTTGCATCGCGTAACAATTTGATGGTAGATCACCACACCTAATTTTCAGGGCAGTCTCATAAACATTCACTCCCTTGCTTTGAGACTGTGTTGGTGTAAGTGTTTATACAAAGGGATCAGGTACTGCAGAATGGTGGAGCCAGTCTGTCATACTTAAGATGTGACTGACTCGTTCTGCCTGGGCTTAAAAAGAATAAAGAAAACGAGTTTCAGGATCTCAGAATGGTGGGGGGAGGGGAGGGGAATAAAAATGACAATTGAGAGGAGGAAGAATCATACCTCTGATGATATTTTTTGCAGCATTAACTGGTAGAGCACTGTCATTGAAAGGTGTAGGGCTTTTTTTTTTTTTGAGTATAGATTAATTGATTTAAAATATTTGTGAATGCCCACTGTGGTAGGCACTGTACAGGTGCTGGGTGTACAACTAAGCAAACAGATCTCTGCCTCTGGAGAGTGTGCGGTTTTGTATGATTAATAGCCCTATTTCACAAATTGTGTATATCTAATATCCAGTTCCCATTCAATTTTGTCTCATTGTCTCGGTAATGTTCTTTACATCTTTTGGGGTTTTTTTCCCATTATGATCCAGGATCACACATTGCATTTAGTGGTCATGAGTCTGTAGTCTGTAATTGGGAACATATGGCCAGTCTTTCTCTGGCTTTTCTCAAACCGGTACTTTTGAAGGGTATAGGCCAGTTGCCTGGTAGAATGTCTCTCCATTTGTGATATATGGATTCTTCTAATTTGCTGGTTGTAAACCTGTATCATGTTGGACGTGTCTCACAGCCATCTAGGAACATGGTGAAAATACAGAGACCCACACCCTGTCCTATTTCATCCTATCTCACTTCAGTGAGCCTGAGCCTCTTTATTCTTTGTTAGCTCTCCAGGCAATTCTGCTACCCACCAAAATTTGAGAGCCACTACTGTAACATAATTTCCCTGTGGCAGGAATACTAAGCAGGTGACATGTGTTCTCAGTGTATCTCACTAGGAGGCTCGCAATGTCAGTATACTTTGTTTTTGAGTAAGGTAGTATATGCCAGTTTTCTCTTCCCCTTTGTGATTTGTCTGGAGTTGACACTTGACCGCTGTTTAAGCATCCTATTTCCCAATAGTATTTGAACCAATGGACTTGGCCTCCAGTGGTGGTCTTGCCTAAGTCAGTTCATGCTGTGGTGATTGTAAATGGTGATTCTCCAATTCTTTCAATTCGTCTGCAAAGAATAATTTTTCTTCTCCTCTGTCTCCAGCTGTTAATAATACTATTATGGGTTCCTTTTTTATTCAATGTATTATCTATTCTGCCATTCATTTTGATGATCAGAATGTTCCTATTGCTATAACCTTGGCGTTAGCCTTTTTTTCCTTTCTGTGGAGAAATGGTATTTAGAAATCAAGATCTGGGCGGGGCACCTGGATGGCTCAGTTGGTTAAGCATCTGACTTCAGCTCAGGTCATGACCTCATGGTTCGTGAGTTCAAGCCCCACCTGGGACTCTCTGCTGTCATCTCAGAGCCTGTTTCAGATCCTCTGTCCCCCGTCTCTCTGCTCCTCCCCTGCTCGCATGTGTTCTTTCTCTCAAAAATAAACTTAAAAAAAAAAAGAAAGAAATCAAGGCCTGGTTTCTATTTAAACTCGTTGGAACTTCACCCCAAGGAAAAAAAATGTGCTACCTGTATACCTAAAAACGAAATGTATTGCATGAACCATACCTGGGTTGATCCTTGAGAAAGTGTGGTCTGCCTAGTTTCCCTTCTTTCTCATTTCCGTATCTGTATATTCCTTTGATTATCCTTCCGCAAATGAACACTAATTCACATGCTGCAAAACTTTCTCTCTTTGCTCCTATCTTCATTATGATCAAGTTTCTGAGAAGCGGTATGCCCAGATACTTTGATCATAATGCTTACATCTTTGAAACTGTGTTACACACCCACGAAAACACCTGTACTTGTTTGCTTTCTTTGTAATGCTTTTTTCCCTTATCCAAAACATTTTTCAAATTATTTTTAAATTTTTTTATTTATTTATTTTGAGAGCGAGAGCATAAGCAGGGGAGGGGCAAAGAGGGGGAGACAGAATCCCAAGCAGGCTCCACACCCCTAGCATGGAGCCCGATGCAGGACTCAAACCCATGAACTGTGAGATCATGGCCTGGGCTGAAATCAAGAGTCAGATGCTCAACCAAATGAGCCACCCAGGTGCCCCCTTCCAAAGCATTTTTATATCTTGTTTTTCTTTTTGTCCTCTAACTCCATGAAACATGTAAGACAGGTATTACTATTTTCCTTTTACATTTCTAGAAAGTGAAGCCAGAAGAGCAAAAGCCTTCTTAATATCTAACACCAAGTGTGTTTGGTGTTTTAAGTTTGCATATCTAGTCCCTGACACCTAGTACTTAGTTTACCTTTCCCATAGCTGGTAAAGCCTGGGCTATGTTCTCATGGTTCTGAAACTCATTCTGAGTTGAAAATTAAGTCAAATCAACTATATAGTGGATCAAGAAACACAAGAAGCTTTGCCTTTAAAGTAAATTTTTTTAATGTTTATTTAGTTTTGAGAGAGAGAGACAGAGACAGAGTGTGAGTAGGGGAGGGGCAGAGAGAGAGAGAGACACGGAATCCCAAGCAGGCTCCAGGCTCTGAGCTGGACCACAGAGCCTGACATGGGGCTCGAACCCACAAACTGTGAGATCATGACCTTAGCCAAAGTTGGATCCTTAACCCTTTGAGCCACCCAGGTGCCCTGAAGCATTCCCTTTTTTTTTTTTTAATGTTTTTATTTATTTTCGAGACAGAGACAGAGCACGAGCCGGGGAGGGGCAGAGAGAGGGAGGGACACAGAATCCAAAGCAGGCTCCAGGCTCTGAGCTGTCAGCACAGAGCCTGACGCAGGGCTCGAACTCACAGACTGTGACATCATGACCTTAGCTGAAGTCGGACGCTCAACCGACTGAGCCACCCAGGCGCCCCTCCCTTTTAAAGAAAGGAAAGGTAAAGGGGCGCCTGGGTGGCTCAGTTGGTTGAGCAGCCAACTTCGGCTCAGGTCATGATCTCACGGTCCGGTCCGTGAGTTGGAGCCCTGCATCCGGCTCTGTGCTGACAGCTCAGAGCCTGGAGCCTGTTTCAGAGTCTGTGTCTCCCTCTCTCTCTGACCCTCCCCCGTTCATGCTCTGTCTCTCTCTGTCTCAAAAGTAAATAAACATTAAGAAAAAAGTTTTTTTTTTAATGTATAAAAAAAAGGAAAGGTAAAGATATTCCCATCAACTTTTTACTTTACTACTCTTTTAGTTGATATTCTACAAATATTATGGAGCTCCTGTTCTGTGCCAGGTAGTATTCTAGGTCCCGGAGATAAAGCTAGGACCAGATAGATAAAAACCCATGCCCTTAAGGATCTAAGATATGATGAGGCAGGGATAATAGTGGGTGGGAAGAAAAACCATCAAGAAAATAGATAAGGTGTGTAATGCATTAGAAACGTGCAAGTAGGATAACCAAATACAGTTGTTCAAGGTGCTCAGTGCTCAACTCTGTGCCCGAAGTTGCCATGAGATGGTGGATCTAAGCAACTGAAGATGGAACTGCCACTAGGTAAGATGAGAAAGGCTTCTGGGAAGATCAGGAGTTCTGTTGGTTTCTCAGCTGTATATAGAAGTATAATATATGTACAGAAAAGGGCGTGTAAGTGCAGCTCAACAGACTTTCAAAATTGAACACATCTGGGGCGCCTGGGTGGCTCAGTCGGTTAAGCGTCCGACTTTGGCTCAGGTCATGATCTCACTGTCTGTGGGTTCGAGCCCCGCGTCGGGCTCTGTGCTGACTGCTCAGAGCCTGGAGCCTGTTTCAGATTCTGTGTCTCCCTCTCTCTCTGACTCTCCCCCGTTCATGCTCTGTCTCTCTCTGTCTCAAAAATAAATAAATGTTAAAAAATTAAAAAAAAAAATGAACACATCTGTGCAACTAGCATCAATATCAAGTAAACAGAATATCACCACTGAGAAGGCCCTCACATGTTCTCTTCCAGTCATTAATGCCTCCACTCCCATGACTTTTAATAGCATTTATTTGTTTTGGCTGACTTTATATTTTATATAACTGGAGTCATTCAAGGTGCCCTTTAATGTTTGGCCTAATTTGCTCGAATTAGGTTTGTGAGATTCATCCATATTGTAGTTTAGGCTAGCTTCACCCTTGCTGGGGAATAGTAGTCCATAGTATGAATATACCATAGTTCATTTGCTCATTGAAGAGCATTTGAGTAGCCTGCAGTATTTAGTTATTACAAATAGCACTGCCATGAAGGTCCCAGTGCCTGTGGCTTAGTGGATTTATGTAAATATGTCTGTTAGACGTATACCGAGGAGCAGAATTCCTGACCCATAGTGTATATTTGTGTTAAGATTTGGTAGACCTTGGGGCTCCTGGGTGGCACCGTTGGTTAAGCATCCAACTGTTGATTTCTGCTCAGGGCATGATCTCACGGTTCTTGAGTTCAAGCCCCGTAGACTCTATGCTGACAGTGCAAAGCCTGCTTGGGATTCTCTCTCTCTCTCTCTCTCTCTCTCTCTCTCTCTCTCTCTCTCTGTCTCTCTCTGTCTCTCTCTCTGCCCCTTCCTTCCTCACTTGCTCTCTCTCTTCCAATATAAATAAATAAGCATTAAAAAAAAAAACGGAGGCACCTGTGTGGCTCAGTAAGCGTCCGACTTTGGCTCCCGTCATTATCTCACGGTTCATGGGTTCATGCCCTGCGTGGGGCTCTGTGCTGACAGCTCAGAGCCTGGAGCCTGCTTCCGATTCTGTGTCTCCCTCTCTCTCTGCCCCTTCCCTGCTAATGTTCTGTCTCTCTCTCTCAAAAGTGAGTAAACATTTTAAAAAATTAAAAAAAATATATTTGGTAGACCTTGCCAAATGTTCGTCCCAGAACTAACTTATAATCTACCAACAGTGTATGAGAAGGTGTGTTAAACAGAATGTCTTCTTCATGCAGTGAAATCAGAGGTACCAAGTACATTACAAAGAAGTGTACCAAAATAGTAGTTGAAAACAATTTCAGTGCGTGCCTACAAAATGAAAATAAATAAGCTAAAACTTGTTGGCATTATAGGCTTTGGTGAAGAAATTTAATGGTACTCAAATATGCTAAAAATAATAATCCAATGGAATGATAATCAGGTAAATAATATAATGAAGAAAATGGCCCATTTATAAAGGAAAATATAAAATCCTGAGTAGTGGGGCAGCTGGATGGCTCAGCCAGGAGAGCATGCAACTCTCGGTCTCAGGTTTGACTTCAAGCCCCACACTGGGGATGGAGCCTACTTAAAATAATAAATGAAAGTAGAAATCTTTTTAAAATAATTTTAAAGATACTGAGTATTAACCCTAACACTGAATGTGTATGATCTTTATGGTGTATCATAAAACTTTATGGTTACTATATAACCATTTCAATAATGACATACATGGTTCCAAAGAGGAAGGAAAATTATTATATATTTTTTTAAATTCATAAGACTATTTAAAAAATGTTTCAAATAAGTGAAAGAGAATGTCAAAGATTATTATGGAAAATTAAAACCCTTAGATATTGAGATATGTAATAATGGAACACCAATTAAATGTTACAGAACTACACAAAAATTGAACAGTGTCCCAGAACAAAGTAGATTCCTATCGATATAATAATATTTAACAATGTAATAAGCAACACGGTGCATAATGCAGAGAGAAAAACACTGAGAGAATCTTTTTGGCTAGGCTTTATGAAAATGCTTTGTATTTGTCCTTCATAAAATGATCTCAACAACCCAATACATTCAATATTATCATCCCCCATTTTGTAGATGAGGAACTGAGTGTCAGAGAAGTAACTTGCTCAGGACCCCAAAGATTCTTTCAGTGAAGGTGATAGCCCCCACTCCAGTCTGACTTTGTAGGCCTGGAGAATAGATCGAAGAATACAATTTGTACCCAGTAGCTGAAACAAAGCGTTAACACTGGTAGCTCAAACAAAACATGAGTTCTCAAATAGGTAAGTGAACAAAGGGTCATTTCGCACATAAGCAATAGCAAATAATATGCAATTGCAAGAGAGACATTCAAGTTGATTAGTAATCAAAAAAAATTGCAAGTTTCAATGTTGCAGTATTGTTTTCTACTTTCCTAATTACCAAAAATAATTTTATTCATTTGGTGTGGCTTGTAAAACTACGTACATTTCCCTAAGCTGGAAACATTAGTAAGAATGTTTACTATCTTGATCTGGGTGATGGGTGCATGAGTGTATACACGTGTCAAAATTCATCAAGCTGTGCACTAAGATTCGTGCATGTTACTATATGTACCTCAATAAAAAAGAAAAAAAGCACATTACAGTATGTATGGCAGGTGATGAAATCAGAGTTGCCTGTGAGGAAATAAAAGTAGAAATAATTAGATCCTGCCAAGGTTAAGGTTGGTATAAAACATTTAGCATGGGTAGTATAAAGCGTTTAACCCACAAATTCGAAACTCAACTTCTCTTAAGAACCACAGCAGGGGCGCCTGGGTGGCGTAGTCGGTTAAGCGTCCGACTTCAGCCAGGTCACGATCTCGCGGTCCGGGAGTTCGAGCCCCGCGTCAGGCTCTGGGCTGATGGCTCGGAGCCTGGAGCCTGTTTCCGATTCTGTGTCTCCCTCTCTCTCTGCCCCTCCCCCGTTCATGCTCTGTCTCTCTCTGTCTCAAAAATAAATAAACGTTGAAAAAAAAAATTAAAAAAAAAAAAAAAAAAAAAGAACCACAGCAAAGAGGAAGTTATGACCACTTGCATAACTCACGGTGGTCTTTAAGGTAGAAACAGAGCAGCTGCCCAGCGGAGCACAGTCACTACTGCTCCTAAAAATCAGAAACTTCTCCCAGGGGTCCTGGTGAAGGACTGGTCTATGAGTAATTAACAATGCCCTCAACAACACACCCAGAGTTATTAAAATACTGAGGTTCTGAGGGTTGCTTCTTCTCTTGTTCCTCAACAGAAGCCGGTGGAGTAATGCCAAAACACAGTTACAAAAAAAGCAGTTTTACCTTGGGACAAAACTTATGGTTCCATTTTGTAAGTTTCTAATGGTTCTCGGTTAGTCCAGAGACCTCTGAGATAATCTAGATCAGTGGTTCCCAGCTGGGGACCTTTGCCACCCAGGGGACATATGGAAAATGTTTGGAGACATTTTTGGTTGTCACAGCTTGGGGGGGCGGGGGTTGCTGCTGGAATCTAGCGGATAGAGGCCGGGGGCACACCCTATGATGCACAGGATAGCCCCCACAAAAAAAAACAATTAACTGAAAATGTCAGTTACGCCAAGGTTGCCAAGCTCTGGTCTCAAGGAACAAAATGGAAAATATACCGGAAACATTACTACTATGTATCATTGAGACCAGCTTCCAGACACATTACTTCTCACAACTAGCTTGGACAAAAAAGGACAAAGTGTTTGGTTCATTTACAAGGGGAATATGGGGTGCAGATGTGGTAGTTATGGCCTGGTCTCCTAGGGGCACAGTAATCCCAAAAGACAGGAACTAGCCCCGGGGAGTATGCCTTTATGGTTCAGCAAGAACTGCCTTGTAAGAGAGTAGGTAAGTGTTGAGTGTTGATGTGCACACCGCCCCCCGCAAACAGGCTAATAGTATGAAACCAGTGAGTCCAGAGCTCTAGAATTCTCTGATCTGTCAGGTTCCTCTTCCATGTAGATGTGTCTACAGAAGGAATTAAGAGGTTTCCAGGGAGCTATATCCGTTCACTCATTTGTGCACTTCTCACATCTATTCTTTGCACTCTGTTTGCTGGCTTAGTAGTAAATCAAAATGAGAGCATCTGAGCACCCAAGTCACTGTGTTTGCCAACTTTTGAGTTTTAACCAGACTTTGAAGTCTGGCTTGGCTGAGCAGTGGATGCAGTTGACTACCCATGTCCGGAAGTCCCTTTCTCTCTATCTGTGGGCATTGATTCCCTCTGGTTCACATCTTCCCAACTTTGTCTTGAGACGCAGCAAGACCCTTGGCCCTAATTTGGAAAATCCCTGGTTGTGGCTTTGGACCAGCTTCTGTCACTTGTCCGCAGAAAGATGATTGTGTTTGCATGTAAGCCAGTGGGGAAAGAAGCGGTTCTGAAAAGATTGTGATATTGGGACATCCTGCCCAGAAACACGCATGGGTACCAGGCAGTCAAGACAAATAGATAGCCAGCACTCTGGGAAATTATGTCAATTTTTTACAAACTTCTTATTTTAGAATCATTTCAAACTTACAGAAGAGCTGTAAGAATGGCACAAAAACACAGTATGTCCATCAAACCAAATTCACCAGTTGTCAACATTTTGCTACGTTTGCTCTCTCACCCCCTGCCCACGGATGTGTCCTTTTTTCTGAACCAGTTAAGAGTAAGTTACGCTCTTTATCCTTACATAATCCATTGTGTATTTCCTAAGATCAAAGCCACCCTTTATAGAACCCTGTTACAATGATCACATTTAGAACATTTAACAATTGAATCTGGACTGTTGCCTAATGTACCCTCCAACTTTCCCAGGGGTGCCCTTTGTAACAACTTTTCCTCTTGACATGGGATGACACATTTCATTTGGTTGTTACGACTGCCTCGTCTCCTTTCCTTCGAAACAGTTCTTCAGCCTTTCTTTGGCATTGATCCTATTTACATTTTTGAAGGCTATGGGCCAGATATTTTATAGGATGTCCCTCAATTTGAGTTTGTCTCACGCTTCCTCGTGATTAGATCTAGTGATGTATTTTCGGCTGCAGTACCACCCAGTGGTGTGCTAGCCAGCTAGTACCTGCTGTAAGAGCCGATTCTCACATCTCTTCCCAGCAGTGTGTCCTGTGATGTCATATCGGTAGCTTGGTAGCTACTTCAAGCTACTATTGGTAGCTTGAAATCGGCTGTGGTGGGGGCATTTGCACCGTGGAAATCCACAAATGCTACAACTGAGGGATCGTTCCCCCCCCCTTCCCCATTTCTGGCTGTGAAACATTTACATTTACTAGTACAGACGTGTATATAAGTGACGTTATGTCCTTCTCAATGCATATTATCAGGAGGCCGGTCTGTACAGTTATTGGTAATGTCTCATCACTTCATTAAGATTGTATCTGTCAGGTTTCTCCACTGAAAAGCTACCATTTTTCCCTCTTGTAATTAAATTTCCCCAATAGAGAGATGCTTCGTGATTATGTAAATACCCTATCCTGTTTCTCACCAAACTTTCACCCAATAGTTTTTGTTTATTGAAAACTGTTACCTGAACAATCAGCAGTATGATGACTGCAAGTGCTAATTTTCCATTCCTCTCATTTCTCATATATTTATTTGTTGGTGTTCTTCAAGTTGCCTTTTTTAATAGACTTAACCCTAAAATTGCTAGATAATTAGTAATACACTTGGAAATAAGCTGGCTTCCCCCAACAGTTTGTCAAATAGTTCCAGATCCTAAGTATTTGTGAGCAAGTGATTCATGCCCATTGTTGTTGTGCAGAATAAGCTTCCATGAAGTATTACATCAATACAGATGAGTCTTCACAAGGAATTTTCCCATTCCTATTATGAGGCGTTTATGGTTAATGATAACTTACCACCCACCAGCAGTGGAGGTGGCATTTGGAGTCATTTTTCAGTCTTACCTGATTATAGTTTTTGCCAAAAGCCTACCTTTAGAAGATTCCTGGTGAGAGCTTTACGTTGGAGTCAGAAAGGTAACTAGTGGCCACGATGGACTCGAAAGAGCCTGGAGTCACCATCTGCTGTGGGGTTGGGTAGGACACTTCATGTCCCTGATTCTCAGTGCCATCATCTACAGAATAATAGAAGTCATATTTTCACTAAATGCTTTTTCAAGTTCTAAAACTTTCTTTTATTCTCTTCTCCTTGTGAATCAAAACGTATAGTTCTCATTTCATTAGCAAGATGTTTTGGTCAACTGAGCCAACAAGCCAAACACAAAATAAAATGTCCAACATGGATCCTGAACCTAGTGACCTAGAGACTGGATCCGTAAGCCAGCTAAATTAGCCATGAGGGTAGAACACCAAGACTTGATACTGTTTCGTATTACCCTTGTGCATTCAGCCACATCATCTGACTGACTTCTCTGCTCCTCTTTGTTTATCCCTGACAGTCATGGAAACCCACTGAAGGATCCCGTTACCTATCTCTTTGAGGAGATCCCTCTCCGATGTTAGCTTGCCCAGTACCTATAAGGTTACCTCTGTTACCATGGTTATAAGTAAAAGAAATCTTCCATCCCCGGGCAGACGGCAATTTCTAAAGAGCATTTGCACTTTATGCATGAAATTCTGGAGTTCTCTAGAAGTCTTAATTAAATTTCACCATATGAAATTGCTGAGAACCAGGCAGATAGTATTAGTTTTGCTTGGTCTGTTGCTTGGTGAGCTCCATGCACAAGTTAAGTAACCTTGGCAATCAGTGTCAGAACTCAAAACATGTTGCATTGTATTTCCAGAACAGTGGTTAAGAGGAAGGTGAGGTAGGGGCTGAGGTATATAAAAGAATGTAAGGCTTAGGGTTGCCTGGGTGGCTCAGTCGGTTAAGTGTCTGTCTTCGGCTCAGGTCATAATCTCACGGTTGGTGGGTTCGTGCCCTGCGTCAGCTCTGTGCTGACACCTCAGAGCCTGGAGCCTGCTTCGGATTCTGTGTCTCCCTGTCTCTCTGCCCCTCCCCCGCTTGCACTCTGTGTCTCTCTCTCTCTACACTTAAAAAAATTTTTTTAAAGATAAAAGAATGTAAGGCTTGGCCAAACCATGCGTTCTCCTCTCTCCCAGGAACGAGATTTTGGTAGGCCCCACCCCTGCACCCCTCCGTCACCCTCCTCCACCAGAATTGTGTTGGGACAACTAGTATGGGTGAATAAAAGTCCACAGGTGAGTTGCGTATGTGCCTCCCCACTCTTCTGGAGCTGCCTGAGCCTGGTACTTCTCATGCCTCAGCTCCTCATTTGATCATTTTTAATATTTAATGACCCTCTAAGGTAGAGAATTCTTTGGCAGCATTCTTAAGAGTTTCTGTCTGAGGCCTTTTTATCTGCTGAACTTCCATTTACGAAATTGAAAAGTTAGTGTCTAAAATATTGTTTGGATGACTCACCTCAGGTTCTGATGAGGCAGAGGCGGTCATGGGGGGCCAGAGGAGTTGGTCATGGTTTTCAATAAATTTTATTTAGCTTTTGTTATTTTAATGTCCGAAATAATCCAATTTTTTTCTCTTTTGTAAGATTTTAAGACAGACTGGACTGTAAATTCGGGCATGATTTCAAACTCAAAGATGGTTTTGAGCATTCCTCCCCCCTCCCCATTACCCCCCTCCCTTTGCATGAGTTTTTTCTTTTTTTTTTTCTTTGAACATAAGGAATTTCAGCTTTCTAGAATTTAATCTCGATCAACACTCATCTCACCTGTTGGATTAGCTGCTTCATCATCTTTCACCAGGTTAGAAAACCACTGTCTCTCTAGCCTGAAAGACAGAGGGCAATTGATGCTTACAACCAGCCTGCCTTTTCTTTGATTTTGTAATCTGTTTCTAGAGATTATAAGCGAGCTTTGAATTCCAAGGCTCTGGACCTGTCAGCTTTTAAAGGAAAAACTTTGAAGCAAATCCATTTCCTCAGGTTTCAGAAGGGAAACTTAGATGTTACAGGATGAAAATAATTTGTTTTCATTTTGTAATATAAGGGAAACACAGATAATTATCACAGCTGACATTGTAATGCCCTAGGTTTTTGGTTTCTTTATTTTATGGCTTTTAGAAGAATGATTATTATTTGTTTTTGGTTTTTTTCCTTTTTTTTTTTTTTTGAGAACCCCAATCAAATCACTTGGAAACGTGAGAGAAAAGCGTAATCCTTTCCAAAATCCTCAGTGAGCTAACTGCTCTGTAAGCCTACCTAGTATGCGTTTACTTTAAAGCTACTTTTACTCACCATTAATGCTGTTGGTTTAGCTGAAAAAACTCTGCAGCCCAAATTCAACGGGTAGAAGGGAGAAATAATGAGTTTGGGTTCATTTCTAGGCTGATGAGTTCTATGATCTCAAACAATATGCACTTTCAAGTACTAATTATGTAAGACTTAAGGTTATATGGAATGGTTTTAGTGTGTGTGAATGCCCACAAGCTAGCATATCACAAGTTTTTAAAAAATAAAGATCCTTCTATACCACTCATCGACTCGTTGTTGCAATATATTACACGAGGCAATAATGGTGTTGATGTATATGGTCACATATTATTTATTAACAAAATAAATGAAGGCATATGTGAGTATTATTGATAGAGGCAATATTCCTTCCACACACACTTATGCATCTCTATCAGGCTACTGAAAAAGCATTCCTGTTTTCCAAAGTCCAGAATTCCTATATTTTTGGAGGGGGGGGGGGATCTTAAAGGATGAAAAAATAAAATAATGGGTAAAATAATAAATTAGAGTAATCAAACTTCAATATAAAGGAACAGAATTTTAGTCTTCTCTAAGTATTTGCTATAATCAATTCTTAAGGCTTTACATTTTATATCTAAGTGTATGCGTGTTAATTCAATAATGTGTCATTGATGCAGTAGTGAATTTATATTTTTAGTAATAGTTGCATTGTGGGTATACCAACATAACCATGCAGTGACACAGAGGGGGGAAAAAAAGATCTCAGGAAAACACCAAATGAATCTGAGAAAATCTTCAGAGCTTAACAATGAACTTGTAGGGATAAAAATTATTCGTTGGGAAGTTGTCTGAATTTTCAGCCTCAGAGTCATTTGTATTTCTTCCAGAATACTGCTCTCTGAAACAGACGCGGGCGCGGGCGCGCGCACACACACACACACACACACACACACACACACACACACTTTGTGGCTTCCCCTGACCGCTGGATGCGTCCCTCCATGCCCCCCTCCCTTTGCCTTGCAATGGTATGATCTGCGTTTGATTGTAAACTGGAGGTGCCAAGCTGTGACAGCTTCCCCAACTCAACAGCCATTTGCTACAACCTAGGGCAGCCTTGTTCAGCGATGCTTTCCTTTTCCCCAACAGGGGCAAATCGAAGCGGACAGCGAAACCATCTTCAAGTTAGCCGCACTTGTGTTACAGGTAAGAATCAGCACACTGCCTCTTGCCCGCGCCTTTTTGTTTGCTGGTTTTTGTGAATCGCCTGCAGCTCTGAAACTTTCGCATGGGCCAGTTGGCTGATAGATGTTTAAGCCAGTTGGTTGTTTGCCAATGAAAAACGTGAGCCACCGTTTTCTGTTTGAGCGTCACTTGCGCAGGCTATAGTGTGATGTTGCAAAGGAAAATGAAATTTAGACTGTTCCGAGGGAAAAGAATTAAGACTGTACTTCAGGAAAAGAGCTCTGGGTTACTTGGATTTGGGAAGCAGCAATTGTTAAAAACAGCTGTAATTTTCATTTAAATTGAGTAACTTTCGCCTGCATTTTCTGGAGGCAGAGTGAAAGAGCCCCTTAATTCTTAAAGGCACTAGTAGCTGAGAAATCCAACGTGTTCCATGCTTGTTTAAAAAGAGAAAACAAATAGCATGGGTTGATTTACCTACACCCTGGTTTAAAAAGTCTGCCTCCAGACTAAAAAGTGTGCTGCTCGGATAAACAAGCATGTATCACGTGATCTTAGAAATCTAAAAGAAGACCTAGTCATCTGTGCTTTTTCAGATATATCTGTCTCTTCTGTTAAGAATAAGAAATATTTCATGGATACTAATATTTTCTCACCAGTGCCACATTCTCCGTGGCCACAGAGAAAGCTTCCTCGTGCACATTCCTCCAAACAAAATTCAGGCACTCAAAGTGGGAAACGAGACCCAGAGTGAAATTCATTCGCTTAATCCACATACATACATATTGATCGTCTATCATTGTGTTTTATTTCAGGAAGCCAAAGGGGATTATACCAGGTAATGTTTCCTTTTCTGATATTACTATGCAAAATAACCCTAGCTGAACCGTAGCTGAATGCTGTTGCTTTAAATAACAATGGATGCAAACTCAAAAGAAAGTCGATCTCAGAGCGGGAGACTGAGATCTCTTCCCTCTTCAAATAGGGACCTATTCTTTCTGTGAATGAATCCAGCAATGAAGCTTTCTTACCATTTTTCAAGCCAGAGTGACAGTGAATTGTAAACAGAAGCCCTCCAAAGTTCTAGTTTCTGTTATCTGTTAGCAGGATGAAGAAATCCGCAAAAAGCTTTGGTAGGCTGTGCTTTTTTAAACTTATAATAATCCTGTGTTGGACAAAAAAAAAAAAAAAATCCTGTGTTGGAAGAGTTATAACACATGCACAAGAAGATAAACTCTATCAGCTGCTTAGTTAAGGGATTAATAGGGGCTTTCTTTTTGCAGCTGCCCTGAAGGGGCCTCACCCTTCATACACTTGACCTAACAGTTGTATTGTCGCCACCGGGACACTTACTGGTTCTAACTGCCTAGCTGGCCACCTCATCAGAGTATTTGTCTTTGAATTCATGCTCTACCTGCTCCTTTCTGTCCTTTTCACACAGTAGCTGTAGTTGGAGAAGCAGAAACGGTTAAAGGCGAAAGCAGGGCCTCCAATTAGGAACAGACCACAGGCCAATGACCCATCGAAAGCCTCACCTCTTCCACGTTAATGTTCCACTCCTGGTAAACTTTACCCGTAGATTATTTACAGATCACCTAGTAATCGTTCCCAGCCAAGGTTTTGAATAGTATGCGCCTTAAGGGACTGCTTACCGAACAATGCCTTCCAAGCTTGAAAACCTCCAGTCACAGAGTACTCTTTCACCTCAGAACCTCCAAGTCTGCCTGTTCAGTTTGGGAAAATGACTGAGGAGCCCACTTAACAGGCCATGATCCGTTCACCACATTCGTTAACTTTGTTTGGCACCGTGTTACTTTTTTCTTTTTTTAATTTGTGTTCAAGTTAGGAAAAACGCTTTGAAAAAAACCGGGAAGACCTATAAATGCCAATTTTGTTTTTAATGAAAAGGAAATGTTGGGATACGAGGAGGATAAATTAGTTTCTAGATCCTTGACACGACGCTGCTGGGTTTCCCCGCGCTTGGCTTTCTTGGAGAAGCCCTATTCCCTAGGAGGATCAGACATGTGAGGAATGTCAGTCATCATGTTAGGGGGTGAGTCTGAAGTTGATTGATAAATGAGGGCTTTAGGGCCAGAAGCTCACTCTGCAGTCTGTGAACTGCTAACCCTTCCTTCTCCATTTTCTGCCTGCCAGGCATGTGATGGACACTCTCTGAGCCTCATTTCCTCGTCAGGAAGATGCTACCTGCCCCCTAGATTAGCAGCTGTAGATTGGGAGATCAAATGTATGTAAACATTGCCCGGGGCAGTTTCTGGCATGGAGTAAGCTCTCTGTACACTTTGGCTATTATTATCAATTATTCTAGTGTCATTATTGCCTTCCTCATTATCATCATCCTGTCCTGTCTCTTGGCAACCTGGGAAGAGACTTTTGGGACCAAGGTGGTTTTGAACAAGCTGAATCGCATATTAAGGGGAAGAACAGAAGAGACAGGCTGATGTCACAAACTTCCTTAGGGAAGATCTCTTGCCTAGGACTGAAAGTCCTTTGGTAGTAAGTCTAGACCTTTTAGCCCTAAGACTTCAAGGTTGGTGAGTTAGTTGCTCCAAGCCCGAACCAATCCTCCTTTTTAACTTTGCTCTGTGCCTGCTGGTTTCCTGAGTGATTACTAGGCTGATGAACTGGAGGACACTGTTCTGAACTTGTCTGACCCACACTGAGGAGTAGAAGGAATGGGAGACCGGCCACCAAGGAACTAGCAACATGACCCTAAGTGAGCCGCTTGTCCTTTCGGGGCCTCAGCTTCCTCATCTGTAAATTGGGATTAATGAAAGTAGTGACTTGGCAGGATGGTTTTTGAGGAGATGAATGGTGTGGAACAACTTTGGAAGTACAGATTGTTTTGCAAGCAAGCATTAGTGATTGCTGACCAGGGTAAAGGAAAGAATAAGGTACTGTGAACTGTTGACATTGGGTTTATAATGAGGCAGAATTGTGATTCCTTGCTACCACCCACCCCCTCCCTGTGATGTGATTGTTCCTCCTCTGAGTGGAGAGACTATATTTTTCCTCCAAAGTTTTGTTATAAAACTAATTTAAGACAATCAGGCAAAATTAAGTACCTCAAGGCATTGTTACATATTGGTTAAAGCAAAGACATAGAATCAGACAGACTTACTCAGATGCCAGCGTCTGCTACTTACTCCCTGTGTAATGTTGAGCAGGTTATTTAAAGTGCCCAGGCCTCGACTTCCTCCTCTGCAAAATGGAACTTATATTCATAGTATACACCCTGTAGCATTGCTATGAGAATGAAATGATTAATATTTGCAAAGTGCTTCGAATAGTTCCTTCCGTCCCCCCTGTTGCTTCAAATATGAATTGTTTGGTATATAAATGATGCTGTGGTGAACATCTTGGTATAGTTGGGAGGTGGTTATCTGTGATTATTTTCTTATAGGATATTTCTCAGGTCGAAACAGGCAGAGGGATGTTCCTTAAAAAGGCAGAGTACAACGTGCTAAAATGGAGTTTGTACATTCTTGATCGCTAATTAAAATTATACAAAGTTTATAGCTTTATCCAGTAACATCGACTGAATGCCTAAAATGCGTCAGCCCCAGTCTAGGCACTGAGGACACAATGACACATAGATGCGGGCATCTCATTCCAGGGAACTTGGCCTTCTGTCAAGGGCTACCTCAAGGGCCATTCTGAATTCCACGTTTCTGTTGGTTTACATGTGGGTGGCTGTAGCTCTTGGCTTTTAGAACTAAACTGAGTTTACTCACTGAGGTTTGAACCTCCAAAAATGTCACTAAGTTCCAAGACCAGAGCAATGTGGCTTTCTCAATTAAAAAAGTGATTGAACACCTACTTCTTTTTTTATTTATGTATTTTGAGACAGAGAGAGAGGGAGAGAGGGAGAGAGGGAGAGAGGGAGAGAGGGAGAGAGAGAGAGAGAGAGAGAGAGAGAGAGAGAGAGAGAGAGAGAATCCCAAGCAGGCTCCACACTGTCAGCACAGAGCCCCACATGGGCTTGGATCCTGTGAACCGTGAGATCATGACCTGAGAGAAATCAAGAGTCAGACACTTAGCCAACTGAGCCACCCAGGTGCCCGGAAACTGCTACTTAATGCTGCTCTGGCCCACCCACTCCTTGTGAATTATCTCCGGCTGTCTCAAATTCAGCATTTCCAAAGCTGAACCCACCAGGATCCCAGCCCCCAGAGCAGCGCCTCTTCCCTGGCTCCCTTTGTATGACATCACCTTTCTCTCTTGAATCATCGCTGAGGATTTCCCCTTCTCCCTCCCGCCTATTTCCTCCGTCTGTCAGTCAGCTCCTTTCTCTTCCTCTATCAGAGTGCTTGCTTTCTCAGCCCTCATTCCCCTCCACTCAACCCGACTGGAGAGCTCTGTGTGTATAGTTTGAGTGCTTTCGATGACATTATTTTCAAAGTCCACGCGTAATTTTATTCAGTCCCCACCACAAATGTTATTGCCATTTAACAAATTAATAGATGGAAAATCAGGCCCAAGGGAACAATGTCCCAGAGCCAGTGATCTCCTGGGTCTTTTCTGATTCCATCACCCACAACCACCCACAACAGACCCCAGTCATCTTCCCCAGACATTAATGGGATCATCATTTTCACCTTCTAAGAATCTCTCGGGTTCCCATGGCAGAGACCCTCCAACACCCTAACCTGGCCTCGAGGCTCTACTTAGTCTATATGATGTACTTAAATATCCTATACTCTGCTGTTCATATCTGTTCATGCCTCTCTTCTCCTTCCTCCACATACTCTGTACTGTCGTCCCTGCGTGGCTTTGCTCAAACTCTTCTTCTGGAATGCCTTTAAAAAACAACAATCCTCCCCTTCTTATTTAGCTTCCTGCCATGCTTCCTTAAGAGTATTTTAAGTGAACATTATCATAACCAGTAGGAAACCTTGCTCCCTGAAAGTTAATTAAAATAGTAGAGGGGAGGGTGGACTTTCATTCTCTTTAAATAGGTGACAGTCTGAATTCCCAAGTCAGCCTTTAAGCTGCAAAGATAACAAGCTGCTTGGGTAACAGAACACAGACAAACGCAGAGAATTCCTGAAAGCTGACAAGGCTCAAGGCTTTATCACTGAGCCAGCCACAAATGAGTTTATAAAAGCAAAGCCTTTTTTTCCCCCTTTTTTCTTAAGATCCTGAAAGGTGGAAGTTACCGAATAACCATGTGATTAGGGCACTTCTGCTTGGAAGAAAAAGTGAGTGACTACAATTTGCAATTCAGTGCTGGGTCAGAATGAGAGTACATTGTCACCCAGCTTCAAATGGGAAGGAATAATTCACAACTTACAGCTGTGCTCCAAAAAAAAAAAAAAAAAAAAAAATGCAGCTATTTCCCATGGGAAAGGAACTTTTGTGGAGTCCCTAAGAGTAGTTAATGAGGGAGGGGAGAAAAAAATCAAAGACTTTAAAGTACTTTCCGGCCTCGGTCCTATATCTCTAGAGCACTTAAAAGCTCTAAAATATTCTTCCGTTTCCAGAACCTGTAACATCAGTTACAATAATAAAAATAGCAGCTCCCGTGGGCTTGGTGCTGTGCCCAGTGCTTACATCAATGGGGAGGCAGTAGTGAAAACAGGAGCTCTGGAATTTAACTGCTTGGGTTCAAATCCAGGCCCAGACCCTTGCTGGCTGTGGGCAAGCCACACAACCTTGCTGGCTAACTGTGGCTAGCCAACCTCTCTGGAACCCGGTTTCTGGGTTCGGGGTCTCCGTAAATGTTACATGGCATTGTTATTGTTCCTAATGTACATCACATCAACCCTGTGATGATAGGCAGCTGTTAGTATCCCCATTTTGCAGATGGGAAAGCTGAGACTTGGAGCAAGCAAGTGGCTTACTGTCTAGGTCACATATAGCTAGAGAGTGACAGAATTAGGACTCCAGGGCTCCTGCTCTTTACCGCCGTCAGGAGTCTCCCGTTTTGGATTCCAACACAAACTGTAAGAATCATTACCTTTCTTGCTGGCAGAATGAAGAAGACTGACTGGACAGAAATTGAACATTTCTGTCTTGTTTTGGGCAAGGGCTGTCATGAATCAGCAAAAGGCTTTTGTGAAGAAAAACTGTCAAGAAGCAGCTTTTCTCTCTCCCTGTGAAATGACTGTCTTTTCAAGTTTGACCTAAAGATATAGACAAGTCCTTCTGAATATCAGTTCAGTGCTTTAATGCTTCATTTTTAATGATTTGTAAATACATCTAAGTGTTTGGTGGTTTTACATGTTTTACAAACATTAATTCATTAATCATCTTCACCCTATGAACTTGGTATAATATTATCCCCATACTACAAGCGAGATGAAGAAATTCTGTGCAGCATTATATTTATATTACCATATTATGGTTTCATGTTTCCCAATAACTTGGCCAGATGTTAAGAGTTATGATGAATAAACAAACAAGGTAACAACACGTAGGGAATCATGGACAAATGATTGGGAAATACCTGATCAAGAGTTAAACAAAATTCAAGTTCTTTTCGGTAAGTTTCCAATCTGCTCATGTGTATAGCGAATCTCCTAGAAGAAAACATGTAAACAGTGTTTCCTACACTTGTTTGTCCCTGATGTATGAGCCTCTTGTTCAACGTTCTCTGGACCTCACCTTGTTAAGTGTGGGTTCATTTATTTGCTGAAAACTCAGTATTAAAATGCCTTTAAAAGATAAGCAATTTGGGGAAATCTGTTCTTTGTACTTCCTGCCAGATTCATTACTACCCTAGATTTTAATTCCATTAACTCTTAGGCAGGATAAACATTCAGCAAGTTCTGAACTTGCTTTTTCCGAAGAGCTCTGAATTTGGAAAAAATCAGCCATTCCACACAATGGGCACTTTTTCATCTCTTCTAAGCACAGGATGTTAGAGCTGCCCAATACCAGGCATTTGAATGCTCATCTTATAGCTGATGAACTAAGGAGTGACATATCCATGACAATTCAGGTAGACAAGACCAGACCTGCAGTCTGTGTACCCCAACTGTCTCAGATTTACCGTTTTCACTTCCATCTATGTAAGCAGACCTATGTGCATCCCTGCTGTCCCTGCTGGAAGGCAGTGAGGGACGGCAGGCAGTGGACTCTACCCTGGTAAGTGGTGTTATCAGCGCAGTAGCCCCGAGTCTAATATTAGTCACTCGAGGAGACAGTTTAAGAGTGAGAAGGCAGGAAGTGAGCTCTCGATCATCGGGCCCTTGGATGCCTTGCCTTTTTCTCATCGTTCCACTCCATTCATTTGTGTAGATTAAATACCTAACGTATATGAGGAGCCGGACCAACCAAGGGCTGTGATGGAAGCAGACTGTATTTCCTGTCTCCTTTGTAGGAGATGCTGGGGAAAGGCATGCACTCTGGAGTCAGAGAGGCTGGTGTGAGTTTGAGGCAAGCCCTCCCAATCTGCAGGTGGCATGACCTCCTGAATCTAAGGTCCTTTTTCTTTAAGAGGTTTGTTTTGTGGAGTAAATGAGATAATGTACCTTTCAGGGTGCCTGGTACAGAATGGAGATGTTGTAGTACTTGGGAGCTGGCTTCCACTTTCCCCTGAGTCCCATCAATTATAGTGAGGTGTGGGTGGTTTTTGTGGCCTTTTTTTTTTTTTAAACCATCTTAGCAGTTATTAAGTGCACAGTTTAGTGGTGCACATTGTTGTGCAACCATCCCCACCATCTGCCTCCAGAATTTTTCTTCCTGCAAAACTAAAACTCTGTACCCACTAAATAGTAACACCCGTGCCCCCCTCCACCAGCCCCGGGCACCCACCATTCCACTTTCTGTCTCTGTGAATTTGCCTGTTCTGGGCACCTCATGCAGTATTTGTCTTTTAGTGACTGGCTTATTTTACTTATCATCATGTCCTTACGGATCTCATCTATGTTGTACTGTGAGCCCGAATTTCTTCTATTTTAAGGCTGAATAATATTCCATTGGGTGTATAGACCACATTTTGTTTATCTGCTCATCCATGGATGGACACACGTACGCAAATATCTTTTTGAGACCCTGATTCCAATTATTCTGGGAAGAGAGATGCATTTTTTTAAGAAGAGTCCCTGGCTTCTAGGTACTTTATTATATTCCACCATTCATTGGAGTAGGATGGGATGAGCTAAGAATAGGAATTTAGGACAGAGCTCAGATTCTTATTGTAAATCATCAGGTGCTACTTAGCAAAATTAATGCTTAAGGAGTCTAGCATTTATATTAAAAATATTGTTGTAGATGAACGTCTATTGACATGGAAAGATCATTACAATATACAAAGTGGAAAATAAAACAGAAGTATATATATTATCCCTTTAAAAAAACACAAAAGGGGGCGCCTGGGTGGCACAGTCGGTTAAGCGTCCGACTTCAGCCAGGTCACGATCTTGCGGTCTGTGAGTTCAAGCCCCGCGTCGGGCTCTGGGCTGATGGCTCAGAGCCTGGAGCCTGTTTCCGATTCTGTGTCTCCCTCTCTCTCTGCCCCTCCCCCGTTCATGCTCTGTCTCTCTCTGTCCCAAAAATAAATAAACGTTGGAAAAAAAAATTTTTTTTAAATAAAAAATAAAAAATAAAAAAACACAAAAAACGTGTGCCAGGATATTCAAACACGCAATACATGCTTGAAAACCGGTGTGTAAGTTACAGTATAGTGCAGTATCCTCTGAATTTTTTTTTGTTCATACAGCACATTCATTCCCAGTGTAAGTATATGTTTTATTTATTTGTCTATTTGTAACAGTTACATGCATGTGGAACCATACCAACATCCTATCCAGAATAAAATATTTACAAAAGAAAAATGTGTGGAAAGGCATGAGCCAGCTTAACACGTTCAAAGAAATAGATACAAATAAATACCATTAGAAGTCCTACTATTTTCTTTTTGTACAGCCACATACCTCTCCACCATAGAGACTACAAGAGAGTGTATTCTTTTATTATTATTATTAAAAACATTTTTTAAGTTTATTTATTTATTTTGAGAGGGAAGGATAGGTGGGGGAGGGGCAGAGAGAAAGAGAGGGAGGGAGAGAGAGAGAGGATCCCAAGCAGGCTCCGCAATGTCAACACAGAGCCCAATGGCAGGGCTCAAACCTACAAGCCACGAGATCATGACCTGAGCTAAAGCCAAGAGTCAGATGTTTAACTGGCTGAGCCACCCAGGCGCCCTGAGAGTGGATTCTGAAGTTAGGCAGAGCTGAGTTCTAGATTCTACCTCTCACTGGTGGACAGTCTTAACTAAGGTACTGAACATCTCTAAAACTCAGTTTCCTTATCTGTAAAGGGATAATTACGGTTCTTTAAAAAAAAAATTATTAAGGTATGATTGACATGTAACATTAGTTTCAGGTGCAGCAATCTACATGATGATTAGACATTGTATATAGTGTGCAGGGATCACCACAATAAATCTCCTTGACACCCATCGCCAGATGTAGTTGTGACCTTTTTTTTTTTTTCTGGTGATGAGGACATTTAAGATCTCTGTTAGCAACGTTCAAATATGCAGTACAGTACGACCATGGTTTTTTTGCACGCTGCCTGGATAAAGGTAGGGGCAGAAAAAAATTAAGCTATTGTTATGTTTGTCATGACTTAACAATTGTCTCAGGACGGTGGGAGGAAAAATGTTGCTAATTTTCCTTCTTTGCATGTCAGTGTGTTTTCGTCGATCAGCCTCCAACACTTAGACGCCATTTTGTATTTTAAAAACCTCGAAGTTTCACACAGTCACGTCCACCTCTCGGGCACGGCGTCCTCTTTCAGAATGAATGTAAGATCTGTGGCACGCTACCCACTTTGCCTAATGCAAACTTCCCAAACCAAGGCTTCAGCTTCTCCCTGCCACCCAGAGCCGGGAGCCCATGACTCTCTGCAGCGTGTGGGAGGCCCTGTCCAAAACCCGCTGGCGCCCAGAGGCTCTGTCAACAAGCTCATTCAGTTTGGGCACAGGCGCCCGAGGCTGGGCAGGCGGAAAGGAAGCAATTAAGACAATGGAAACCTACCGGGGGAGAAAAAGCTGTTGGCTGGGTCGACTTCATGGGTGTGTGACCTGTGCAGTCACACGGGGCCCCCGACTCAGCGGGGCCCCAAGCTTGGTTGATGCTCTTCTGTCCCCATTTTGAAATTGGTAATGATTTTTTTAACAAGGGGCTCCACGTTTTCATTTGTCTCGGGGCCTTGCAGACTGTGTGGCTGGTGCCCGTGTGAGGCCTAGATGTTGAATAGATTAGTGAAAGAAGGTGCCTTTTCTGGTGTCTAAACAGGTCCTCCAATGAGAAAGGTGGAACCACACAGAATTCTACAACTCGGCTTTTTTTTTTTTTTTTTTTTTTTTTTTTTGCGTACGTGTGGAAGGTCTTAGCCCTTTCTTTTCTTTTTTTAATGTTTTTTAATGTTTGTTTATTTTTTGAGAGAGACAGATGGCGAGTGGGGGGAGGAGCAGAGAGAGAGGGAGACACAGAATCCAAAGCCGGATCCAGGCTGTGAGCTGTCAGCACAGAGCCGGACGCGGGGCTTGACTTCACCAACCACGAGATCTTGACCTGAGCCGAAGTGGGACGCTTAACTGACTGAGCCACCCAGGCGCCCCTTGCCTTGCCCATTCTGATTCCATTTTGCATGATCTCCCAGGTCTGAGGCACGAGGTGTAACATAACCTCTACCTCCTGGGCCTCCTGTGAAAATGAACAGACGTAATGCACGAAAAGGGGTTTAGAGCAGTGCTTGGTGCCTGGAATACTCATTTCTAAAAGCTTCCTACATACTCATGCCCTTAATCCTTGTATCAATTCCAAGAGCTGGCTATGATTATTATCCTCATTTTACAGCCGAGGCCCAGAGAAGTTGAGTGAACTTGCCCAAGTCACACAGCTGGTAAGATGTGGAGCTGAGATTAGAACTGAGGCCATCGGATGGCAGAGCTCATGCCCTCACTTCACCGTCATGCACATTGCTTTTACCATCATCTACTAGGTCCCAGGCACTCTTACGTTCTTTGTATCGTTTTGTCCTCAAACGGTAGCTACTGAGATGCTCATTCTGCAGATTTGCAGGCTGAGGCTGGCAACCAAGGTCCCATGTCTTGCACACCTGGAATTTGGATCTGAAACCTCATTCTCTGAATTTCCACTCTGCCTTTCCTTTGGATAACTCCTCAAAAGTGAATCGAAAGGATGTTTGATGAGATGTTTGATGTTTGATGAGATGCATTTAGGCCGCGGGGCAACTCCTAGAGCCAGAGGCGAGACGACTTTGCATGGCCTGTTTCTGGCAGCAATGTCCCGTCCTCTACGCTGGTGTAGGCCCTGGGGTCTTGCTGGGTCCCCTTCCCAGTTCCATCCTGAGGAGCTAGGTGTGCTCCTGGAAGTCTCACCTCTTTATTTCTCAGTTTTTCCATCTGTAAATGGGGGTGGTAATCCTATTTGTGGAAGAGGATTCTTGAGTGGTTTATGGTTATATGCTGAGTTGAGTGCCTAGCGTGTTTTAAGTATATTTCAGACTGTAAAAGCCGTTTTGCTGTAGCTTTTAGAAAAGAAAGGTATTGCCATTGTTTGAATAGAAGCAAATATTGTTGTCTGTTTTGACAGTTCTTAGCAGTTCACAGAACTCATTCTCAGACTATTATCTCGTTTGGACTTTTAAAAAAGTTTTTCTAAATGCCTGTACAGTCTTGTTTGGACTTTAAAATGACCCTGTGAGGGGCACCTGGGTGGCTCGGTCCGTTAAGCGTCCGACTTTGGCTCAGGTCATGATCTCATGGTTCGTGAGTTCAAGTCCTGCATACAGCTCAGTGCCTGGAGCCTGCTTCAGATTCTGTGTCTCCCTCTCTCTCTGCACCTCCCCCCACCCCACCACTCACATTCTATCTCCCTCCCTCTCTCTCAAAAAATAAATAAGCATTAAAATTTTTTTCTTAAATGACCCTGTGAGGAAAGGGCTTTCATGTCTGTTTTACAGAAAACTAAGCCCTGATTCACCAGCTACAGGCAGAATCAGGCTAGGAATCCAGGCATTTGTATTTCACAGCTTCAGTATTTTGCATTTCAGAACAGTTTGCTTTGGACAGTTTTAAGACTTGATGCAAGTAAACAAAAATAAAAGACCCGAAGTTCCACCTTTATATAACTTAGACGGCTGCTAACACCACAGTGAGGATCAATCCCGTGCCAGGAGGGATCCGGGCCTTTGCACCATCTCTGCTACTTGGTACTAATATGAAACTCAGTCTTGCCTGGGCCTTTCAGATAGCAGCTAAGACATCTGCGTATTTGGGGTTCAGTAGGAATAGAAAGTAGCATGACAGGTGCTTCTCTCCCCAAAGGGCAAGCCATTCAGAGTCGGCCTGAACTAAGGGATGGCATTTTGAGGAATGACTTCTACATCCCCTCACTGATACACATTTCAGTGCCTTTGCATTTGGCTCAAGAAACACTGAGTAAGAACACAACACATACTCAGTC